>NC_064434.1:37929170-38243337 GCF_023343835.1 Lagopus muta | reverse complement strand
TTTTTTTCTTTCTTTCTTTTTTTGACAAGCAAATCTGATCATATCTTGACATGTCAGAGCAATATCAAATTGTAACTGGCAGGAATGAATTTTGGCTTACTAAGAAATACTTTGAAACAAAAACAGAAACAGAAACAGTTCACATACTCAAATGAAAATGAAAATGTCTGGTTTCACAACTTTGGTATAAGCATGCAATAATCCAACTATTTATTAATAATCTTTGTGGATTATTCCCACTCAGTACCTTGAAACATAAATGTTCACCAAGGTTTTGTCAGTCTGAGTCAGTACATAAGCGATGCTCAATATTTATAAACCAAGCACAAGAAGAGAATTTCAAGGGCATAAGGGAAAAAAATCAATATTACATTTTCACTGATCTGCATTATCACTGTGTTGTACTTCAAAAATATCTTTCTAAGAGAATTCCTTGAGAATTGCTGTAATTTCTCTGTGCTTCAAAGTAGCATATCCAATAGAGCTGATCAGAGTATAAAACGTTGCCCTATAAACTCTTATGAATGTGAGCTACTGTATATACAGGCAAATCTATATTTAACTCAAGATGCCAAATAATTTATTGAAAGTAGATTGCACTTAAAAATGAAAGACTCAGAAATGTCTATAGGCTCAAAGATAGGAAGCATTTTAAGTACTAGGGAGCTGAGGATACTGCCCCAGAAGTAAGGTGGGCTAGACTACTGTCTTATAATAAACAAACTCATCCAATCACAGTCATTTATTTTACATAGTTTTACTAGACTTTGAATTCTGATGAAAGTTAGAGGACTGTTCTGTTCACAGCAGATAGAAAAAATCAGTACATTATAGCACGTTTTCAAAATTGGTTTTGATCTTTTAGATTTGTTTAGCAGCAAGAGTTCTACTTTCACTATACTAAATCTATATCTCAAATAACTTTGAGGATGGCACAGATTCTCCACAATACAAGAAACAATCTTACCTGTCACAGCTTTCAACTGAAATAACAAAAACCGTACATATAACTGGTAACTTCAGCCAATTCAGTAACATAGCATGGTCTTTTTTTTTTTTTTTTTTTTTTTTTTAATACAAAGAAAAAGCTTATTCAATTTTCAAAGTTTTGTTTTCCTAGCACGAAACACAGAAATCTCAAGAGTTAGTCTCTAAAGCTAATGGCAAACTATTATCTGTATTCTGGTAATAAATTATAAATTCTTTACCTCTATTTAATTCCCCTTGAAAAATTAATGACTACATACATCACGGTACAACACAGAAATGGATTTAAGCTTCTTTTCAAAATTAATTCATAAATTAAATTGTTTTTGCAATAATTCCAGAAATACTTCAGTTTTCTAGAATGTTTAAGTACAAAGCAAAAATATCTGCAATGGTATAAGAAGCTCTTAGTTCACTGAACTGAACTGAGATGAAATTGTAGAGAAACACTGACAAGGAATGCAAAGAATAGATATGGCAGGACATATAAATGCATTGGGTACTTTTATTGCGGGTTTTTGCTGTTGTTTGCTTTGTTTGAAATGTTTGTTTGCTTTTGGGGGTTATTTTTGGTGGGTGTAAGAGGAGTCAAGTAGGAGTAGAAATAGGAGCATCACTTCACATTCTCCAATTCTCCAAAGTTTCATTTACACCGATACACTAGTAACATAATATGATATACAATCTGCTCTCATAAAAATTGCAACAAAGAAAGATGCACAGTACCTATACGCATTTAGAAAGATAACTGGATTATATCTTCCCAGAAAGTAAAAGACCGCATTTCCCCTCGACTGTACAAGCCCAGCAAAGGTTCATAAATATTTATTATTAGAAAAATGCCTACTTTATTTTTTTCTCTCCCATTTAGCACATGGATCAACTCATATCAAATTTTTATGAACAATCAGACCACTATAAAAAGGGCATATAAGCCATATATGGTTCACTGCTTGGATACAATGCAATGGATATAATACAGTAAACATGTTTTTATTGGAAAATTCCTCTATGGGTGTGGGGGGAGAACAACAACAAACAAACTGCTCACATAAACAATATAGCCTAAGTAAGATCTGTTAAGTCAAAAGACCTTGCACTGGGGAATGCACAAGAACAGTACTTATCTAAGGGCAGTCTTCTGTTTTTATTGCAGATTGTTTTAATTTCTCTCAATTTAAAGAGCTGTACAGTACCTGTCCAGTATATGCAAAGTCCAGGGCTTGTTTTAAACCTAGGCTTGTGACGCCATGCAGATTCACCTCGTCAGCTTCACTTTCAACCATGCAGAGACTGAACATTGCCTAGGAAAAGAAAAGAAATATTAACAATTAAAATAACCCCAGTGAAGTCCCAGGAAGAAGTATTTGTTTTTTCAACTTCACTAACCTTTGATTTTCCTTGGATAAGAATTCTAAACAGCATCAGACTTGTGAGTTAGAGTGAGATGTACACCATACTTGCAATACTACTACCTAGCAATCAATCATGAAAGAGAATTCTTTTACCAATAAATACAAAAAAATTATTCTAAAAAAAAATTGAGACAAATAACTTTGGTCCATGAATATACAATCCCTAAGTAATTTAGATAGAATCAACGGGAACAGCCACACAATAAGATATTGTTCAATAAAAGTGAGAAAGAACTGGCCTCAGTAAAAAAAAAAAAGTACAAACATCACTAGAACTAATCCTTGTAACTATGAATAGTATCACTGTATATAAATATAGGTAGGATAATAAACATAGACAATTACATGTATAAGAAAAAGAGACAGTTATGATAGTTAACACAGTGTCTCTTTTTAAAATTAATCCCCTCCAAATAGCACCTCAATCTATAAAGTGAACAGTGTTAAAATCAAGTTATTAAAAGAAGAGCAAGGATACAAATACAGTCACCTAAACCTACAACTGCCCTTTACTTAGTATTGTCCCAGCTTCTCAGACCGTATCAATCCTCCATAAAATCTACAGTGAAGACTAGCAAGATTATACTAGACTTCTCTGCAAGTAAAAATGAAGAAAGCAGCTGTTCCTTTCATCAAGTCTCTTTGAAGATCATCAATCTTCAGCAGCTCCCTGGACTGAAGCAACCTTAGTCTCTGGATCACCAATAGAAACCTTTTTCTTCCCAAGCCTGCCTTTGCCCTGCACAACACACACTCTTGCAAGGTCCTTATAATTCCTTTTTCTCTCCTCATCACTCCAATTCTCCAGACAAATACTCTTCCTGAAATGCAACCTTTATCTCTGTCACTTCCCTATACACTTAACGAAATATACCATTCTCAGTCTTTAGACAGTAAACTGTGAACAAATAAATGAAACGGTTTGACCATTTTGTCAGAGCTTAAACTTGGTCCCGGTGGGTTTTCTGCAGAAACGTTAATGCTTCTATCTATATAGGTTAGTAAACTTCACAGAATCACAGAATTGTAAGGGTTGGAACTGGATACAGTACCCCAGGTGAGGCCTGAACAAGGCAGAGTAGAGGGGAGTGTCACCTCCCTCGACCTGCTGGTCATGCTCCTTTTAATGCACCCCAGGATCCCGTTGGCCTTCTTGGCCACTAGGGCACACTGCTGGCTCATGGCCAACCTCCTGTCCACCAGGACATCCAGGTCCTTCTCCACAGACCTCCTCTCCAGCAGGTCATGTCCCAACCTGTACTGTTACTTGCAGTTATTCCTTCCCATGTGCAAGACTCTGTATTTGCTTTTTTTAAAGCCCATCCGGTTTATTGCTTCCCAGCTCTCCAATCTGTCCAGGTCTAGCTGAAAGGCAACACATTCTTAAGGTGTGTCAGCCACTCCTCCCAGCTTTCTATCACTGGCATACTTGCTGTTCACCTTGGAGAACTCCAGTAAAGAAGCACTTCCAATGAACTTCTATATTAATGCATTCTTCTGCATCTGCAGTTACTCTGATACATGCAGAAGCTGAGGCAGTCGACAAGCACACTGGATTTCATATACATAACCTGACACCAAGAGCTACTGAAACTAAAGGAAAAAATAAGCCTTATCCTCTCTAACAGTTCAGCGCATCATTCCCTTAGACTCAGACAGCTTCTTTCAAGAACTGAGAATTTCATGCAAATAACTGATTTATTCTGAAAGCATTAGTTTTTTTTTCATCATTAAAATACCACAGTTTGACAAAAATCTGCTGCCTGGAAATCATCCAGGATAAACAAGAATGAAATTTATCATATGGTCTGTCCTTGTATTTTCACAGTTCTTATTTCAGTAAAGTTATATCAGGGTATCTACCACAGTGGCAACAGCAAAGAAATGCAAAATAGTTTAAAGGCTTTATCACACTAATGTAGTAAGACATAGGCATGAAATAGACATATATACATATACATATAAATATAGCAAGTTCAAATGTTTGTCTAATTCCATTAAAAATGTAATTATGGTTGGACATTTCGTTGTCATTTAACTGTAACAAAAAAGTTTTAATAGCTACTGAGAAGCTTCAGGGTTTGCCAGGAGCTGCAAGGGTTTCCATCAGCCATCTGCTCCTTGTAAAGGCAGAACTCCAGTTTTTGTCAGGAGGAGAGAATTTGAGGCCAAAAAGCACCAGTTGAAACTAGCCTCACAACAAACAAGGGCAAAATCTTGCCCTGCATCCAAGACCCTTTAACACTTCTGGGGATGCAGTGCCTTCCAGCATGGCTGGAAATAATACTTCATTTGCATTTGCTAATTGCAAGGGGACAGTGACAACTGTCAGTTTTATCCAAAGTTTTATCCTCTGCGTACTGGCAGGCTTAATAATAAAACAAAATTTAAAAAAGTACTGGTTTACTAATGCTTGTTCTTGGGGTTTTAGAAAGAGCTACTGCAAACCAAACCATACTTTTCTTAACATTTTCTGAATGACTTTATTGGGGCTGCCCATCATATGCTGTATGAGACAGAAGTGTTTCTAACACTTCAGCTGGTTACCATTTCAGTATAAAAATATTTCAGAAGTCAATTGAAAGGATTGCATGTTTATTTGCTAAATTATGTTACAATATGGTAAAATAGAACAATTGCAGGATTTCTTACACTGTTAGGAGTAGTACATTTAATCTTGGGAATGATTATCACAGCATAAATCATGCTCTCATAAAAAGGATAAATAAACTTTACATGCTAAACCAGCTTTATACCACAGAACAAGACAGACAACAAAAAGTGCAATACAAGATTCGAGACAAAAATCACACCAGACAACTAAGTCATAGTAAATCACACCAGACAATCACATAGTAAATCACACCAGACAACTAAGCCCATAGAGGGCTGACGACAGCAGGACTAGGGGAAATGGTTTTAAGTTGAAGGAGGGAAGATTTAGGTTGGATGTTAGGGGGAAGTTCTTTACTAGGAGAGTGGTTAGGCCCTGGAACGGGCTGCCCAGGGAGGTTGTGGATGCCCCGTCCTTGGACGTGTTTAAGGCCAGGTTGGACGGGGTCCTGGGCAACCTGATCTGAATGTGTATGTTTGGTGGCCCTGCCAGGCAGGGGGGTTGGAACTACATGATCCTTGGGGTCCCTTCCAACCCGGGTGATTCTGTGATTCTGTGATTCTGTGATTTTACCTTCACTAAGCCTTTGAGAATGGATTGTTTGTTAAGCAGGAGCATATTCCCAGTAGTTGTATACTATGTTACTATTTACAAATACCATGGCTAGGAGTTCTGATATTTTTCATTATAATATAGATTTTTCCTTAGATAAAGAATTTATATTCACCATACCAGTGAACAATTATGTTCAGATTTATACAGCCCATGTATTTGAGTGTGTTATCAATATGCATTCAAGTATATGAATCTATAATTACAGAGTACGTTTGGTCTCAGGGAAACCGGGAAAAGTGTTTTGTGCAAGAGTGCAAGAGTGAATTTACAGAACTGCTAATAATGCTGTACATGAAGCATTCTATGCATCAACTGTTGCTATTTCTATTAAGCAGTAATCTGATGAACTAATACAGAGAAATGTTGTGGTAGGCCATTTTTTTATTTCATCTGCGCTAGACCGGAACAGAAAACCAAGGGCAACAGCATCTAGTTTACTGAACAGTCTTTATCTTCTTTTTCTAAGCAAAATACACAGGCTAGATCCTGCATGCTATGTGGGTTTTGCCAGATTGTCTGCAAATTACGGTCGGTATATACTCAGACCGGAACAAGAAGAGAAGGAATTTTATTTACATTTATTTTTAGTAAAATGTATTCCAAAATTCAGAAGTATCTTTTAATTATTCTGAAGCTCCTTAAAAGCTCTTCTAGTAAGAATTGCTTACGTCACAGTATGTATAGGTGCTTTCCTTGCTGCAAAGACTAACTTGTCGTATCAGAAATTCATAACTGAATATACTTTTTTGGATAATATTTCTTTACCACACCAACTTCAGAGTGAAAGGCAAAGCTTTTGGTGCAGAATTTCTTATGCTCAAGTTTATGGCTGTTTTCTTTTGTCCTGTCCACAAAGGCCATGTGCCTTTGGCTCCCACACATAAGATTTTTATTTCTCTTCCAAGACCATCATGACTGTGGATAGCATCCAAACTGCCAATATATCATCAAGTGATGTTCCCTTTTACAACAAAACTCACTAGTAAGAGGACTCATCTTTTCTTCCAGCTCCTGTAAATCTCCAGGCCTTGATCTATCACCCAGAAAATGAGTAAATATTGAGGAAAATCAAGTGACTGCTTAAATATTGGTTTTTATCTGTTTGGGTTTTTTTCAAAGTCAAGACTTGAATTAGCTAAATCAATCCCTCAGAAGAAAAATGACCATGATATTCCTGCCATTCTGTAGCAATTGCATCAAAATTCAGTGATCAACATGTACTCAGACACAAACAGTCCCACATAAGCTTTAAGGAGCTTCAAATAAGATATACCATTTTTTGAGGAGTGAGAAGATCACCTTATTAGCTGTAGAAAGAGAAGATGAGAAGGAATCAAAGCCCTTTTCTTCTTCTAATCTAGGCTTGAAACAGAACCAGAGCTAGAGAACTTCTCAAAAAATCACAGAATTGTAGAATATCCTGAGTTGGAAGGGACCCATAAGGATCACTGAGTCCAAAATACATGAACCTTGGATAAAAATAATCAAATGATATCTGACAAAAGCGGTTCTCAGACTCTTGAAAATTTGACTTCAAAGCAAGTTGGTGTGCCTTTAGTAAATGGCATATTTATAGTTTAACCAGTTAGATATCAGCACCCTGTTGCATTGCCTCCTACGGTACTGACCTAAAACCAGGCCAGGACCAAATGACTGCACGCACACACCAATATGATGAACAGCAAAATGGCGTTTATTACACGTGAACTCTAGCTTATATAACCTATGTGCTTCGTCTACGCCCCTAAGGGTACGTGCCACACATCAATCATAGAGCAGGGAGAGGGCCTATCGCGTCACATCCCGTGGGGGGGTCTCTCAGTCTCGCAGTTGCTGACAACAGCACCCAAAGGTAACTTCACAAAATAGTTTCCATAGAACACAAAAAAGAGCGTTGGATCTAACTTCCCCTGCTCAGCTCTGCAGCAACATCTACAGTCTCCTTCACAACACACAACTTTAATGTATAAATATGAGAATAATATTCAAAATCCCCAAAATACAAATTGCTCACTGTCAGAAACAGTGAAGTACAAAATTGCTCCTTGCCTCCAGAGTCATTTTCTCATTTACTCAGATGATTCATATCTGTGAGAGTGGTGAGCTTGCATTCATTTCTACATGACATACATAATAATATATAAATGATATATAGTGTGTAAATATATTTACACATAAATATCTAAAAACATACATGTTTAATTATATATACATTTGAACACTGATACAACTTCAAACAAATTACAGGAAAATATTTGAAAGACAGCTAAAAGCATTAAATTATAATTTAAATCTCTATATATGCTATTTAACATTTAACACATGTTTTGTGGGCAATCAATATATAGAAATAGGTATGTTTCGACACCAATTTATAGGATGTAGTGGGATGAAATATCCTAATATCCCTTTTATTTTATGGCGACCAGAACTACATGATATTCAAGGAAGGCCACACCAAGTATCCTTTCTGCTCTGTAACTGAAGAGGAAGCCTAAACAATTAGCTTAGCCTAGATAACTAAACTAGGTGAAAACTTTAATTCTAAGAATAACGGGTTATGTGAACTGATCTGAGGAACACAAATTGAAGAGATAGAATTGAATTGTTTCCTTTTAGCATATTCATTTTAGGTGAACAGAAGAAATTCTGAAGGTATTTCTAGAATGAAAGCTACAAAGCATAACAGTGACAATTCATTGAAAGATATTTGCACTTAGTTTGTTTTATGTGATGAATTAATATTTTTAAGAACCAGAGACTTCTATCAATTATTTGAATTCACATAAAGTCATTTCAAGTTCAAAAGCCTTAGGGGTATGTGGGTCTTTAAAATAGTTGCAGATCACCAGTTATGAAAAGCTGAATACATCTTTCCATTTGCCTACCTTGATTTTCTTACGCTCATCACTTATTTCAGCTACATCATTCCCAACCAACTTTTGTAAATCTTCCAAATGGAAGATGAGCAATTGAACATTTTAAGTTTTGCCTTCAAGAAATACTTTGAGTCCTCTAGGAATAAAGCACACTCAAAGATACTTCAAACTCCTTCAGCAAAAATACAAAGTGACAGTCATCTTTATCTATTTTTTCTTTATTTCTAAAAGCAACTTTCCAAATAAACCTAAGTTTTCAAAAACCAGAAAGTAAAATGAATCAGTCCACAGTCACCCCAAAAAAACATTTCCACATTTTCTGTGTTGGTGCTCTCAAACATCGTTTTGCTAACTATCAGCAGCACTATTTCCACATCTACTTCATCAAAAAAATCACATAAATTTCCCCCCCCCCCCCCCACTAACACATAATTCTGAACTACACAACTCCTGCTTAACCATGGTTTCAGTCAAGAAACACCATTATTAAGTCTTGGAATACATCAGAATCATCTGAATTAAAAGCTGCATCCCCATGATGTTCATAGGGTTTCAGCAAAGGCAGGCTTGCTTTGCACAACACAGTGCAAGTATCTCCTATTCAGCTTACTTTGTCACTTTTCATCCTTCACTCTAACACTGCAACTCATGTACCAGAGCATGTCTTTACTTTCAGCTGTTTTTCTCATGTGGCTGTCCAGAAATCTGACACATTCTTGATAGTAAGAGTCATAAGCATTTCCTGCACTTCCTTGTAATCACAACCAGATAGAGAGAATGGAAAGTTGGCACAGAACAAACAAGTGTTCTTGTAGTTCCTTTCATTGCAACACACTCAAAAAGATGAACACTCAGGATGTCAAGGTGAACTAACAGAGAGCAAGCCTCAGTGCACATGAGCTTACTCTACTTTACTCTGCTACTTTTCCTGAAAAATTATCAGCTATATTATAAGCACCATGGTCAAAGGTCAAAAGTTATAGCAGAAAAAACCTTATCAGTCTTACCTTAAAGTAAAACTTAAATACGCCATCCTACCCAGACTCTTTCATCACTGAGGCTAAACTCTCCAGCTAAAAAGCAAAGTGCAACAAGCAACTTGTTTAGTAGTCATATTATCTAGCTTAACTAACTCTTACCACCCAATTCAGAAACAAGTCTGAACAAAACAAAACAAAACAAAACAAGCCCTCCCCCCACACACAAAAAAACCACCAGCATGCTAGTGCTGAAAAAAAAACAATTTTGAAAATGAGTGAACATCTATTCAGTCTTTCAAGCAAATTAACTGGTGAAGAACAATGATAGCATTGTTGCCAAATTTTCCTCAGCTTTTTGCACTGATTTTTTAAGGTAAACAACACTACTGAGTATTATTTTAGTGTTTCAGAAGAGAACTACCATCTCAAATTACCATCTCCACAATTCTACAGTGATATTGCTTGAGCTCTTCTCAAAATTATCTTAAAATAGACAGGCATCTTCATTAAGTGCAGCGTTTTATTCAGATTCATTTCCCATAGCATATTCATTTACTTTTATGTTCATCTGTTGCACATCTTTTTCTTTTCAGAAAATTTATTATCCTTCTCTAATGCATCATAAGAGCTATTAGAAAAGTAAACAAACACTTAAGAAATCTTGGATCGGTTTCGTACACTGCTCAGGGAGCTCAGTTATGATTTGAATTCTCAATTTTTTTTTATTGCATGCGTAATTTTCAGCCTGTGAAATCTTAACCAGCATCAGTGGAACAGCTCAGTCTTCAGTTCTTCCTTATTTAGTACCCAGGCCTATCTGTGTACAGGTTGCTCAAAACTACAAATATCCAGTCTCAAGACTGTCTGGACTACAAACTCTTTCAGACCAAAACTCTCCTTTGCAGACTGTACAAAAAAATAGCACCTCACTGTTCTTGTAACAGTAAATAAAATAAATAGATCATAATCTATTTAATCCCCTTTGTGGTATCTACTCCTTTATTAAGCTTTATTTTTTCTTAATTTCCAAGTACTAATCCTTCATTATGTAAGCAATGTTGTTTCTTCTTTGCTGCTTTTACCTATCACAATAAAAAAGCACGATTAACAAGAATTGTGATACTACTTTCACAGATGACAACGTATATCAAATATTAACAACGTTGTATGTATGTAACATATACTTATTCAAATAATCAATTTAATAGGTTAACATTTCCTTACTGAATGTAAAAACACAGCTTGTTCTTCTCATAACTTGCATGTTATATCTTGCTTCATATTCATCTAATTTTAAGCTTGTCTGTCCTAAATCAATCATAAGCCATGGCCTCTGGAGTCTCCTGTGCACTGAAAAACAGATCCATCAACACCAACTGCATGAAATATGATTAAGAGCCTCATTACATGATTCTTCTGAGCAAGTTCTATACAAATTCTCAGAGAAAATGTCACATAATGTCAATCATTGAAAACTGAGCCTGCACTAATACATCTGCTCAATGAAATCTATCTAAATATTTTTTTAAAGCATTTGCCACACAACTAAAATGAATTCTGTAAAATGAATGTCAGCAATAAATCCCAATTTATGGGAATATACAGTTAAAGAATTTAAAAGAAGTACAAAAAAAATAAAAAATAAAAATAGCCACAACGCACAACAATATAAAAACAACTAAGCAGCAAAAGTACAATTTCTATGCAATACTGAAGGCTCACATGTTACTGTTGGCAAAATAAGTACATTGAGCCTCTGGTGTTTCTTTCAGTATATCAGTCAAAGAGTAATGCACTGCACCTAAAAGCTTACCAAATCAACCATTTATGTAACACACTTTTTGGGATTTCTCTGTTAATACACAGATATTAATTTCCTAGAGACTATAGAAGCAAGTAATGACAATGGAAGTAGAGAGCTGCCCTACGTTACCATTGATAGGAACTAAGGATGTGATTTGTGCACATTTGTTGGGCACTGCTCAGCAAGAACAAAGCAAGTTTCTGGGTCGTAACAAGATACAGTCTTTACTCCCAGTCAAAATAACCAAAACAGAAGCATTCTGTTGTTAACAAGTTACATATTATATTTTTGGCTGAATCTGTATCGAATAGAATATATATTGTGATGGTTCTACTTTTAATAGTCAATGTACTGTTTTTTTCCCTAACTTTTGTTTAGATGCACAAACAAGATTTGATTTATAATGAGAAGGGTAGACAGTAGCATACTATTCCTAGTGAATTGTTGTGTCACTAATAAGACTTATATTGAAAAGTGGCTAAAGTTATGCTGTAGAAACAAAATAATTCTTCAATTTTCATGTGTAATCTCACATCATAAAGAAAAAAAAATTAAGTAAACTAGCACAGCTACAGAAACCTTAACAGTTCCAGCGCTTCATAAGTCACTATAGTTGATCCTGAATGCCAAAATTATTTTCATTGTGGTAGAAGAAAGAAAACTGAATTGCAAGGAGGACCACGCCGTGCAATGCACCACTGAAATCTGCAGTAATGCACAGCCTGTCCTAACATTAGTTGTTCTTAAACAGGCCTGCTGTTTGGAATACAAAAGGAGCAGCATAACTGAAAACAGATTTTATCCAGCATCTCCAGTTAAGCACAGGAAAGTATGAGTCATATTTGCAAATTTTGGTTTAAATTGGTTTAATGCTTCCCAGCAAATGCATAAGCCTATTGTTCTTTTGATGATCTTAGCAAGCGATATCAAAATCAAGCCCAAAATAAAACTGAAATAAAAGCCAGCTCTTGAGCTAGCATTAACTGCCACAATGTGCTTCATGTAGGACACCTTGAAGGGGGGCTAAAATTAAATGTGTACTTCATACATCAAGATGTTTCCCACCTCAATGTATGTCAGCCATAAGTTAAGAACTGTATAGGAAAATTTCATGTAAAAGAACTGGAGTAACATAACATTAGTTATTACAATTAGCTTTTTAAGAAGGTAGTCATTATATGATGTGTCATTAGACACTGAAATCCAAGTGTGCCAAGCAATAGTAAACTGCAACAATTATCTTCTACCTTCTAGTTGAAGACTAACTGCAAAAGTATATTTGTTATATAAGAAGCCTAATGTCGTAATCTAAGGTGGTTCATTTTATTAATGTTTGTACTTACATACTTCCGTATCTGGCCCATTTTATAAAGGGTTGAACTAGATATTGTTCACATCTTGTTAAAAAGAAACTTGTTTTTCCACTATGACTATAAACCTATTATAGCTAGAGCATGAATTTGCTAAAGAAGGTCCCATAGCTCCCACTGACTATTTGATACAAAGTCTGAAAAATAAAACCAGCTCATTGAAGATTTTTTCTTTGACTTTCCACACCAGTTAATGAGAAAACCTACAACAGTTTTTAAGCATTAATTATTTGCTAAATAAAAGGAGAATGTCTTGACTAATCACGCTTCTGTTAACAGTATAGTTATTTGTGACAGCAGCTTTCATCCTCAGCTGAGCTTTGTCCTCCATCAGCTATCTCCTCTGAAACAAATACCTCTATAAAAATCATCTTTTCATTTTATTTTTAGAAGTCTACATTTGTCTGTTCTCATTTACCTTGGGTTTTTCTTTAATTTCTGACAAAAAAAATCCCACACCAAAAATAACAGACAACAGTTATGTCAATTTAATTATCCCCATTAATTTTATAGGCTTGATAACTACCTTTTTTGAATAGAAATCAAAATCTGGAAAGGTAGATACTTAAATATCATGTTTGAGAGATTCTAAAAACATAGATGTGTCCTAATATCAAGCAACACTGACTTCAAGTGATTATTACATACATTTGTAACCTGCTTTCACAGGTAATACACTATTAACCTTGGAAGACCAGGTTTTTATTTCAACCATAGCTGAAAATGTCCCAGACACCTGGGATTGTAAATAGTTTATTAGACTGAGATCACAAACCAACTTAGAAAAGAGACTACTTAGTGCGGTGAAAAGAACACCTAGGAAATGATGGCTTGTTATCTTATCCAAAAGAAGAAAAATACAATAACACTTATAGAAGTCTGATTCAAAACAAACCAAAAGTATTTCTTCACACTAATGCCATGGATCACTTGTCAGAACATGCAGTGGATGACTATCTTACGTAGAATCAATGGGAAACAGCATAAAATCCTAGATGAGACCAGTATTCAGGGTTGCTGAATAGACAGAAATCACACTCTCCATTAGAAATGCCTTAGTTAAACACAACTGAAGAGTTCTCAGGGATGCATGAAGTTCAGCCTGCTTTCACTCTTTTTCTGTAAGTATCACGATAGCTACTACTAAAATAGCCAACAGTCTGACACAGCAGGGCCATTTTTATTTTCTCATCCATTGCTGTTCATGATATCTCCTTCTTTCAAGCCATTAGCTACAAAAAAAGACCACTGAATTCAATGGTCACTTGTACATTAGGTCATCCAGCAAGAGTACGTTGAGACTTAGTGAGGTTTCAGAGGTCTAAGTTTGAATATGGGTTGTCTTAGGCAGATTAACTCCTGACACAGATAAACAAGCAGTAGCATTTTTGTTCAGGACAGTCAAACGTAGAGGTTCCACTGCTTAAATCCGGACTTTTATTAAATGAAGACCTACAGTGACATGAATTCAACTAGCTGACACTGTATTTCAGGCTACTAAAATGAAGCTAACGTGGTGCAAAAAAAATTACTAATAACAGTGAAGCAATCAATTTTTATTATTTTTATTTTTTAAAGAAAGATAATTTCCTCTAAAACTTCTAACAAGAATAATGCGTAACACAGAAGGCAAAATCATGTCAGCAGTGTGATGGACTTCTAGTACAAATGAAGATGAATGCAAGAAATTTCCACCCCATGTGCACTTTATAAGATGTAGATCATGTTTTTAGCTCTTCAGCAGTCTTGTCTCTTTCTTTGGATATTTCTCATGGTATGTCAGTCTTATTAACTGAAGCTAAGAGTGATACACTGCCCAAATAATTCTCTCAGGTGGTTTGAACACAAGGTGTTTTCAGCTTTGCTACACCCACAGAATAATAGCTTTAATTTCTCCTGAGGTTGTGTAGGAAGATACTAATGGAAACTGAAAAAAAATAGGAACTGTCTATTGCATGCAACAACACTCTAAGATAGAAGATTTCTTCACCAGAATATAGGGATTCAGAATAAAATAGGTATGAAACACTTCCATACCACAGCCCTGCTCCAATAATTTGGCTTTCCATTGTCAGACACTTACAGCAACACACAAGAGGCAGTGGGGCCGAGCTTCAGGATGTTTGCCATAGAAGCACTGTAAAATTGAACAGAGAGCACAGGGAAGCAAAGGAGAAGACTTCTGTCCTTCTTTTAAATAGAAGAAGCTCATCAACTGCACTGTTACCAATCACCAGATGCTGTTATAATATTAATTTAATGAGAGACAGTGAGTTACAGTCTCTTATGGCCTGCCTCGCTAACTGTGAGGTTAATTCTGCCACACTTATTTTATAGGGAATTAAAAAAAAATAATAATAAAAAAAAATCAGGAAGATGACTCAGAGAACAAGACACCGTGTTGCCTTCCATCCATCGGTGGCAGAATTGCAATTAATTCATTTTTGTACTATAAGAATTACAACAGAAACATACTTACTCTGACAATAATAATAACTGTAGGGAATTTGAAAACAGAATACACAAAAGACTACTGTAAATGCTTGTGATAGTACCCACAGTGCTGTGCTGTGGGAATTCTGTCTGCATCAATGGAAAACCACTTCAGAGCCCCACAGAACAAAGAAGCACTAACTGCAAAGATAAGGATGAATAAGGGTGTTCTAGAATTGCATTTCCTTCCCTATTCTATTTTTTTAATATAGAATTAGGCTAACTTAGAATATTGCATTTCATTAAGATGCTTGGGTTCAGGTTATAGGTAAACAATAGGCATATTGGAACTCACTTTAACTCCTTGTAAATAGCAGCAATATAAGAGCTTAGTTTTATTATTTGATTGAAGAACTAACAATAATTAAAAGCAAGATGGTGAATTTAACAAAAAAAGTTTATATGTTTGGGGGAAAAAGAATTAAGAGTAGTTTAGAAGAAATCAGATGCCACAATGAATCCATGTGACTGAGATCTAACAAAGCTATGTTCAGTAATTAAAATAGATGAAATACTTCAATTTCTCAACTGTGCCATAATTTCCAACTGAGAAAACAAAAGGAAACTGATCTTAAGAAAAGTTTTAATATACAAGAAATACTTCTCAACTTACTCAGAAAGCTAATAGTGTGGCCTCTTTTAGAATGGCCTCTTTTCGAACAAAAGTCTCAAGTACTCAGTACTGAATAGATGCTTCCTGAACCAAACAATTTATTTGATCCAATGAGAAGAGCTAACATTTTTAAAGATTACCTGGAAAAAGGATTTCTATATCAGCATCACTTCCATGTTACAATAGCAGGTCATCAGTACTACAGGTCCTTAAATCTGTTCCTAAGTGAGGGAGAGCCTTTTCCTCTTCCTGACTCATATAACAAGACCTCAGAAACAATTTTATCCAATCAATCAGAATTTGTTTATAAAAATAAGAGCAATCAACTCTGATACGTACACAGGAATATATATTCTGCTTAGAGAGATGAAAGACAGCACAGAAAAAACAAACTGTTTAACAATGAACTGTGACAGCTATAAATACAAAGACAATAAAGACAGTAAACAAAATTGGTATCCATTTGGTTAACTTCAAAGGATTCTCTTAAGAATTGAAAAGCTTACTGTGGAAAAAGAAATAGCACAGGATACTACTGACATTTTATAATAGATTAGAAATATTAATAGAATTATTAGATTTCTGAGTCTATTCTAGTTAATTGATATAATTGTTCATTCAGACAACATAAAAAAATACATTTTTCTGAGACAAAAAAAAATCAAGTCCTATAACTATAAACATCCCCAAGTGAAAAAAAAGGAAGGAGAAAAGAGTTATTTTGACCTAAAAAACCAATGTATTTTCTACGAGAAAAGCTTGAGCTTACATAATCACCTGCCAGCACTGAAAATGCCTGCAAATGAAGTCAGGCAGCAACATTTCATTTTGCTCCCAGAGGGGAAAAAAGGGAAAAAAGAAGAAAAAAATTATTTGGCAATTACTTATCCTTCTAGAGCTATCAAAATGCACATATACTCACTAACTCACTAACTCAAACTTCTTGTCTCACTTCAATGTTTAGGATAGCCTACTGGACTCAGACATTGCACGTCCTTTCCGACTGAACTATTCTATTTTCAATTCTGATATTTCAGCACAGCCAAAACTACAAGATCAATTATACCAACTAGAAGACAGGATGGCAGGCTGCTATCCAAAAGATATTATGGTCAAATCCACTGTTTGTTGAAGGTCAGGTCCCTGTTTTGTCTTAAAAAAACAAATGAAGAATTTATCTGTGCCAAAGAAAAAAATGATAGTAAGACAATCTCTGACATTCACCACTCTTCTACATACAGTAGTTCTTACTCCCTCCTCAGTTTCTAACAGGACATACAGTCATCCTTCAAGTGTTAACAAATTTTCATTGAACTAAAACAAGTGAATAAGTCACAATTTGGGGAAAAAAAATACTGCTTATCTGACTTCTTATTCTCAGAATAAGAAAGGACAATCTCAACAGTGGTTTAATTTAAATCAAAATAGATGCAGAATGGGTAGAAAACCATAACCAGGATCTCTATGAAGCTAATATTCAGCCACTTGTACTTTATGAAAGTGGTGAAAAAGAAAAACAAAAACAAATACTTGTGTTGACAGAGCCTTTTGAAGACCTGAGCACACACCTGGGGTAATCTATGTAAAAATAAGAACTGGATAACAACCCCTCCAGATAGTGCTGAAGGTAGGTTAGTATATTCATCAAAAGTATGAATTCTGAAGCTACAGAAGGCAGGCTTGTTGTGTCACATTGATGTATAATGTTGTCATCTAAATTTTATTCAAGGCAACTCCAACATCAAATGTTCTCAGAATCCTATCCCCTACGGTCCTGTGCTTACATGAAAAAAATCTCATAAAAATTAGTGAAATGTCAGTTCCTCACAGAAATGACTTCAGCATCGTTAGAAAATCTGCAAGGGTCTTCCAACATTCCTCCAAGAAAATCCAGGAAACACCAAAGGTAGAACTCCTCTTTATGTAATTTTAACAGCTAAAATTGAAGCAGTTAAATCTATTCTTTATGACCAGTGGATATAAATCTGGCACTTCCAAATGGTGACTCAACTAATTCTATTTAAATCTTTTATCCTCCTTCACCAACCTCTGGAGATGACAATCTCTCTTCACTGATTTTGAATAAAAATTGGCATAATTCTCTTGATTCTTAGAAAATCAAAACCTGAATAGTATAAATCAAGCAACATCTCCCCAGCTACAAAAACATTTATAATTCCAGTTTAAATTCACAACACTTAATCAACCCTTGCTCTTTTCTAAATGATTAGAATCAGGAATATAGTATGTTGCTACTTTTTGCCATATTCTTACAAAGCATAAATCTAATTGCTCACTTTTTAACAAAGCTTTTTGTCCATTAATAACCAAAATTATTTGGCTGAGTTCCATATTTATAGCTGATTCTGAAAGTTTGAAAGTTTCTATTTGTTTTTCTTTCCTACCATGTGTATGTCCGTATGTAATAAAGTTGTAATACTCGATGAAATTATCATGAATTTTATAAAGATTCGATTTTATTTTGTTCAGCATGATACAGATAACCATTCTCCCTCCAACATTCAGGGTAATTTTTAATATTACTATAAGAAATAAAAAAAGAATCTTTAGACTTACTCGAAAGTAGTCACTACAGGCTGCCAAGACTGCCTTATGTGCGTGGAATTTCTGCTCTTCAGCAATAAGGGTGATATCGCAAAGTATGCCGTCGCTTCTTTGTTGATTCAGTGCTGCCAGAACAGCATCATTATGGGAGCTCGACTGACAAAGCCTCTGACCTGTCAACATTTCTTGAACACTGAGAGGGAAAGGAGGAAATATTTTGTAAATAAATGCAGGAAAGCAATATGTAACAATTCTATAAGCAATATGTAACAATGTTTTCTAAGAATGTTTGATATTTTTTGAAATAAAATTATGAAATCTAAATCTAGGTAAAATCTTTACATGGCATATCCATTTCAAGAAAATCACAGGTTAGCAGTATTATAAAACCATATTACATACTCAAATAAAAATCTCAGCCATTCTGATTTGCTGCGCTTGATGTCAACTGCACTCAGAATTAACTCAAAACCATTTAAGAGTTATATGAGAGGAAGAAAGCCCTATGTGAATGAAATGACAGAAAATCCAAATTGACAATTTGTGGAGTGTGCCTGAATTAACCAGCCCTACTCAAAAGAATGAAGAGTCTTGATCTCAAGTGGCCTGTTTAAGTCTATTAGATTACTCAAAGCTTTCAGATTATTTTGGGTCATTTACACTTTTAAAGCAGCATTTTTGTTGTTGTTGTTCTTTTATTTGTTTTAATAATGAAGCCTTCCACCACCTTTGAATATCAGATTGTACAAATGCAAGATTTCTGTGTCATCCAACCTAGGACTATCTGGTTTCAGCTTCCCTTTCTAGCACAAAAGGAAGAGACGGTATAACTGCAAATGTATTTTTATATGCAAATACAGTCCTAAACAAAGACAGAAACAAACAAACAAACAAATCTGCAGAGCCTCTTTGGGACAAAACAATGCAGTTCATCTGAAATCTGAGAGACTATACAAATTTATATTGCCTGAGAAGTTAGTACCTTAGAGGAAATGATCTTACAGAGAGCCAATCCTGAATAACTCAATATTTAATGACAGGATAAATAAACTAGCATCTTTCCACTAAAATAATGCAGTTCACTACCTGCACAAGCTATGTCAGCAGCTGCGTGGCTGCTAAATTCTTTCCCATCAACACTTACTTACTATACTATCATACATCCCACTCCTGCACCTTTAGCTTTCACAAACTAATGCAGACCTGCCTTGTACACTGTTTGCTCTAATCTAATCTTTAAAAAAAAAAACAAACAAAAACTAAGGTATTAGAAAGGATAGCTGAAATGGAGTTACGCAGTATACACACAGCAGAACAACCTGTATATGAATATCGTACACAGACATTTTAGGTTTCACACATGGAACTCTACATTTCAGAACAATTCATTCAAATGAAACTTTGTCCTTAATTATTTTGTTTCAGGAATATCACTGAAATGCTAATGGATAATTAGCAAGAAATGTAACTTGTTAAAAAAAGGAAATTATTTCTAACCATTATTTCTCTTCTGTTATTTCTACAGTAAAATAACTGCATCAAACTACTGTTTTATGGAGGTAATGCTACCAGCTCAACTTCTGAATTGAAAAAATGAAGAATAAATGAATAAAACTATATTCTTTCTGCAGTCTTCAACAACAATAAAGAATCTGTAATGAAAGATTAACTGTTAGTTTTGCTACTGAGTCCTGAAGAACTGCAGAATATGGTCTTCTTAACCTGGTTTCCCTCTTCTATATTAACTGCAAAAACCTTTTTTTCTTCCTAGGAGAACAGAGAATATAATAACATTGGAAGATTAACTGTGCTAGCATTATAACCTTATTATACCTAGAGATGGTTTCTCTCTATTTTTGTTCAGAAGAGGAATGATACAATACCCTAGTAATATCAGACCACTGAGATCCCAGATCAGCCTGTGAGCATTAACTACTCTCCGAAATAGAACAGTGGTGAAACTACCAGCATATTAGAATAGAGCAAAGTTCCAAAGAAAAAGCAACTGGATAAATAAATTCTGATGAAATGTTGTATTTTTTTCCCTGACAGTGCTCTCAGAAACTAATTAAATCATAAATATCAAAGTCTCTGATGAGACAATGGGCAATACAAATAAATGAGAAAGTCTGGACTAGCAAGCAAATATGGATGACTAAGACTCTGGAAGAAAGAGAAAGGCAAAATGAGAAATTCTGGAAGGCTGAAAGAATTTGAAACAACTGAAAGATCAACATATGTCCTGAATACTGGAACATGACAAACATAAAAAATGATCACCGGGTACCATTTCATGTACATACATGTAAAACAGTAGTTGCTTTCACAATCAAAAATTTCAAGTATAAACAAGACCATAAACAAGATAATAGATGAAGAGAACTGTGAGACCCAATCAAATTCTAGCATGTTTCCCTTTGCTAGACATGAGTAGCAGCAAGAAAGCAATCTCTTGCAGATCATAATGTGAATAATGAGCAAAAAAAAAATTAATTTCATATTTCACTGCTAATTTATGCTTTAGTAAACATCACACTAAATTGGAATGACTTACTATGTGCTATCAAATACTATACCTCAGGCACCTCTCAGATGGCATCTTTTAGTTTTGCTCTTCTGAACATCAAAGCTTATAATCCTGTAGATAAAGCTGCAAGCATTCCAGCTAGAAAGAGAGAAAGAAGAGGCACATCAAAATTCAAAGCATACACAGCCTCATTCTTAAAGATTAATACTTTTAGGAGACGCAATTCAAAACTGACTTTTTTTCAATTCTTCTTCTGCAGAAAGTTATATATCACACAGATTAGATGTCTTGAAATTGTATTGGCAAGATGGATTGTAGTCTGCAAGTGGCCTTTCTTCTAGTCTTCTCTAAGAACACACCTCAAGGGCAGCACTTGAGTCCTTTCTGCAAACTCAGAAAGGACGATTACCTTAACAGGGTAGAAGAGGGGTGAGGAAAGTAACATTCTAATAACAAGAACAAAAAAACCCCACAGTTTCTAGAGTAGGCCAGAAGTATCTACTACCACTTGCTTATTTATTTGAATAATATGCAGCTATAAAAATCTTACACCTATCACAGTACAATCTCACAGTCCTTTGTAGGGTCTGAGAGGTTTGCCATACACCAGAACATGCTTTTTGACTACATTAATTTTTCCCAAAGACAAAACTGGAAGGCATAGAGGAGAGAGTTTATCATGTGTATTTGGAAAATGAACTTTCCTTTCCTCGTAGCAAGCACTCTTGATCAGCTAATCAATACTGAAACACCACAAACACCTTCTGGAGTGTTACTCATGAGACAAAGTCCAAATAATCCAGTTCTTTGCTTATTTGATTTGTCCCTAATGGTGTCCTTCATAATCTTATGCTAACTAGCAGCTTTACTTTGAAAGCCACTGCACAAACTTCAGGGAGACTCTCTAAAAGATGTGTGAAGGTAGAATTGAACCACTGCCCATTTCTCAGATAACAAACAAGAAACTACTGTGAAAAGAATATTAATCCTGCTCAAATTCTCCAGTTCATCATACAGACAAAACTACAGCTCCTGCTTGCCGGAGAGGCATCATGTACTGTTCTGCAAGTGCTGTTGACTGTTCCACAGCAGTAGAAGAAACAAGTAGTAACTCTAGAGGGCTGACAACTTTGTTAAAATTGATTTTCTTGTAGTCAACACACAATATGTTCTCAAGAATTCCCTGTAGATTTCAAGTCCTTCCTCCAATCCACAGAAGGAGTAACGGCCACTGAGTTGAGATAAAATCATGTATTCAGTTAGGCAAGTCAGCCTAACTGGGCCCCGGAGGCTACTAAGCACTTTCTCTTCATTTCTGTCTCTCCCTTGATCGAGAGATAGCACTACAAGAAATACAGCTCAATAAAAAGTTAAAACTTCTCAATTAAAACACCCCAAATTTAAGCAGTTCACCTTCCTTCCTACCTACTGGGGCACAGTAAGAATGAGTATTCATGTCATGATGAATTCCCCTGAAAGAAACACAGCTCAACTCACTTTTTTGTAAGCATAAGTGGAACAGTGAAAAAAAATAATACATTTTTCTTCCTCATCATCTCCAATTCAACATTTTTTAAAGTTAAGTGTTGATATTCAGGCAGAGAGAGCTGGGGACGTTCAGCCTGGAGAAGGCTCCAGGGAGATCAATAATGGCCTTTCAGTATCCAAGGAAGGGCTGTAAGAAAGAAGGGGATAGACTCTTCAGCATGGTCTGTTGTGACAGGATGAGGGGAAATAGTATCAAACTAAAAGAGGACAGATTTAGACTGCATATATAAGGAAAATATTTTTACAATAATGATGGTGAGGCACTAAGTTGACCAGAGAGGCAGTGAATGCTCCATCCTTGGAGACATTCAAGGTCAAGTGGACAGGACTCTGAGCAACCCGATCTAGCTGCAAGTGTTGCTGTTCATTGCAGGGGAGCTGCATTAGATGATCGTTAAAGATCCCTTCCAACTCTAACGATTCTATGATTATATGATATTCCTGGCAGTGCTTGGAAGTCAACAAGACACCCAAACAGTTCAATACTAAGTTCAATATTTGCCTAAAAAATCTTCTCTAAATTCTGCCATACCCTGCTTCTCCTATCAAATGCCTGTGCATGTCTCAACATTTTTTATTTTTAAATCAACTTTACATATAGAAGAATACTCTAGCAGTATGTAAGTCATTTGATCAATAATGCATCATTTTTATTTGGATACATAGCTTTGCTTAATGCAGCTTAAAAGTTTTAATCACTGGAAATCATTTATTAAAAAAAAACAAAAAAAGCCATTTTCATATGTTGTACAGATATGCTGTGCAAGGACATTTCCAAAATCCTTTTCACCAGGAGTTTTTTTTCCTGTTTCAGAAGCTGGATCCATCTTTAAGTAAAGTAACTTTCATTGGTATACAAGGAAACCCTCTGTGTTTAGAATGTTTAAAATATATTATTGTCTTTCTACTTAACTTCTTTAAGTAATTAAATCGGTTTAAAAGATTAGTTTATATATTTAAGGATAAGACTTTCAGTTTAAATAGAAAAACTTTAATTCCACCTAAATCCTTCTGTTCTAGTGAAATACTCCATTGTGCTGGAAAGATTAACAGGAAAATATAGGCTAAACAGAAAACATTCACTTGATCTTAGGTTTGAGATACATCCTGAATGTTTTATTATACTTCTTTTTTTTTGCATACTATTTCATTCACTTTTTACAAGGCTACATTGTTGTGTTAGATTTCACTTTTCTTTTTTTCGTTTGTTCACTACCTAAAAGAGTACAAGAGTTTTAAAACAGAGAACCTAGTGAAGATCCGCAAAGTGAGTGCTGAAAGAACATAACAGTAATATAAAGGGTGACTTGAAGTCGTCCATGAAAGCACAGAATGTGTAAGGATTACAAAGATAAGCAGCACAAAAGAAATGACACTGTCCAAGTAAATGAAAATGTGCCACACTAATGCATGAAAAAAAAATGCTCTGACACAGACTCAAGAAACAAGTTTTTCCAGGTATTTTGCATCTTAACTTTACAATGCAGCAGAGTAAAAGCCAACTTGATACTCAGGAAATATTGGAGCAATGTGCCACTTGTCTGCACCCACAGCACGTTGTCAGTGCAGTGCAAGAGGCATTTGTCCAAAGACTTGTTTTAAAAAATAATCTTTATTCAGGCACTATTTTCTACTTTAACTTATTTGACAATAATATTGATTTGGAAATATTACATAAAGCAGTCTAAATACCTAAATGTATTTAGTATTTGCTATACACGGAAAGGTATTTATTAGCAGAATGCACGTGTCCTTTTTCAGAGAAAATCTCTCATTCAGTTAAGTTGGTTTCATCTTGAGGAACCAATATCAATACAAAGTTTACACAAGACACTTTCAAGACATTTATAGAAATTCAGTCACTCATTTCTTTCTGTAGGGATTTGTTGCATGAAAGAAAGCATTCATATTAATTCTTGAAACTACATGCCAAAGAGAATACAAAATGGATTAAAGCATGGGTGGGGGGAGGTGTTCAAAATCTAAACTCACATTTAGTCTAGTTTACCACTGACAGCAATTCAAATATTACAAAATCCACTATTTTCCTCCTAGAAAACAAGCTTTTTTTTCCCACTCATATATCCATTTTTAACATGATTTAAGCTGTATCCTAGGCTCCAGAACTAATTCTGTGCATAAACAAGTTCTGTATTTAGATTCATATGCCCCAAATGAAATAAGGCACATTAATTACATAATTAACCCTTAATTACATAATTAACCCTACTGGTATTCATTCACTTGAGATGGGTGGCACCGTGCTGAGCCAGTCAGGGTTTAGGAGCAAGTAAGGAGAAAAGAGGGCAACTAAATATGAGTAAGTCAGAAAGCACCAATTTGATGGATGTGTACAGATTAAGCAGGCTGTAGATGTCACTGGCAAGTGACCAAATACTTTTGCAACAGCTCACTGCTATCCACATAGCTCTCATACCTAAACCTTCACTGTCACCAGGTGGCATCCCTCCTCTTCTGTTGATTGGCACTTGAAGAAGTGCTGAGAACCTTTGGCGATATCTTCAGGTAGAGTAAAACACTTACTGCTTTGTCCCTCAAGGCAGCTCCTGCTGTTTCTAAAAGACTCACATAGCAACAAAATGTTCAGCTTCCCCTTCTTTCTTTTTTAACTCCTAACAAAGGATGAGGCAAGACACTGGGAACTGTAAAACCCTTTACATTCAGACCACTCAAAAAGGCTTTCACCCAGTTTATCACAAACAAGGTTACTTATAAAAGATATTTATTACTAATCTTTATAGAATAGCACTGTAATAGCTAAGCATTACTCTGTCTATAGTTTAAATACTTATTCAAATTGCTTCTGAATTTGTCTTTAAAGTACACTGGTTTTCGTAAGTCATATTAAATGAAGCTATATTTCATCTTCTTTCATACACAGAATAAGAGTTGTCATTGTCAAGTCTCTTCAGAAAAAAAGACATATATATGATGTTATTAATCAGAGAGAAAAAGGATCAGAACTCTGACAAATTGTGAAAAGACAAACATTTGGAAACATTTGGAAACAAGAAAAAGAAGACCAAACTTAGTCCTTTGAGTATGTTAATACACTTCTCTTGTTTGCCCAGAAGACACTACTTTTTCCTTTAACATCTTTGAGAACAGAAAGTGTGCTCTGATTCCATACAAAAATTTTCAAGAACATCACAATTGTAAGGAAAATTGCCACTGCCCAGTGCTGTCAGTGACACTCTAGTCACCTGTGAGTTCTTCATCCATCCATTCAGACAGTGGCTTCCAAGAGAAAACATTCATAGCACAAAACATGACAAAAAAGACTTAGTAAAAAAATACCGAGGGAGAAAGAAAATGAGAAATTGGATTTGTTGGGAAAAACTTCAGTCAGTTAAAACAAGGAAATATTCAGCAAAATCAGTAAACTAACTAAGTAAAAGCACAGAAAAATTAAAAGATTATACTCCTCTGGTTAGCTACAATTTATTTTCCTGTGGTACTGGACATGTCATTGCTTTCTTCAGCCTGTCAGCTACCGCCAATTAGAATCATGAATTTTATAGACCATCACTATCGAATTACCACAAATCATTAAGATCTTAAATCATTACAATTTAAAATCACAAATATAAAATGAAATCACAGAGGTAAAGGATGTACATGTAGAACTAAAACTTTATGTTCACATTCATATGCATATGTATCTGCACACACCAATATTCAGAACACTTCCTCTGAAGAGCAGTTCAGATGAAAATAAATGCCAAGCTTATGGCTGTCTCTGTAACTTAAGGCTTATTTTATACACACTGCTATTTGAGCGAGAGTTAATGGCATGCTGATGATAAAACCATATGCAGACAAAACTGAACATAGTGTCATACTACACATGAACAAGGAAACAGTTTGCAGTTCCACACAAAGCCATGCGTTTGGAGTTCAATAAATTCCAAGAACTTGCTTTTTTTTCAAGATGTGTGTTAATGGTTTCACATTGTAGAAAGAAAAAGTGCACTACTACTGAATGTAATAGTGACACCATTCTGTATCACTACCTAGCTTTTCAAAGCCAGTCACTGTTTCTATCATTTAAACTGTCATACTAATCATTTATCCAGCAAAAGGCCATTCTATACAGCTGACCTATGTGTCATTATTAGAGTGGCTGGGAGAACAACACTATAATTTATCTTCTCACCTTTCTAAAAAGCTGGGGAAAAAGTACACAAAGCTCTCTCAAAGTGAAGCAACTAAATCATACATTCTGTCTGCAGCCATGATAAACAATTCGTGTGAAATCTCTATGACATTTTAGTTTTAATGTACGGTACTGATGGCACAAAACTGACAAAGTATGATTTCAAGACATTTCCTGTAGAACCCACGAAGAGACAAGACAGGGAGACTTAGTAGTTTGTTATTGAATTTTCATCTGGAATTTCATTTGCATTAAGCGGATTTTTAGAAATAAACTTAAAAATCTGATCTTTAAACCCAGGCACTTTTCTTCTGGGAAAAGTGACATGTCTGTTGCAAAATGTGGAAGACTCAAATGAGGTCAGAATGATTTATAGCACAGAGTAACAGAAACTCAACTTGAAAGACCATAATTATTTCTGCTGATTACTAGAGAAACTAATTTTGAAATGGGCGCACAAGAATGAGGTGTGCTCTGAGATGCTGTCATCTTTATCAGTGACTCACTCAAATAAGCCTGAATTTTCAACTGTCACAACCACGAAGGTGCTTTTATTGAACACAGCAATCATTCTTCTTTAGAGTAATGAGAATCAAAAACAATTGGGTATGGCTTTAAAACCCCTTTAATCTACATATAGAATACTTACATGACAGAGAGAGGCATACAGCACAGTAGATAGTAGCAATAGTGGCAATTAGTCTACATGATTTTTTGCTTCTTATATGTATGTTTGAAGTATGATTATGATGTTTTTAAGCAAAGAGAAAAAAATAAGTAAAGCATAAGTGATTTCTGGACTGTAGACTGCCTTGTGTAACTGAAGTTCTATTAACGGCATTTTCAATGAATCATAGAATCATAGAATTCCTCAGTTTGGAAAAGACCTTAAAGATCATCAAATCCAACCATAACCTGACCATACTACCCTAACTGTAACAACCCTCCGCTAAATCATGTCCCTGAATACCACATCCAAACGGTTTTTAAACACATCCAGGGATGGTGACTCAGCCACCTCCCTGGGGAGCCTATTCCACTGCTTAACAACCCTTTCTGTAAAGAAGTTTTTCCCGATATCTAACCTAAACCTCCCCTGTAGCAACTTGAGTTCATTTCTCCTGGTCTCTCCTGTCACCAGTGAGAAGAGACCAACCCTCACTGTAATCCCTGATCAGGTATTTGCAGAGAGCAATAAAGTCTCCCCTCAGCCTCCTCTTCTCCAAACTAAACAGCTCCAGTTCCTTCAGTCGCTCCTCAGAGGGCATATTCTCCAAGCCCTTCACAAGCCTTGTTGCCCCTCTTTGGACTTGCTCCAGCACCTCAATGTCCTTTCTTTGAGGTGCCCAAAACTGAACACAGTACTTGTGGTGAGGCCTCACCAATACCAAGTACATGGGGGGATTATTTCCTTAGTCCTGCTCACCACTCCATTCCTGATACAAGCCAGGATGCCATTGGCTCATATTCACAATGTGCTTTCATTGGCACACTGCTGGCTCATATTCAGCCAACTGTCCATCAGTACACCAAAGAATTTGAGTACTGATTATTTCTTTCATTTATATTTACTTCAATAAAAGCGTAAAGAATTTATATATCTCTTTGGGATTTATAATATTCCTTCATTATTTTTTTAGCATAAAAAGAGCATTCAAAGTTTAAAAGAAAAAGGCTGTAAATATCAGTAACTAAGGAAACATGACTTTAAGAACAGCATTCCACAGCCACAGGTGACAGAACTATACTTCAAGATAACCTATATCTCCAGGAGAGCGACCAAAATATTTCAAATAGTCTTTTTCCCCCTCAGAGTATATTTAAAATAGCATTGTCTGTGTGTACTTTCAATAGTACTACAACTACAAAAAAGGCTATTTTATCCTTAAATCAAATTATCTTGGAACATAAGAGTACAACCAATCAGCATTTTTCTGCACATCATAAGAGTATTACAACAGGATAGCTATAGGCTTACATGTTCACAATTTGACAATTTGATCATGTTATTGAGTAACTGGTCACAAAAACACTATGAATTTTACATAGTATTTATTAAATTAGCATAATTATTTTTCATATACATTCATTAACAGTCCAAAGAAAAATCTAGTCAATTCTTTATTGGAAGGGTAAATAACTTCACCAACATCCACCCTCAAAAGGGAGGGAGAACTTCATCAACATTAAGTGCCAGTCCCTGCTCCGTTGTGTCCAGGCTGTGCAGACATCTGGTCTCTTATGGCCTCCAAAATAACATTGCCACATCCAAA
Source organism: Lagopus muta (assembly GCF_023343835.1). NCBI lineage: Eukaryota > Metazoa > Chordata > Aves > Galliformes > Phasianidae > Lagopus > Lagopus muta. The sequence continues at coordinate 38,214,477 of NC_064434.1, read as the reverse complement.
CAAGTAAATTTGTAAAGTCACCAACTAACTCTCAGGCCATTCCAAAAAATACTTTGTGGAGTGCTAGATGGCTCATATTAAGCACTTGTTAGAGCTTGTTGCAATTATCTATAGATACAGATGACTGATTTTCAAGCTCTGGCCTAGAATGGGCACAGTTATTAGCACAAAGCTTTTGAATGCTTTGCACAAAATACAACAAGAGCTGTGAGAATATTCAAAGTTCTTGCAAACTTTTAACATGGGAAAGACCTTGGACAGGCTTTCTATATTATGTCTTTTATAAATACATGTCAAGAACAAAGAATAAGAGATGTGGATCAGCTAATAGTGAATATTTAGATACATATATATATATCAATAAAATTTCAAATGTCATTAGAAATCATTTAGTAACAGACACTGACGATTTAAAACATGCTCTGTATGAAGTTAGAACTTCTAGTTAAGGTAACGATGAAAGAGAGCATCTTCTTTTATTACATTACTCCTCTTGAAGAAGTGACAGGCTACTTGGGGACACTACAAGGATGTAAGGCATGCAGGGAGGAAGTTAGGAAGGCAAGAGCCCAACTTGAACTTAGATTGGCCACTGCAGTAAAAGAGAATAAGAAATCCTTATATCAGTGGTAAGAGAAGAACCAAGGAGAATTTCCATCCTTTACTTGATGCAGTGGAGAATGTGACCACTGAGGATTAGGAAAAGGCTGAGGTCTTCAATACCTTCTTTACATCTGACAGATCAGTTATCCTCAGGGCACTTTGTGCCCTGATCTGGAAGTCTGGGATGCTACACAGAACACACCCCCAGTGATTCAGGTGGAGACCATTAGAGAGCTCCTCCTCCATCTAGACTGTCACAAGTCCATGGGACTGGACACACTCCATCCTAGGGTGCTGAGGGAGTTGGCGGGGGTGATTGCTGAGATGATCTCGGCCATCTACCAGCACTCCTGATTATCTGGAGAGGTCACAGGGGACTGGAGGCTTGCCACTGCAGCTCCCATCTACAAGAAAGGCTGTAAGGAGGATCCAGGGAACTACAGGCCTGCCAGTCTGACCTTGGTATCAGGCAAAGTTATGGAGCAAGTCATCTTGGGTGAGATCACACTGCACATGCGTGGCATCCAGGGGATCAGGCCCAGGCAGCACAGGTTCATGAAAGGCAGGTCAAGCTTGACCAACCTCATTTGCTTCTATGACTGGGTGACCAGGCTGGTAGATGAGGGAAGGGCTGTTGAAGTAGTCTACCTAGACTTCAGCAAAGCCTTTGACACAGTCTCGCACAGTATTCTTCTGCGGAAACTGGCTGCCTGTGCCCTGGACAGGTATACTCTCATTTGGTAAGGCACTGGCTAAGAGCCGTGCCCAGCGGGTAGTGGTTAATGGAGCTAAGTTCAGCTGGCAACCCATTACAGGTGGTATCCCCAAGGGGTCAGTACTGGGGCCCATCTTGTTTAATATATTTATTGATGACCTAGATGAGGGGATTGAGTGCACCCTCAGTAAGTTTGCAGATAACACCAAGCTGGGAGGTGGTGTCAATGTGCCTGAGGGCAGGGAGGCCCTTCAGAGGGATCTAGATAAGCTGGATCATTGGGCTGAGGTGAATGGGATGAGGTTCAACAAGGCTGAGTGCCGGGTTCTGCACTTAGGCCACATCAACCCCATGCAGCATTACAGGCTTGGGGATGAGTGGTTGGATGAGTGTGAAGAGGAAAGGGACCTGGGGTTGTTGGTTGATGCTCGGCTGAACATGAGCCGACAGTGTGCTCAGGTGGCCAAGAGGGCCAACGGCATCCTGGCCCGCATTAGAAATAGTGTGGCCATCAGGAGCAGGGAGGTAATCATCCCCCTGTACCTGAGTACAATGTTGAGGTCACACTTTGAGTATTGTGTTCAGTTTTGGGCCCCTCACTACAAGAAAGACATTGAAGCCCTGGAATGTATTCAGAGAAGGGCAATGAAACTGGTGAGGGGTCTGAAGCATAAGTCTTACAAGGAGCGGCTGAGGGAGCTGGGATTGTTCAGTCTGGAGAAGAGGAGGCTCAGGGGAGACCTCATTGCACTCTACAACTTCCTGAAGGGAGGTTGTGATGAGGAGAGTTTTGGCCTCTTCTCCCAGGCAACGAACAGGACCTGAGGAAATGGCCTCAAGTTGCGCCAGAGGAAGTTTAGGTTAGACATAAGGAAGAATGGCTGCCCAGGGAGGTGGTGGAGTCACTGTTCCTGGCAGTGTTCACGAGGTGTCTGGCTGAGGAGCTATGAGATATGGTTTAGAGGCTTGTGGTAGCAATGCTAATGGGAGGACAGTTGGACTAGACGATCTTAATAGGTCCTTTCCAACCTTGTGATTCTATGATTCTACATAGCTTTCACATAACTTCAAATTTTTCCTCAACAACAACAAAAAATAGTAATTTGCCCTTTAAATCTAAAACGGAAGACAAAATTATGCTCTGGATGAACAGAGGTTGCTTCTAAGCCTGTTAAGGCATAACTGGCTTACTGACTACTCCTCCAGTATCCAATGAAAGAAAGCAAAGCTATTTTCAAATACCTTTCTGCAAAGAGAAGAGGTCATCAGAGGATTTCTAGTAGCTTTAAGCAACTTGGGAGCCATTCATCTTGATGACGAAAATGATTTGGACAAGGTCGAGATAGCTGGAAGATAAGGAGTAGGAGAGAAGATGGAAGAGGGGATGATAAAGAGCAAAGTGGTGATGGAGAGCATGTGAACCAGCTGCAGTTGCTTCCAGCAGTCTAATAGTGCATGTTAATGTCAGAAAATTGTCTGTGAATAAAATAGAAGAAAAAGGGAGGAATTTGTCTGCAGTCACAGGAAGAGAGGCCAAAGGCCAGCTGGGAAGAACTGTAATTGCTGGGCAAGAAGGCTGCATGCTCAGTTCAGTAGTGAAGACTGGGAATGTCCAGAGAAGAAAGCCAAAGACAGAGATCTTAGACTCAAACTTGGTCATGACAAATAAATAAATAAATAAATAAATAAATAAATAAATCCCAACAACCAACAAAGCAACCAACTAACCAGAACACCCTCAAATTTTTAAAGAAAGCAGCCCAAAGAATCAATTGAAGTCCACTTCCTTCAGATTTTGGAATATATAAATATGTGCTTTATATCTTCTTTGGAGAGAAGTGCTTGCACAACAGCTGCCTTAACTTTCTGCTGACTATGCTGGATTATAATGGATAATGTCAGGTAGCAGTTTACTCAGCAGCAGAGCTCAGTGCCAATGATTAGAATGGTTCCAATTCTATTATTGTTTCATGTGATCAGCACAGTTCTTCTAGATTTGTTATTTCAATTTGCCATTTAAAAGTGTTAAGAAGTTAAACCTCCAAAAAGTTAAAAACAGTAGAAAAGATAAGAAGCTAAGTGCTCCTGTGCTCAAAAGGAGGTTGTGTATCATCATCTAACTATAAGGAAAAGTGTTGGATTTTTCTAATTCAAATACTTCCTAACATAGGAACTCTGTATTTTTATTAAGCAAAACAAAACAAACACCACACAAATCTAAGTAGAATTATTTCATATGGCTTATGTTTGTGTTAAAAAATAAAGCCAATGAGTGGCTCTTATAAGTCTGGTTAATGCCATTGCAGCATAAACTTGTATTACAGGGATATCTGCCAGCTTCTTTAAGTATAAAAGGAATTTTTACATGTAGCTTTCAGTATTATTCACTTCTAATTGACTTACAATTTTAAATAGGGGTGCCAGAACCCAAACTTAACTAGAGCTCTGAAGTAGATTCATTTAATTTGGACTCTTTCTTTATAATGAACTTGGAGTGAATAAAAACACTTTTATACTGAAAAGACATTTTATTAAAGTATTAAGGAATCTAATTAGAAAGAGAAATTCCAAACTATAATGAGTCAATCAGAATAAATAAGAAAATAGTAAAATTTCATTCCAAAAATCCTTCTCACCCACCTTGTGGCAGACTGTATTAGGAATCATTACTGTTTCCTAATACATAACATATATCAGAATGTTATAATCTAACAGGACCTACAGGACAGATTGATACTTGACTTTGTTTCTTTCTAGGAAAACAGAGACAACTGTGGGATTTATTTTTCCAGAGGTTACGTACAGTATCAGTTGTACACATACGAATACATTAACACTGTCATAGTAAAACATGCAGTGATAACTTTAAAGATCACTCTGTATGATGAAATTCCATGCTGTTAAGACCTTATCAGAGGGAATACAAGATAGCAGAGGTTTACAGAAGTCATTTTCAATGCTTCTCGCTACATACTGTCTCAAAATTGTGATCCTGGTTACACAATATCATTCAGACTTTCATGAGTACATCTGCAGCAATTACCTTCTTTTGCTCCTCTTTCTTCAGGCCTCTCATCACACCTGCACCGTATCTTCTTTATTCTAGAATTTCCTTAAATCATTTGAAAGTTTCATTCTGAAGTTCTGCAAGCACCTTGGTTACAGATTAACCAAGCATTAAGCCTATGTCATTCTGGAAGGACAGTGGTTTCCCTAGCTACAATCCCTTATTTCATTGGTGTCCAACCATTTAGCTTACACGGGCCACACTGACTAAAGAGGAATTGTACAGGGCAACATCTATGAAGATTTATCCATAAATAATGCCTCCAAATTATTTCCATGAAAAAGACAACCAATATGAATTGCTTAGCCAGTGTATCAAAATCCATAAACTTACCTGTCATACCTTGAGTTAGCACTGCACTGCACCCTACCTGTGCCTCAGTTTCAGCTCAGACAACGTCAATAGTGCATTGATGTTTGGTTGTTGCTGAACAGTGGGTGCACACTCAGGGCTGGGTTGGACCACCTGGTGGGACAGAACTGCCACCATAATGGTGTGGGGCAGGGGGTGGCTGTATTGTGAGCTGTGCCAGGCCACACGTGGCCCAGGGTGCAGGTCAGAGATGTCTGCCTTACTTGTCATCTCACTCGCAGATGGTTTCTTCCAACCCATCACCTTACACTGCTTTCTGCAGATGAAAAAAAAACATCTATTTTTTACCAAAGGTAGATTCTTCATCATCACTACTCTTTTGCTATAGATTTTTCACACTCACTGACATATTTGCACAGTCCCTGCTACCTATATAACTTTAAGCCAGAAAAGAACACTGGTAAGTCTTATCTGAGACGTGTATAATGTAAGGTACTAGTAAAAGTTATGGTTCACAGATCTGTTTGGAAGATAAAGGAAAGCATCAGGAGAACCCATCTGTTATCTATCAACAGATTTTTTGTAAAATCCATATAAATAAAGGCAGATCTGATTACTAGTAATTGTCAACATATTTAGCAGCCAAAAGAAAGACCAGTCATGTTGACAGCTCAAGGAATTGCATCATCTGCTCCCAGTTGTCAGCAATAACCCCATCACAGCAATGGTAACGTGCAGAAGTACAATAATGGGTGACCTCTCAAGAGCTGCATTTCATTATCTACTTTGTTCTCAACTGACCAAACAAGAAAAAAAATACACTCAAATTACCATTTCCTTAACAGCTGTAAACCAGTCTGTACATGAAACACGTATTACAGACCCACCTTCAACATGTCCATGCAACATTTTAGGCACAGCTCCCAGAACAGAACCAGGTCCCCCTGCCCTAATGCAACAGCTTCATCATGGGATTATAGATAAGATCTCTTACTTTTCTTCTGACCCAAGAGTGCACTCACAGAGGGATAGTAAACCATATCAGCATCAGGCTTAAAACTCCCAGCCAATCAAGGAAGTGATCATCCTGCTCTGCACTGCTGTGGACCTTAAGAACTGTATGCAGCTATGGATACCACCATATAAGTGGACATAAAACTATTAGAGAGCTTTCAAGGGAGGGCAATGAAGATAGGGAAAGGTCTAGAGGAGTGGCTGAGGTCCTTTGATTTGTTCAGCACAGAGCAGAGGAGGCTGAGGGGAGGCCTCATGGCGACTGCAGCTCCTCACAGGGAGCAGAGGGACAGCGACAGGACCCAGGGAAACAGCATGGAGTTCTGTAAAGGGAGGGGCAGATGGGAGATAAGGAAAGGTTCTGCACCAGAGGGTGGTGGGCATGGAACGGGCTGCCTACAGCAGTATCACAACCCTGAGTTGCCAGAGTTGAAGAAGTATTTGGATAATGCAGTCAGCCACAGAGTTTGAGTTGTCCTGTGCAGAACCAGGAGCTGGATTCAATAATACTTGTGAATTCCTTCTAACTCTGAATATTTTGTAATTCTACAATTATTTTTACTCTTCATAGGAACAGTTTTGAATCCTCATCATGGATGACCGAACCCAGATCAATTATTAGCCGAGTGCTGTAGCAACAGCTCTTAGATCTTTTTTAAATTGCTTGTTAAAAAATAGAGAAGCTGAAATTTAAAAGAAAGAAGTACATCACTTGTTTTCTGATGTAAATTGCTGCCTGTGTTCACAAGGGCTCTGTGAATCTAGGCACCTTTGAAAGACTTAGAAAGCTGTAGTTAATTGCTTACTTCCAAAAGAGTAAGGCACACCTTAGACTTTTTGCATCAGCTATTTTAGACATCTTGTTTTTCTTTCATACACAGACAGATAATTTGCAGCCTGCCGAGAATCCTTGTTCTCAAGCCTCTGTCACTACCCAGATGTTGAACTAGGATTCTCAACAGGCCTCAAGGTTCTGTGAAAACCTTTTCTGGATTGAACCAAACAGAAGATGATTTGTGAAGACAGTCCTAAATGCCTAACTCAACTTCCTAAGCTGGATGCCAGTCATTAGAAACCCACTGTATTTAGAAAAATCTAAGCATTGCCAAGTATAATTATCTGTAAATGTCTAGAGCCCAGCTTTGCTGAAACAATATCAGAATACCTGTCAATATGAGAAATATAATTTAAAAGGTTCTAGGAGCATTTGTTCCTAAGCAAAAGGTATATATACATATATATATATATTTTAAAGTTACAAGGACATTGTATGGAATCACTAAATGCAAGTTAAGACATTGCTTCTTCAGTAACTAACTAAAATCTAGTTTTTACATTTACATACTTGAATAGCAATGCTTACAAAAAAAAAAAAAAAATGGAAGCTTTCTTTCTTAAAATACTGAACAACTAATCATGCTAGCTAGTCATCCTTAACATTACTGAAGCCCTTGGAGAAGTCAAAGTTCAGTATGGAAGACTCACTGTCTTCCTATCAGTTCAGAGGAGCCCACAAAAGCATTTCTGTGGGGAGAATCCATGCTTGGCACCCTGGTGGACTTCAGACTGAACATGATTTGGTAGCATGCTGCTGCAGCAAGGAAAGCAAAGTGCTGGGCTGCATCCACAGGGGTACTGTTAGCAGAAATTGAGATGTAATCGTCCCACTCTACTAAGGGCTTGACAGGCTGTACCTGTAGCACTGTGTCCAGTTCTGATACCCCAACTCAAAAAAGGGCTGGACAGACAGGAGAGGGTCCAGAGGAGGGGCACAGAAACCATTCAAGGAATGGAGAATCTGTCTTGTGAGGATAAATTGAAGGAGTTATACATTTCCATAAAAAGAAGACATGGGGAGCCTCATTACAGTATTCTAGTACTTTAAAGACAGCTTCAAAGAGGGTAAAGGCTGTGTCTTCACAAGGAACTGCATGGCAAAGGCAAGGGCCAATGGCTACAACTAATCATCATCATATAAGAGTGATTTTTTATTTTATTTTATTATTTATTTATTTTTAACAGCAGAATCACTGCACAACCTCCCCCAGTACACGGTAGAATCCCCATCACTGCAGGTTTTTAAGATGCAATTGTACAGTGTGCTGGATAATCTCATCCAGGTTTGATTTTCTCACAAAAGGTTGGGCCTGATAATCTTTCAAGATCTCTTCCAAAGTGGGTTTTTCTACAACTGACTGTCTATCACACAGTCACTTCTTTCATGCCATCATTGCAGCCATGGAACAGTGGGTCACCTCCGCTGGTGCTCATTTTTACAAGCATGGCATGCAGGCTCATATTCATCACTGGCAAAAATGCATGGCTAGTGGTGGTGACTATGCTAGAGAAGAGTGCTTAGTAACTGAGAATTTGCTCTATCATATAGTGTTATTTTTATTTACTTCCACATAAACTACATGAGATAAAAGTATAAAAGAATTAATCTCAGAGGAAGCTACATACAGAGATCTCACATTAACATTTTAAATTATTTAAGACAGACTAAGTGTTATTCGTATCAGAATGATCAGAGATTACCTTCTTAATTATCATTCCTGAGTGTAAAGCGTTTGATTCCAGCTGTTATAAACTATTTAAGCAAAAGCAACTTCTTCTAACATAAAAGAACCTACTTCATAAAGAAATACCAAATCAAACTGTATGCATCCAACAAAAGAATACTATTTCACATGGCTTCTTTAATATGCAAGAAAATTCATAAGCTTTAGAAAAGTTAAATTGCCTGAGATTAGTCTGAATTGCTGTATTTCACTGTATTCTTCTGAACTCTACACCATACCACAATAATTTAAGATTTTTTTCATCAGTAACTATTTCATGAGTCCAGATTCCTGGCCCCCAATCCATACGGAAGCTACTTATGTGCAAAGTTTGTTCCATAGCAAACAGTAACATTTAAATATGTTAATGCCAGTCTACCTCCAGAGAAATCAACAGTACAGCATCTTCACTACAGCCAACATATCTTCTAAAGCACAATCTGACACAGACAGATGTAGGAAGAATAATGTCACCAGAAAAAATATGTTATTGCAGTCAAAGATAAGAGGTGAACAGAAAATATACTCATTTTAAAGTAAGAATAAGTCAAAATAAAGTAGTCATAGTTATTTCCTTCCTTGCCACCAAATACAGCTCCTGGAAAAAGGGGGGAAAAAAAATGAAAAAAAAAGAAAACAAAGAACCTGCACCTGGAAAAGGAAAAAAAAAAAAAAAAAAAAAAAAAAAAAACCTGCACCTGAAATGAAGCTTTCATTTCAAACAAAGAATCTCAAGATTGCTGAGGAAAGCTTGAAAACTGTGTAACAGGCTTATTAATTATTCTCAAAAGTGTCTGAATGTATTTAATGACTGATGTCTGGGAATTGACTTCTAGTGTTTGAATGCTTGAATGCTTGAGGCTGGCAATACTGAGATTAAAAGCCATTGAATGATATAACAAATGAAGCTATTCATCAATGTCTTGAACTGGAAACAGAGACACAGGCCAAAAAGGTGCTGATTGGCATAAAGTTGGCCTGAAGTACCCATCCACTCTTCCCAGTGACCAAGTCAAAGGACAGTGCAGATAGATCTGCACTGGATAATTAAATGGTGCTTGATTTCTCTTGGAAAAAAAAAATTGAATCTGAGGATTTGCAGGGGGGACAGACTGCTCTTCACCTTCCCAGTGAACTGAGTAGCATGATCAGAATCTTAAGCACAGACTTAATGGTTTGTTTTGACCTTTTCTTTCCATCTTTGGACAGTAACAACTGAATGCAGCCAAAAAGGACTGAATGCAGGACTGCATCCAAATGACCAAAGTCACTGTAATCAAAATGCTGACTTCTAGGTTTGGCTGAGTTCCTTCTCTTACCTGGCAACACAACCTAATCAGAAGGCAGCTCTTTTTAAAATATTAAAAAACTTACTGGGAAAAAAAAAAAAAAAAATAGGTTTAAAAGATCTCCACAGTCTAACTCTTAGATCTGGTAGTGCTGCCATTCAGTGAGCAGACAGAACAGACAGAAACTGCTGCATCACCTCTAGGACCGGCCTTTCAAATATAACAAGTTGCAAAACAAATGCAAGTTTTTACCTCTGTGTTTATATGAATCTGAGATAGACAAACAAAGGCTCTTGCCACCTACTTCCAATACAGGAAGAGTACAAAATGCAGATTAGCTAGAGTGAAAAGTTATATGATCTCAACATATTTATGAAATATCAAAATCCAAGGCAAAAATATTGCTGGGGCTTGAGTATTTCCTCTATTTACCATTATGCAAGCATTATCTTTGAAGTCCACACCTGAGACAGAAAACAAAATTCCTGAATCTGCGTTGGAATTTACTACTCTGAAAGTCTTTGAGCATCAGCAGCTCACTTGCATTGAACAAATGCTGAGATATCAGAAAGGTTTCTCAACACATCACCTGCACAAAACACTATATTAACAATACCCTATGGCTCTTGCTACTCTGTTCAAAGCTAAGAGGATACTTCTATGCAGCACAGTCAATCATAGAATCATAGAATCACCAAGGTTGGAAAAGACCTAAAAGATCACCCAGTCCAACCGTCCACCTACCCCCAATAGCTCCTACTAAACCATGTCCCTCAACACAACATCCAGTCTTTCCTTGAACACCCCCAGGGTCGGTGATTCCACCACCTCCCTGGGCAGTCCATTCCAGTGCCTGACCACCCTTTCTGAAAAGTAATACTTCCTCATGTCCAGCCTGAATCTCCCCTGCCGTAGCTTGAAACCATTCCCCCTGGTCCTATCACTAATGACACAAGAGAAGAGGCCGACTCCCAGCTCACTACAACCTCCCTTCAGGAAGTTATAGAGAGCAATAAGGTCTCCCCTGAGCCTCCTCTTCTTCAGGCTGAACATTCCCAGCTCCTTCAGCCTCTCCTCATATGGCCTGTGTTCCAGACCCCTCACCAGCTTCGTTGCCCTTCTTTGAACACGTTCCAGGGCCTCAATATCTTTCTTGCAGTGAGGGGCCCAAAACTGGACGCAGTACTCGAGGTGCAGCCTCACGAGTGCTGAATATAGGGGAACAATCACCTCTCTGCTCCTGCTTGCAACACTGTTTCTGATGCAAGCCAGGATGCCATTGGCCTTCTTGGCCACCTGGGCACACTGTCGGCTCATGTTCAATCTGCATGTCCTAAAGATATTTACATGTGGAAAGTATCAACCCTTCCATAAAAACGATTGTGTTTCTTTTTCCTACTACTGCAGTCACAAAAACATTTGATTTGTGGCCTCAGTTTTCCAGGCCACTTGGTTACAAGCAGAATCACACAAACAGGAAATTTCCAGTAAAGATTCCGGGATTGCTGAAGTTTCTGCTCTGTGAAGGTAATAACTAAGAAAAAGCTACAACTCCAGTCATGAGTTTATTACCACCTTATCAGCTCCACTTCCAGTCTGAGCCTTTACCTTTTCATGCTGGAAACTTTTTATGGAGCACAGATATATTTGCATAAGTGCAGCAGTTGTGAATTATTATCTACCATAATATTCAGACATTACTCAGTCACAAAAGGTAAAGTAAAATAAAAACATAAAAAGTAGAAACAAAGTAAGAAGTGGAACAGTGATTTGGAGTCACTTAACAACTAATTAACTAATACCTTAACAACAACAACCACCACCTCTCACTAATGCACAAATCCAACATTTGGCCACACAACTGAAAATATTCTGCTAGTCTTAATAATGCCTACCCATCCTCTGTGTAATGTTGGACTGAAAATAATGAATGTTTGAAATATGCCAAGAACAAAAAAATTATACAAAAAAATAATTTCAAAGGTGTAGGAAATCTCATTGATAAGTCCTCTGAGTTCTCCTTGTACCTAAGCTAATGTTAGGGGAAAGGGGTTTTTTTGCTACAGCTGACTGCTGCACTGTGAATGGTTAGTAACACTCTTAGAAACATAGAGAAAGTGTTATGGTATTCTTGCAAATTCCTTGGGGAGAGTCCGAAAACTTCTGGCAGCGCTAAATGCAATACTTAGATTTTCTCTCTTTTCTGAGTCCAGTTGGTTGAAATCATTGCGCCGGCTTTGCTGAGATCTTCTGAAGACCGAAACCAGGAGAACACAAAGTGTTATCAAAATTCATCCCAGGTTTGCAAACAACGGGCTTCCATGTTTTAAAATAACTCGCTACTCTTCAAGCAGCATCTCTACTGCATTTGTAAACCAGGGATAACAGCTCATCTTTTATTTGTTTTCAGTTTCTCACAGAAGCAGTTTGTTATGATTGCGCTCTCCTACACAAAAGCTGGTCAGGACTCCCAAACACTCTTCCGTTTATATACGGTAAGCAGCAGCAAAAACACTGGCTTACTTCAATTCAGTGCAAAAAAATAAAACATGACCTTTAACAGCTTTTAGCCTTAATGCATAAAAGAACATCAAGCACCTGGAGTCCCACACACTGTCAAGTCTCTATATATTAATTCCTGGGCAAAGCAGTTGCCCTGCACTTCCTTCTCTTGACTGGTCTGCCTTAGAAATATATAAACAATTATCTGAGGCTAATATTAAATTTTTGATTTTTTTTCTCAAAGCTGATCACAACACTGGTCAACTTTAAGAGGAGAGCTGGTGATCTACTCTGCAACACACCTCCACAACCAAGCACAACAGAAGAAAGACGGAGGGTACCTTACGCTGGTATTGCTGCAGAACATTTCGTACCAAACCATGATAGAAATATAAGGACAGACTAATTCACAACTTCTATCCAGTTGTCATCCATCTATCCAGACAAGGAGCATAAGGGATCACAAATCCATTCATTTAAATGTTGTGAGAAACTCCATTTCTACTGACAGTTTCAAAATGTGTGTAACATACAGACACACAGACAGAAAGCAATCTCAACTGAGAACAGATAGTGAGTTTTTTTTGTTTGTTTGTTTGCTTTGGGGCTGGGTTGTATTGTTTTCTTCTTTTTTCTTCAGATAAAAGGCTGCAAATTACAGCTCAAGATTTTCTTCAGTGTTTCCCCATCCCTTTCAATTTGATACACTTATTTGAAGAAAAGCCTCCATTTTAAGGAAGAAAATCCTAAAGAGATCAACTCTAACATTCATTAATCTTTGAGTAATAACTGGGATCAGAAATATAATTAGTAAAGAAACAAACACATGTTTAGATTCTTGTGACCTCATCAGTTCTAAGCAAAAGAAACACTGCCTGGAAGCCTAGTCCTTACCACTCCTTCCCAAAAATTATATTCAGTTATATTCAAACAATTCCCTTCTACCCTTCCCCTATCATTAGGTCACTGTGGTCATATGACCTATTATTAAAAAAAATAATAAATCTGCTCCACCAGCTGTGCTATGCAAATCAAAATAGGTGAAAAGTTGGAGGTTTTTGTCTTAAATTGGCAAATTACAATTGACACGGCCCAGCTGTTAGAGCGTGGGTGTCCAATCTTTTGGCTTGCCTGGGCTGCACCGAGTGAAGAGAAATTGTCTAGGGCTACATCTACAAAGGCTGCTCCAAAAGTAATACCTCCTATTTATCTCCATGGAAACTACAACAGACGCAAAGAGCACTACACTGTTTGATAGAGCAAATTCTCAACTACAAAACACTCTTTTATCACAGTCACCACCATTAGCCATGCATTTTTACTAGCAATGAACAAGAGTGCTCGGAACAGTCTGTACCAGAAGAAGTAACCCACGGTTGTTGTCACCATTGCTGAAACACACCACCCATAGCCTCACTGTTCTCACAGTCTTCAGTCTCCATAACCATCAACGAGTGTCAGTGAGTGCAATTTTTCCCAGAAGGAGGAATTCAATTGCTCACCTTTGCTTCATGCACTCTTTCACGTCAGACTCCATTTTGTCACTGTCCCTCTGCTGCCATCTGTCATGCGGCAACAAAATGTAATGGGATATTGGTGATAAGGTTCGGCTCCTATAGTCATACCACCAACATCCACCTCTGATATCATGGACCAAAATCATATAATAGAAGGCATTACTTTCAGAGCAGCTCTCATAATATATATTTAATGTATAAAAGTTACAAAACTTGATTTTTAATGTTTTTAAATTAAAACATATAAAAATGAGAGAAACAAAAGCATAAAACCAGTGACTGTTTCTGTGAAGCTAAAGATGCATCAGAAATGGTTTGATAGCAGTGGTTGCAGTTCTTAGTGAGCTCTCAAGGTGCCCATCAGACATTTTAAATGAAATCTTATTCTTTCTGTGCTCCATCCTTGACACCTGACTGTGAAATAAGATACATGTCTCCAGTAAGATAAAGCTTATAAAAGTCTGATAAAGAGACTTGATCAGGTTTTTGATCACAACTCCATGCATTCCATTTGAAAACTGGCAAGTATTCATGTCAACTGAAAACAGAGTTGCAAATATACCAAAAATTTGATAATTTTTTTTGCAATCTTGAAAACTTTCTCAAATTCCTTTACCAAAACAGAAAGCACGGCAGCATATTTTTTGCTTTTCACCAGACAACGCTTAGCCAATGTATCAAGTTCCATAAACTTATTGTCATAACTTTAGTTAGCACTGCACTGTGCCCTCCATGCGCTCTGGTTTCAGCTCAGATGGGGCCAAATGTTTGATGTTTGGTTGTTGCTCAGCAAACCATGTTTGCCTGGGGGCTGGGCCACTCAGCAGGACCAAGCCACCCCCATGATGGTATGGGACAGGGGGCAGCAGGACAGGCTGGGCAGGGTTGCATGTGGCCTGCAGGTTGGATATGCCTGTGTTACATCCTTAATTATTTTCACTTACTCAACAGCACCACTAAATCAGTATAAGCCCAGAGTAAAACAGTTATTTATAAATAGAAGATATGATAAATTCAGTTTGTCTAACAGCTTTCCACACTTACAGATAGTTCAGAGCACTATGACAGACTCGGAACACTGTGGAAATATGAAGCTGCAAAAGTATGTACTGTGCTAGTTTTGTGCATGAGTTGTTCTCATATTCAGTGTGTCTCTCATTTGCATCCAAACAGCATACATCCTTGAGGGTCCAGTCACACTGGTACAAGAGAACTGCATGTATCAGATGGCTGGACTTGCCCACATTTTACAGTTTGATTTATTTGCTGTAAAAATGCACTCGCATTTCTATTTCTCCATTCATAGTCATCCTCCATAAGTATGCATGCAAAGAACACTCAGCTCTTTCCTACTTTTCAGCAACTTTTAGGGTTTTTTTTTCCTGCTTTTAACTGTGACCCTGTAAGGAAGATGAAAACCCATGCACTAAAAGAAAATGCATGAGATTTCACAGCTGTATTACATCATTCAGTTTCCTGTGCGCTTTCTCGCAAGCCAATACAGCAGATGTACTTGCATGCAAAACTCACCACAAACCACAAAAGATGAGGGGCATGTTTTAATGTAACCTCACTGAAGGTGGGAAGCTCAGTGGGGGTATAGCAAGCTTTTAGCACGCTCTGCAGTTCTGATGCACTAAGATTTGCCAGAAAGGAGCCCTGCTCCCTTCCTGTTTGTTTGTCTGGGCTTTCTGCTAATGGAGAAAAAGAATGAAAAGAAAGTTCAGCTAAGGAATACATCCCCAACATAGACGCTATTATCCCACTAAAGAAGCTCAGCTATTAGCTTTTGAGATCTCGTTTGATCTCCACAGCTTGCTGAAGTCAAAGTCACTGTACTTTTCCAGAAACATCACCTCAGTTCTTTTTCTTTTTTTTTTTTTCTTTTTTTTTAATGCAACTAAAATAAAGGTCACTTTGACTGAAAGAGGGCTTTCAAAACGAAATATAATACAGAAAAGACAAAAAACAAGCAAAAGGTGCATTCCCTCGTGGACTGAGCCTCTGACTGTCTGTTACTGATTTGAAGATACCATTGTAAATCCTGTGCTAGATAAAAAAAGATATACATTCAAAACCACTCTCTACTTATCATTTGGGAAAAAATAGATTTAAAATATACACATATAAATGTAATTTATACATATAAATTCTAAAAAGAAAAAATTGCTATTAATTTTAGAGAACAGAATTTCAAAACAAAACTTGGAAAGAATGCATCCTATATATTCTGATGACATCTTTCAACCATCAGTGTTTATCTGTTGTGTCTCGATTTGGCAGGTAGAGTTCCAGTTTAGCTTACAAAGGGCAGTAGCCCTTTTTATGTACTTTATTTAACCTGAAGTGAACCCTGATGGAAAATGTTTCAGACATAATAAGGCCATAAGCTTGCTCATGTCCACTTCAGAATGCATTATTAATCTAGCAATGTTGTTTTCACTTAACCTGCCAGGTTTTTTGGTGGGTCTTTTATTTTGTTTGTTTGTTCTAAACCCATACGGGATATAAATCAAATCTTACCAAGACAACAGAAATAGATCTCAGCCATTCTTAGATATGATACCTTGAAAGGAAAATCCCCCTGTTGCCCAAAATACTGATGCTGAAAATGTTTTGAAGCATATTCCTATTGAACAGTTAAAGGAGAAGGTAGGCACAAATAGGTTAAAAAAATTGAGGATGGGGGTTAGGCAACAAGGGGGAAAAGAGTACACATACACATTCTTAGGACACATCCTGAGTAAGCACAACATTCAGACAAAAAAACAAAAAAAACCTAACAGTAAATTAGGCTGTAACATCACATCTTCTACACTGTCAAAAACCACCACTATAATATCATCCTTGTCGGGAAAATAAAGACAGATGGTTGCAAAAAAGAGACACTGCAGAATAACCATAACTTCTAAGTACTGATGAATCAAAATATTTACAGCATTTATCTCCCTATAAAGCTCATTCTCCTATAATTAAAGTTCTTCAACATTACTGCAGCATATTGCTACAGAACTTTTGGCAAAACACATTCTCAATTTACATAATTGTTCAGAGTAGTCACCTACTACAAAGAATCATACAGTTCCAAATGTTACTGATGTTCTGAAATCCTCTGATTTATTTTCTCATAACTTTTTGTTGCTTTCTCAATACAGAGAGATCTCTGACTGCTGATAAGAAAGTGGATAACTTTGTATCCACATGAAAGTGAAGGGAATTTGCATGCCGTTCACTACCAGGACTTATTTGAAATGACACCTTTCCTTTCTTCAGCCATTTGAGAAAGATAGTTTTGAAGAGAAAGCAATGCAGGCATACGTATGCAGACAACAATACTGCCCAATCCCACAGGGTATCTGCCCTTTGAGTGACTTAGCTGTCTACTGACAGCATGGAGCATAGAAGGTATTTCAGCTCACCCATCCTGTGTATATGAAACTCCTTCCCAGAAGGTAGCCAAGCATGGCTGGTTCACACAAAGTCTGGTAAGGGACTTACCAGCAGCATCAAAGCTTTTCTACATCCAAGTTTTTCCATAGCTGGAAGAGCAATTAAGATACAAATCTGATAAAAGCTTGATAAAGCATTCTTCCAGTTCCACTCCTGGCAAGGTAATTCAGCTGACTGCACAAAGTTCTCCAATGGGTGCTGAAGATCACAAGGACTGTAGGCTAGCACCCATCCCCAACATTTTGCAGCTCCTTCTCTGGCCTGTATGAGATGTTTCCCTCCTTACAAAAGCCAGGCTGATCCAGAGTGGCTGATCCAAGTGGAAACATGCTAGGGTCAGAAGTTTCTAGGCTCTCCTTGTCTCCCAGTTCAAAGTCTCCACCATCACTGCTCCATTTTCTAGTCCCGAAACTGCCTCCTGATCTTTCCTGGAGTCCCTGGAATTTCTCCACAGATTCAGGAGTATCCCTCATGAGATTCTCTCTTAAACGTGTTCATTCTCAAATTACAGAAACTGTTTCGAGCCCAAAATTTAATCAGAGGCAAATCGCATCCATGAGACAACATACTTTTTTTTTGTAATAAAAAAAAAAATAGAACCATGAAAAGTATCCGCTCTCTACTCTCAAAGATCAAAATTTGATAGCATAATTTCTAAGTTTCCTATGAAGTCAAGTTACTAAAAGCCTAGAAAATTAAGAATCCCACTTACAAGCACAGTCTCTTCCAATTGCAGAAGCATATGGAATGAGACAAGTAGCATCAACCCTAATTTGATCTGAAGCAGTAAAAATGCCATCCAAGTTAGAACACGACTTGCTGTTTCAAGGATTTTATGAATCTTTCACTGTAATAGATACATCTCAGATCAGGAAACTGGGGAAGATATACCACGACAACCAAGTAGTACTTTTTGTGGAGAGGAAATAAATAAATACATCATTAAAATCACACTTCTGTAACTTCCTATCTTTCGACACTGTTCCTCTGTCTCCGAAGAACTGCGCTACAAACACTCAACCAAGGCATGTTTTTGTTTTGCTTCTTTTTTTCCCCCTTTACCTATCAGTTCTGGATTAATTGAAGGTCCAAGAGTGCACAGCACACTGGCAGATGACATACAGAAGTCTTAGATGGATGAGAAATAAGAAGAATAATTTTTTATACTAAAAAGAAATAAAGCGAACGACAACCTGGCTACCATAGGTGAGCATAGTGACAGTGGATGACAGTCATGTTTGGTTAATTTCTCCTGATAACACTGCCAACTGTTCTTAGCTAAGCATTTCAATTTATTTCATTTCTCACTTCATCCAATTCTAATTTCTCATCCAATTTATAATAATTTCCCTGTACTACTGTGACCATTAAGTCAATCACACTCTGCTAAGCAGAATCAATCAAAAACACCACAGCAGTGCTATGAACTTCATACTGAGTAGACTCCTTCTAGCTGTGTCATAGAAGTTATGTTTTACCCATATCTAATTTTCAGGCAGAAGCAACACATTCTGAATCCAAAAAACTAAGAAAAAAAGAAATTTTAAAATGAACATTGCATTCTCCCTGGTCAAACCCAGCTCACCTAACTCTGCAAGTACCCCCTGCAGAACAAGCCTATACAAGCCTAAATTCCCACCTGCTACAGATGTCTCAACTAAACTTTTCCATAGGTAGTTCAGGTGAACTCTAAGTACACTGGTCCCCTCATTATTAATGGAATGATCAAAGGGAGGGAGAAAAACAAAACAAAAACAAAAACACGCCCAACTTCTCTGATGCCGAGTTTTTTGAGTCTTGAAATACCAATCTTGAGCCAAATTCACTCATTAACGTAGGGAATACACAGACCTTTTAACAGGGATTGCCACCTTAAGCTCTGTTGCTCACATCCTTACGAAGAAGACAGACTGAAGTGAGATCATGGCTCAGTTTGTGGATGCCAAGAAATCGTGAGTTTGTCAGCTGAGGAAAAACTGTACATTTTCCAATTACATTTTGCCAATTTCAATTTCAGACACTTCTGAGCTTGTGCTAAAAAAAACAAAACAAAACAAAAAAAACAATAAAACATAACAACAGGAAAACAAGAAACTGGAAACAAACACAAAACTTCCAGATTTTTTTTTGTTTACATAGATATTTCTACTTTTAGAATATCATATGGTTTTCCGACAACAAAGAAAATGCTTAGTAAGATATCCTGTGTTTTTCCTATACCATCCTAATTTGTTAAGCATTAAACACAGCACATCAATTTCTATACCAAAATTCCCTTTCTTAGAAGTACCTGCTTGGTCATGGAATTGAATGCAAGATATATCAGCAAATCAAACTGGCTCATTTTTGAAGAAACCTAGACACCTCTTTTTCCTCTCTACTGCCTCCCTTTTAAGTATTACATGAACTATATTCCCCACAACTGCCCAAATGTGCATTTTCTCCATGCATGCTTATACAGGAAAAATTGGAGACTTTTGCTCACATGCACGACAAATCCCAATGTTAATGGTATTTTTCTAAATACTGTATCTTAAAAAAAAAATAAATCTTATGCTGAAGAGGTGTTAATTGGTGTGACTGCATTATTTTTAGTGACCTACTAAAGCAAGAGCTTATTATTCCACAACAGTTTCTCACACAAACCGTACCTCGCTTAGCGCTTCAGACATAATCACGGCAAAGCGCTGTACAGATTCTGTCAAATTATTCACATTCAGGAATGCAGACAAAAGATGAAAGCATTTCTCCCTAAACGCTTCCAACATTAAGTAAAAATTTCTCTGTGTTCATTTGTGAACCTTGCTACATAGCAAAATCATGCTGTGTAGCTCTCTATTGGGAGAATTTAAAGCAATGGTGGTAACCATATTATTCGCTCCATGTATCGCTCGATTTCTCCAAGCTGTACTTAAATAATAAACTTTGGGTTTGGATGAAGACCTCCAGCAAGGTGTTAAACACCTTGCCCCTGCCAACAGTCCCATCCAAGCGGATCAGCTAAAGTAATTCTTCACCCCGGCTCTGCCTCTGACCTTTTAACGAGCGTTGCCATTACCGCTGATGCACGCAGGACTAACCCAACTTGCTTGGGAACCATACCGTCCAGCCTGTGCGTGTCACGTCAGCTCGCAGCAGCCGTAGGCCGCCCACCAGGCCGGGAGCGCTCGGCAGCGGAGTTCGGCCCCCACCGAGCCCTCCGCAACCCGCACCGCCGGAGGTAGCCGCGGTCTGGAGAGACTGCTCCAATGCGAAATTCGGCGCTAAGCACCAAGCCTTTCCTCGCTCCCACCGAGTTATTTAATCACCTCAGATACACCTTGGAAGCTGCTGGTACTGCAGCTTTCATCTTCCAGAAGCGCAAGAGCTGAAAAAGAGCGGAGTTCCCTCTCTGGGGGGGGAGACCTGGCGTATTTAAACACCGGCAAGGAGCTTCAGCTTGATCTCGCCGCTCGGTGGAGCGGCCGCAAGCCCGGACGGCGGCAGAACGCGGCAGATGCCGGCGGGCGCCCGCTGGAGCTCCGCTTTAGCAGCGGCCGCTGCCACGCCACCTGCGCGGCCGCAGCCGTGGCTCCCGCCCAGCTCGGTCCCGCAGCACGGCAGCCCGGCTCGGCCCGGCGACCGGAGCCGACCCCGCTTCACGCCCCCCGGCCGCGTCCTCCCGCATGAGTTCGACCGAGCCGTGGCCGTCCCCCGGCTGCTGCCCGGGTCGGCGCCGCCGCTCGGACCGTCTCCGTAGCAACGACGAAACGCACCCTCCCCGCTCTCCCGACCTCTGGCTGCTCCAGCGAGGGCTCCGGCTGCCCGCCGCCTCAGCCTGGAGCGGCGCCGGCCGCCGGCTCACCTCGGGACGGGTGCCCGCAGCCCGCTCCGACAGCCGAGCCTCAGGGACGAGCTCCCGCGCCGCAGAGCCGCCGGCCCAGCTGTGCGACTGTGGCGGAGCGGGAGGAGCTGAACAGCTTCCCCTCCTCTCCCCGCTCCGCCCAGTGCGCAGCGGCGGCCCCGGAGCCCCCGCAGAGCCCGTCGCGGCTGAGTCGCACCTGCCGGGGGTGGGGACGAGCCGCAGGGCGCAGCGGCTGGGCCTGTGCCTTGTTGGTGCTTCCGTCGGTGCCCCTGTCCCGGCGCTCGCACCGCGCTCTGTCCCAGCGCCCTCCGGCGCCCACCGCGGCAAGGGCGCGCCGAGGCCGTCCTGAGGGAGAGCAGCGGGGAGGAGGCCCGAGCCGGCCTGGGAAATAACTCGCGATCTGCAGCAGAGCTCTGAGCGTGTCCCCCGGGACGGCGGGGCTGGGGGAAGAGGGATTTTGGACCAGAAATAACGTTGGAAAGGTTTCCAGAGGGACAAAGCCGGGAGCCAGGATTCAGTTTAGGATGGTAAAGCATCAGTGTGATTTACAGATGGGATGTAGTACTGGGCTTTGCAGTGAGGCTCAGTGACAACCTCGCCTCCTGTCACTGAGGAGTTGGGAGCTTCTGCCCTTCAACTGGTCTCACGATAGTGAAGAACATTCAGCTACACACTAGAAATTAAGAAAAAGAAAGAAAGAAAAAGGAGAGATAGTTAAAACAGAAGTCTAGCGATTAGTGAGCCGCTCAGCAAACTTGAACATCACTTTACTATTTCAAGAGTTGCTTTGAGCAGATTTCATATCCTGCCACTGGATTTCTTTAGGAGTCAGTTTCTGTTTTCTGATCTCTGCTCTAAACAGAAAAGCAGCAGATCCCCAAAATCTCCATCTAGAATACTCTTTCACATTACGTTTTATGTGCATGTCACATCACAGGATCCCAAACCTTTTCTAGCTAACAATGCCCAAAACACTTTTGACCTCTAGCTAAGCCCAGTGGCAGATGAATGGTTATTCTTTAAGGTGTCCATTAAAGGAGCCTAAAATACCACAGTCCTCAGCCTGCAGAGCACACAATGAAAACTGTAGGGTCAGTTCAGAGAATGAACAGGTGTACATTTTGCTTTTTGTGCAATAATGCAGTTTCTATGAGCTTCAAGCAAATTGGTATTGATGCAATGCAATACTAAGCATTTGTTTTTCAGAACAGGGTCATAAAGACAGAGCCACTGCTTCTTATCTGGGCCAGTCAACTCATGTGCAACACAAAACTGTTGTTTAAACATTATTTTTGTTCCAGGGCTAATTTGAGCCTTACCATTTTAACCATGATCACACCTTACTGCACTGCACAGTGCAGATGTGACAAGGTAAATGATAGGCAGTCTCCCTATACTCAGAAATTTCTTACATGTCTGAAACAATATCACAGATTAAGGCCTTGCCACTTGATATTAAAACTTAGTTGTTGAGGATGACTGAGGAGCATACATGTGGATTAGGAACAGCATTAAATGTCTTGACACCAATGGTGGAAATTGTTCTGGAGCTAACCTGACAGTTTCAGAGTAGCAAGAAGAAATACTCTACTGTGTCTGATGAGATGGGAGGGCCATGAAGAGGAGTGAATATCTTTTTTGGAGATCTCTGCCTTACTCTGGCAATTCACAGGAAGAAACAACCAGTGATTTTTTTCTCTGTTTAAAAATACAGTGAGAATTTAAGAGAAGAAGTGGAAAAGGAAAAGTTGTATATAGAGAAAACACAAACTTCTGCTTCAAAACAAATTTATTTTCTCTCGATAATTTATTTCTATGGCTCAAGGACATAAATGGCCAAAACAAGAAAATGCTGGTGGAACCCACTGTCTATTCTCAGCAACTTAACAATCTCACAAACAAGTTTCAGAATGCTGCTAAATGGAGTGAATTTAAAGCTTCCTAGCCAGTGAGCATTATGGATCGTCAGCAGCCCTCTTTCAGCAATGAGAAATGGCAGCTTCCATGTTTACAACAGAAAACAAGATTTATAATTGAGATCAGTATTTTGCACTGGATATTTTCTTCTACATTAAGTTGTAGTAGGTGTGGTTTGGAACTCCCGCATCCTATATATATCCTATAACAGATCTTATAGTAGATTCTATTATATGCATGTCAATATGCACAAATAGTCTTTTTGTGATCAAAGACAGTTGATATATTACTGGTTTTGAAACAAGCTAATTGGCAATTTTAAAAGCCATGTCACCTGTGAGAGCTATAAACCAAGACTCTATAATGACCTTAAAAAAAGAATGTGTCATGTTCCTGCCAGCCACGTTCAGGAGCTCCACATCCATGCTCTCATTTAGAGGCCTGATGTGAATGGCTGATAAAAAAAGAATCTTATTGATGCCCAGTATGTACTCACTAAAAGCAAGTCAATATGTAAGAACTTACCCAAAGAGTGGAATTGCACTGTGGCTGTTGAAAGCTGGGAGCTAGACAGCAAGCAATTCTGTGTAACAGAGAAATGGAATGGATTTATGGATTATATCCTTCTCTCAAGAACAATAGTGAACTGCAGCTTGTAGTATCTATAAAGTGCATGACTGTTAGAGACAGAAAAATGATCCTTAAATATAGACTTGTTATGCTTTTTTTATGCTTCATATATATTTAAGCTTATATTGCTGCAAGTATACTCTCTTAGTTATTTTTTTATGTCTGACTTTAGAGATTGGCATCAGTGTAATTTCTTTATCACTGCAACATATGGTAGTCTTCTCTGCTGCCAAAACATGGACATGTTTCAGCCTCAGGGTACAGCTGGGTTGAACTTAAAACTGAGACTGTTTTCAAACATAGACCCAGAATTTTATTTTACTCCGACACCATAAAGAAAAATTGAAAACTCCATCTCCACATTGTCACTGGAACCTCTATGAACACAATGCCTAGTGGCACCAATTAGTAACAGAAGAAAACAAATTTTACTCAGGTGTGTAACAGCTGAAATGACACACAGTGACTACTATCTCAGGATCGTGTATCACTCAGCTGTCTACGCTGTTGAGTTCTTCAGATCCCAGCATGGATTTGAAAGATTTTGAATCTTAAAGAGTTGTCTGTGGTGAATTTCCCACATAACCACAAATTACTAGAATCTCAGTTCTTGTGCAATAAATGATTCTGTAAAATGTTTGTTCTCAAGGGTTCCTTACAATTCATCTGCACTTAACATTGTTTCCCCTTAAAGGTCTGCTCCTGATTTGCAAAGCTGAATGTAATACATACTGCTACATATTACCTCAACATTCTGAAAATCAGCCAGGTGAACATAGCCAAATCCTAGCTGTATTTGAAAGAGTAGCAAGTACCGCTATTTTGAATAAAATCATAAAAATATCAAACACTGAGTTCTGAGCAGTTTGCTCAGCTTATGGTTTTACAGGTCACATGGCATAAGCAACCAAACAGGATGAAGGTCCAGCATTAAAAAAGGGGGAAAACATACATGCAATTTTATTATCCAGCTTTGCAGCTAGAGCTAGAAAAAACCTGTATTTCTGCTCATTGAGTAGAGCTGGCAGACATCAGTTGCATGATAGTACCTGCTTAAAAGAAGTCCACTGGGCAGAAAAGAAGTAAAACAGGTGAGAGAATAACTACTCCCTTCTTAATAGCAGATATATGAATCTGTGTTACATATAACATTGGTGGCTGCTGATTTGACCTGGTTCTTTCTTCTGGAACAGGTGACATTCCTTTGAGGAAGAAGGAGGTATCTGTTAGGCAGCAGGGTACAAAGATCCTGTCTGAACCTTGCAGTACTTCCCCTGCTGTGCAGATTCAGAATACACTTCTGGATGCAGCACTTAACATTTACAGAAAGGAGAACAGAAGAAAAAGACAAGAAACTAACAAAAGTGATCTGAGCAACCTGTTGAGAGGTAAAATGCTGGCCGCTGCTTTTTGTTGTTTTTCCTCAGTCTCACTTCCCTAGATTCCCTCTACTCCCAAAGAAAAGTTTGGCATGGCTCAGGCTGAGGCTGCCTTCAACAGAATCATTTTCTGCTTTTCAGCTCTTGCAATCAAAACAGTCTGGCATGTTAAATGTGACAATCCACAGTTTTTGTTTCTGTGAAGTAGGAGGTGTATTTCCAACATCAAGCAAGCGTATTTCATTGCTAGCGCTCTGAAATTGTAGCTCCTTAACTTGGTGTATGGTTGCTACAAGAGTGGTTGGAGGCTCTGCTTTCTGAGGAATCTCATGACCAGGGCAAAAGAGTCATAGGATGCCTGGCAAGGGGGAGCAGGGGTAGAGACTGGAGAAAAATTCTCTGGAAAAAGAGAGAAGAATCATGAATCATGGCAGGAAGAGCTGGGTAGATTTCCCAGGTAATGATTGATGTAGGTGTGCTACAGATACTGGCGATATGAGGTCTCAGCTAATCCATGTACATCAGGGTTTGAACTGAGACCCCTTCACTTTGCCAGCTTCTCTGGAATTTGTATACTGGAAGCAGAAGAAAATCTAGTTACCATAGTCACTGTATAGAGTACTATAGAGTATGTGTCCATTCATAGTGGCACTTGTACAGTCTGGAAACTTTTGTTTGAAAGCCTGTATTTTTCATGTGCATGGCTGGTGCTGTTTTATCATGGGAAGAAGAGCTTCTGTACTCATGCTGGAAGCAGAACCATAGCTCTGCCAGGTCAGTGGATTCTCCTTATGTCAGCAAAGAGTTGAACAATTTTTAGAAGATATGATGTCCAGAACACAATATGCCTCTTTTCATCAATACAAATGAAAAATCAACAAACAAAATGAAAAACACAGAAACCAACCTTGAATGGAGTATTTGATGGATTCACAGAGGAACAGTTGACAACTATCTGAACTTAAGAAGAAGAATGGGGAGTTAATTATGAACAGACACTTGCACATGTGGCATTAATCCTTGAAGTCAGAACACAGGATTCTCCTTAAGTAAACAAACAGTGACAAATGCTGAAATATGGAGAAGCAGTTCCTTATTTCAGGTAGTGAGAATCCTTTGTTACAGATGGTTTATGGTCTTTCACAACTGTGCCTATATTTGACTCCCTGTAAAGGAGGTATAAAAGTGTGTTCTTACCTCTAGAGTTCCATAAATTGAATATATAGAAATGGCAAGGATAAGACTAGGAACCATCAGTGTGTCAAAGCAGAAAGGTAGCATGACTTTTGAGTAATCTGAAGTAGAAAATGCAGCTTGTACTCCTGTGATTCTGCTTTTTAAGGTTTATGATTTTATGTGATTAAGAAAGAAATGAAAATGTGACCTGAATAATGTGCAGATAAGTCTGAGTCTCAATTTAAATTTAAAATCTTTTGCTGACATAGATAACTGGATTTGGATTTAAAAAATAAAACATACAACAATCATGGTAATTTAGCATGGCTGTTTCAATAAATGTTAATATATTGCCATTATACCCAAGGCAAAAAAAGCTATTTTATTGGTATACTTCATTCTGCTGAGCATGGATAAATGTCAAGGCCAGTATCACAGCGTATAGATGTGCTGCTCTATCCAGGCTAACCTGACCAAACTTGCACTGAAACAGATAAGTGCTTACATAGGCACTAACACCATCTGAATGGAACTGCAGCTTACTGTCAGTATACAGCACTATGGACAGAAAGGAATAACAAAGACTCACCTGTATGGATATGACCTGAGGGCCAAAGAATTCTCCTTGACCTATTTTATTTGGTAGCGTAGATACTCCTTTATAAGCTATTTCACGTTTTCAAACAGAAAACTTTGAAAGATAAAAAAGAAATATATTAAAAAAAAAAGTGACTGGTTTTCTGTCCAGGCACTTGTGAGTTAGCTGGTGTGCCATGCAGCCAGGTGAGCATGATGTTCACGCAAGACATGGGAGCTAACTAGCAAAAAAAGGGTTCTCCTCTAGAGCCAGCACTCTGTTGGACCATTGCCTTAAACTGCACTGTTAAGCACAGAAAAAGATGTTTGGAAGTAGTTTCAGAATGATGGATTACACACTGGGAATAAGACATGCTGTGCATTTTTATTTCTGCTCAGATAGCAAGTTGTAATAACATGTGATACTAAAAAAGGTCTACATCCTATTGAAACAACAACAAAAAAAAACTTTTTTTTTTTTTTCTTTTTTTTTTCTTTTTAAACCTGAATTCACTGCTCAAATGATCCATCAGTTCAGGAATGGAGTGGAAATAGAACAATCTGGTCTGAATCCAGAAGGGCTGAGATTTGGCTGTGGGGTAGCTTTGTACATTTGAGGGAAATAGACAAAAAGCAGCAGGGAAGGAGACATTCTATGGAATTTATTATAGGAAACATTTGGCCTGTGACAGCAGGGGCAATGGATGACAATAAGCCCTCCTTTCCATACAAGTAACAAGAGCATATGATTGTTTGTGTATGTCTGTGCATGTCTGTAAATGATGTCCACTGGGGATGTGAAACTGTGAGCATGGAAACTATTTCCTGTCTCCTGGTATGTTCAGAAAAATACAGTTGTACATATATCGCTTGAAAGGCACAGGGCGCAAGTGAACAAGCCATCATCTGGTTCTCCAAGTGGAAGCAACCTGCAGCATCTCAACTGCTGGCTAAGACTAACACAAGAACCATTGCCATTCAGCTCCCAGTCTCTAGGAGCAATAAAGCCAACACAGGAGAGAGCCTCTCTGGCAAACACAAATCATTCATTAATAAAATGCTAAACTGTAAACAGTAGTAACATCCAAACTCCTCGGACTTTTACTAGTATTAGAAAATAAAGAACACACTTTCACAGTTTTTTCTTTTTTTTTTTTTATAACAGCTTTATTTCCATTTCAGCTTACTATGCATTTTCTTACTCTCAATATTTTCAATTTATTACTTCAATTTAAAAAAACAAACAAACAAACAAACAAAAACACCATACACATTTATGACTTAGAAAGACAGAACACGTTTGAAAAAAAAGATTGAATTTTAGCAGGAAGTGCCACTACTGTGTTTGAAAACTGTAGTGTTACTTTCTATTCTGCTTTCCAACCAGTACAAGGGAGGTGCCAGAACTTGATGTGCTGGAGCAGGTTGCCCTGTGAAGCTGTGGATTCCCCATCTCTGGGGCTGTTCAAGGTTATATGGAGCCCTGGGCAACCTAACCTAGTTCTTGATTTAGTGGCTGGCAACCTTGCCTGTGACAGGGAGTTGAAACTAGATGAACTTTGAGGTCTCTTACAGTCCAAGCCATTCTATGATTTCATGATATGATGGAAGATCCTAAAACACATTTAAAACAACAGACCAACAGTCTGGTATCTGCAGCAATCTAACTTACGTAAGGTTCATATTATGAGAATATTCATGCAGAACATGCAGTAATCTGCTTGTGGAGATTGTTGGTTTTGCACATTTAAGCACCGGTAGAGAGAGCAGATTACGTCTTTCCCCATGCCCAGAAAGTAAGTAGGAAGCATCCGCAGAAGGTAAGAAAAAGAAGACAATACTGTACCATTAGTGCAATTAACCATTTCATGATCGCCCACTTTTTCCAAACAGATTAAGTTATTAGAGAAGGACAAATAAGTTTTCACGCCTCCTCTGATTTCTGAACAAAAGGTAAAAGAGTGCAGGAGCAATTTGAAGAAACCTAGAAGTCTAAGTTCTTGTGGACATGTGAGGTGGAATTTCCACCTGGTGCAAGGAGGAAGCTGACACTATGCCCAGAAGGGGTACTTTCCCAGAATCTTGGGAGGAATTTTATTCCAAGATGAAGCTGATCCATGCCACAAACTGTTGAAGAAAAGCTTAAATTTGATAGAATTCTTGAGCTACTGCTAAAGAACATGGGTTTTGCATTATCTTATGCATGTAGGAAAGTGTGGTAAATTTGTTTTGATCTTGACAATGTTTTATATAAAGAAATCTGCCTTCAAGAAATCTCTGTAAATCCACAACTGTGCAACAAGTTATAATGCTGGAGCCTTGAAGGTTATTCATGCCCTCATTATACAATTTTAAAATCTACTTTTAGTACATAGAGATAGTATTTCTTTAAATAACTTGGGACCTCTTTAAATGGTCTATATTAGAAGCCCCCAGAGCAACCTGATGTTTACATATTTAGGTACTGTATCTCTTATATATCATTAGTAAATGGAATTGTTCAGAATTTTTCTGAGCCCCACATGCTTCCTCCAGACTTTTG
This sequence comes from Lagopus muta, assembly GCF_023343835.1. Taxonomy (NCBI): domain Eukaryota; kingdom Metazoa; phylum Chordata; class Aves; order Galliformes; family Phasianidae; genus Lagopus; species Lagopus muta. The sequence continues at coordinate 38,185,383 of NC_064434.1, read as the reverse complement.
ATGCTGTGGAAATAAGAAACACACAAAGGTCTCTCTAACTTCAGCAATGGCCACGTTATTGCTGAACAGTATTCTAATGTATTCTCTACCAACAATTCATATATGTCAACTGTCAGGGAAATAGTAATACATACAAATGAAAAGGAGAAAGCTCAGAAGTGGTAAGGGAGATCTACTTGAAAACCTGTAAGGTTAATTTGTTGTGTTATTGCACATGAGATATAATGTATAGGAATACTACAAATACTACAAAATTAATTAATATAACTTATTTGTGTCAACTATCTCTTCCTTTGTGGACTAGCCAGTCAAACCTCACCTTTTTTACTTACATTAATGGGCACTGCTGCATCAGCTGTAGAACAAATCCTTTGTAGTGGGTATCACTGCTGTTAGAGCTGGAAAATTTCTGCAATATGTTGCAATAACTGACATTGTACTGCTCTTAAGTTTAAAAAAAATATATATATATTTTAAATCATCCTTTATAGTAAGTGAATCAAGTGGAGAATAGTCAGGGAAAAGTCCATTTTTTCCCTGACCATCAATATGAGTACATGTAGTCTCAATATTTCTGATAATGACTTGCACAAGATGTTTCAGATGCAGATGCAGAACAAACAAACAAACCAGCCCATACAGCAGATAACAGAAGATAGTAATGAGAATCTTTCCTCACAAGGATTTTCTTCCTCAGCCTCTTTGGATTACACCCTAAGCCTGAATTTTTGATCTGTTTCAAATATGTTTTTGTCCACAGCCTTGGACTCCTTCCCATTCTTTTCATTCTTACTTATCCTGTCTTCTATTAATGTTAATGAAGTCAGTGGGGTTATGTATTAGTTTCTATCAGTTCAAGGTAACCTCTAAACAGCTTATTACATAACATATGTTAGCAAGTGAAGGCAATGACAAATTTAAGAGAAATGTTTGGGTTTGAATCAGCAAAACTTACCTTTTGTAATCCTAATGGTGGCTGCATATCTTAGAAAAGTTATATGATGGTTTGACACTTGTTTCAAACTAAACGCTACGTTAATGTGACGTATTCCCCAAATTATGCACTGCATCTCACTTTCTGGTAATGTAACACTACATTCTGCTTTACTTTAAGGTTTTAACTTAAAGGTTTTAGGTTGTGACCCTATGCCATATTTTCTTTGTTCTGCAGTACCTTTTTATCTTTCCCTAATAAAAACTACTTCTAATTAATGAGGATACACTTGCTTCTTGGAAAAAAAGGGCTTGGAAGTATAGAAATGGCTGGTGGAAGCAGAGACAGAAAATACTTAAGTTAGTGATTTTAAAGAATGAATTACTGTTTAGCAAAAACTAAGATGGAGGGCATTGCACTGTTTTGGTTTTTTTTGTTGTTGTTGTTGAATTTTATTATTTTTAATGTGCTTCTAGTTTAAGACAGCTGCATATCCTTGGTTTTTACCAGTTAATTTCAGAGTAGGTCTTCATAACATGAGCTTAGTCATAAAAGGTGTTTTTAGCATATGGAACTGAATCCTCTGAAGAAAAATGAAGACAGTGCTAGTGTAAGTCTCTCAAAAAATAACATGACAAAACACACATCTCACTGCTACAATAAATTCCAGTACAAGCATGCTTCATTTTCAAATATGCTATCTCCTACTCCACATTTCCAAGTCAAAGTAACCTGTTAATTGAGAGCATAATGATTAGATAGGAAAATTATAAAGGATGACATCAAGTATACAAAGCCAGTCAGTCAGGAGAACGTAAACGTAACATCTTTGAAATCAAAGTTATTTGACAAGAAACTAGTAACCTGTGTGGGTTGGTGTGTGAGCCTGTAAATGTGGGCTTACTATGTTCTTCATAAGCTTCATCCAACCAAGGACAGAAAAAATTCCTTTAAAGAAAGCACTGCAGCCATCTAGCCTTGAAAAGATGCAAGTGTTTAGTAGCTCTCTGATCATAGCATGGAATTAAGGAAGAATCTTCCATAGATTCATAAGTATTTCAGGACTCAGTAACAACTGGATCAGTTGAAGCCAAAAACATATAAGCAAACTGAATGCAGTAACACATCATCCAGAAATTACTTAAAGGCAACAGTGATCTAAAAGTTAATTTTTCTCGAGTTCATCTTTACAAAATTGCAGGACATTTCTCCTTGGCTCATAACCAAGTCTTGCTAATGCTGTGTTCTCTAGTTATTCCTAATGCTGATGAGATAAGGAACAAACGGATCAATGCTCTCATTGTGTTTACTGGGAAACCAACAATCAGGACAGAGGACTGAATTCCCTGAATCGTAATTATACATGAATTTGCTAAAGTATCCCTCTATATTGCTCCAATTTATGAACAATCAGTAACAAAAACATGAGGAAAAAAACAAACAACAGTGTAAATTATAGAAAAAATGGACAGAAAATATGACAGTATACCATGAAAGAATTCTAGCTGTCCCCTGCTTTGGCCTCTGGACATTCTCAGTTCATAAATCACATGTCAGATCTCACCTTCACTCCTCTCAAAAATTCTCATGTTTGGCATAACTAGGAAAAAAAAATCTTATTTCACTGAGATTACCTGCCAACCTGAACTATTACCATGTATACTAAAGAAAGGTGAGAAACCTTGATACTACCTCACAGTAAAGTTAATACCAGGTATTCCTATTGTCCCTTATATAAAGGGAATTTGAAATAGATCCATCAGTCTTTTGATGCTAGTGAACTACTCAAACTAAGCCATCCAGCTGCAAAACTGACTGAAAATGGAAACAAGAAAATATTACATAAAAGGAAAACTAGGATGAAAAACTGAGACAAAAGGTTTAAAGAATGGCTTAAAATATACTTTATTTACCAGACATACAGTAGTTTAGGAATTTCTTGCTTTGACGTGTAAAAATGTTAAAAAGGAGATCTAGTACAGCAGCCCACGACACATGCTTGTTGTGCAAATTCCTCTATTTTTCTCTGATATGTTTGATTGCTGTCCATTGTTGACAACAGACTTCTAGTACAAAGGAACTCAGTTTGGTAGCCTGTGTTGTTCCCCTTGGGCTGTTTTGCTAAAAAGAGATACTTGGGGACTGACTGACTTCTTTTGTTATTTTTAAATTCCCTGGGAAAATGCGGGCTCTCAGATCAGGAAAACGGGTAACATTATGGAAGCTGAATACAGGAAGCTCCTATGCTTTAGGGAACTACACATTTGTTTTTTTCAATGATCACACTTTTGCAGATACATTACACAGAAAGAAATTTCAGGCTCTTGATTTCTGATAATTCTTTCAACATGGTAACACTGGTAAAAATAACAAATGATTTTAAAAAGTGTTGTTTAATCCCAATTTTTCTGCCTGCTGTATTATAAATGAAAGATTCTCCAGAATAAAAGTTTTGCACTTCTGATCCTTCCTTATATATAAAAAAGAACAGCCTTGTGCCATCCTCAGTGATAGCAAGTGACAGGCTGAGAATGACATCACTCTTTATTTTTAACCGCCTGCCTTCTGGTGAATTTATTTCGCTGTCAAATATTACAACAGTGTTAGTCACATTCAGGCTTTACAGAAACAGAATCATTTGCTGGGTTTGACCCCAGAAGGCAGCAGTTCTTCCCTTCTGAAAGAGAGAATATTTATTTTCAAATTTGCAACAGTGGCTTGCCTCCGCAGCCAGATTACTAGGAATGTCTTAGAGAAATGCTAATATGTGTCAAAGGTCTACAACAACCAAAAGCATCCATGTGAATTTTGCCATTACAGTTATGCTGAACATAGACTCAAAGAACAGGCTAACCACCTGCAAACATAGCAAACCCTGTGCTCAAGAACACAAGTCAGCAGCTAATTTGCTACAGGTATTTCATTAGACATGCCACAAGTTTGAGTCCAGCAGCTTTAACAGCTAGACTGTACCTATTACCACTAATATCACTTATCCTCCTATTATTACTACATATCCAATGCCTAAAATAGGACTGGGTTAGTAAGTTCATTGCCAGAGAATGCGAGTTAAAGATGTGCTTCCATCTTTGTACAGAGTGAAAGCCTTTAAGGTGAGGAAGCAGAGAAACTGCCCCAAGAGAGCAGAATCCAGTGCAGATCATGTTCATGCTACCTTTTCTCCACCACCTTTATAAATCTATTTGCTTTTTGTCATCCACTAGCATATCTTTTGAGTTCCCTCTAAGGGGAACACTGTCACTCATTATTCAAGCACATTGTGGCATTAATTACTATCACATCAGCAATGTTATTACTAAATAATGCTGCTACCAGTAGAAGTCCAAGTTTTGTCTGAATTGCTCTCCTAAAAAAAAAGAATACAGAAGTTTGATCTCTTTCACGTCCTTTCTAACACTCCCTCTCCAAATTTCAGGCAACTGCTACCACATATGAAGTCAGCAACAGCACGTACACAACTTAAAAGCACAGAACAATTATTTATTGGTTAATTCACACAGGAGCTATTAGATTTTTAATACACTTTTCTCCTTTAGAAAGTCGCCTGATGGTTCTTCAGTCTGTCATTGACCAGTAGAGAAGGGCTAGCCTTGTTTCCTGCAATAGACTAGCCCTTAGTCTTGCTGTTTCTGTCCTTATTTTTCTCTCAGAAAATTAGTATCTTTCATGCTTACATTTTTTGTCATGAAACAATTTTATCTTTATTTCCAATTTTACCTTTCTTATCTTGTTTGCATAGTTCAATACTAAGTACTTTCTCACAACACTTTCTCACCATTTAGCAGATTTCTCAGAAGTCAGAACTGTTGTACAGCTGAGCTGCATAAAAACAAGGCTTGGGGTAACAGGCAGGTAAGAGACTGCACTCACCATAGCTGAATAACATAGCATAGTGTATAAATTCTGAACAGCACTTGTTCTCCTAGTTTCCATTTAGGGTATATGTTCTGGATGATATCTGCTTATAAATTACTCTGCTGTCACTGAGAAAACCAGCAATGTGCCTGTAAGGAAATACTCTTGTTGTGGTTTAACACCAGTGGTTAGCTTAGCAGCACCATGCTGCTCTCTTGCTCACTCTCCTCAAAAGGATAGGAGGAGAAAACACAATGAAAACAAAAACAGCTTATGGGTTAAGATAAGGAGAGGGATCACTCACCTATTACTGTTAAGGATGAAACAGATTCAGCATAGGGAGATTAATGCAATTCATTGCTAACTAATACTAACCTAGAACAGTGAGAACTGAAAGTAAACAGAAAGCACCTTTTCCCCATCCGCCCTCTTCTACCAAGTGGTGCTAGGGAATGGGCCATTCCATAACGCTTCGTATCTGTCGCGGTCACTCTGCCCCTGCTCCACACGGGTCCCTCTCACAACATCCTTCCCAACTGACCCCACCCCCACATGGCCTTCCCACACGCTGCAGCTCTCCCAGCACCGCCCCAACACGGCTCCGTAGCGCCGTGCCCACCTTTCGGGCACCGCTCCACCCGGGTCTCCACGGCTGCAGTTCCCCCGGCCCTCCCGCCCCACCGCGTGTGCTGGGAGGGGACGGCCCGCTCCTCCGTGGGCGCTCCATGAGCCCGGAGCTCCTCCCGCGCCGGCCTCGGCACCCGCGGGGCCGTTCTCTCCCATGTCGGCTCCCCTCTCCCGGCTGCTGTCGCACGGCGGTTCGTCCCTTCCTTCCGTCCGCTCTCGCAGAGCGCACCCGGCGTCGCTCACGGCTCAGCTCTGGCAGCGGCGGTCCCTCTGGAGCAGCTGGAGCTGGCTCTGTTCTCACATGGGCAGCGCTGGGCTCTGCTCACTGAGCCCACCACTACCAAAACATGACATGTAGGCTTAATGCACATTAAGGACAGCATCCACAATTACTTCCATGTTGCCATTATTTGCCAGACCTGTTGAAGCAGGTCCAGAGGAGAACCAAAGATGATCAGAGGGCTGGAGAACATTTCCTATAGAGAAAGGCCCAGGGATTTGGGTTTGTTTAGCTTGGAGAGGGCTATGGAGAGATCCCACTGTGGCCTTCCAGTACTTAAAGGAAGCTCATAAGCAGGAGGGAGGCTGACTTTATGTCAACATAGTCTGATACCGATAGGGAAAAGCGGAATAGCTTTAAACTAAATGAGGAAAATTAGGTTCAGTGTAGGAAGCATATTTTTACTCAGAGGACAGTGAGGCACTGGCACAGCTGCCCAGAGGAGCTGTGGTGCCCCATCCGTGAAGGTGTTCAGTGCCAGGTTGGACGGGCCCTGGGCAGCTGAGCTGAAGGGGCAGCCCTGCCCATAGCAGGGGGTTGGAATTAGATGGGCTTTAATGTCACTTCAAACACAGATCATTCTATGATTATATCATCTTTTAAGCCTGTGAATTCTGAAACACAGCTTTTCACTGTGGATAATGTTAACCTACCCAATCCACATTTTCGCCTTGGGTTCCACTAGGGCTTCCTATATTTGTATCGAATATAACCCTGCTTGTAAATCAAGTGAATACAATTAGAAAATAGATATAAAGTCACCTATCAGCCAGCAATTCCTGTACCTCGCACCAAACGCTGCAGCGAGGGGCGCCCACGTTACCGAGGCTGCGTGCAGGAAACTCGGGACGAGCCTGCCACCTGGAGGACGCTCCTCGGCAGGAAGCAGCCGGCCCTGGCTGTCGCTCACACACACGCAGCCGAAGCCTTTGGCTCCGGAGGAGGTGATCCCGCAACCACACGGCAAACAAGCGGCAAACAAGCGCCAGTCTCGCGCCGTGGGGCTGCCCCTGGCCGACGTGGCGGCGGGGCCGAGCGCCCCGGAGGCACCTAGCCAGCGCCAGAGAAAACGGTGCGGCAAAGAGCTGTGAAATAAACAGCGGGCGCGTCTTTCTGCGTTTATTTGTTAGCTGTCTGAGCCAGCACCAACGGCGAACCCCAGGGTCACCCGCCGCCAGCGCTGTCACCTCACCCCACCCCGGCGTCGCGCCAGCATTCTGCGCATGCGTCCCGCCGCTCTGCGCAGGCGCATAGTGGGACGCGACAGCGGCGGCGATGGGCGGGAGGCTGGCGCGTGTATTCCGGACATTCAATGTGGAGAGCCGGGCCCGCCGCGAGATCAGCAAGGAGAAGCCCACCCCCGCGCCGCGCCACCCCACCAGCCGCTTAGACGAGCTGACCGGTGAGGGCCGGCTTCACCGGGGCGGCTGCAGCTAGGGGCGCCGCCCGCGGGAGAGCTGGGCCTGCGGTACAGGCTGCGCGGGAGGAGCGCCGCAGAGCGGGGCCGGGCGGGAGAGGCGTGGGATCAGGGCCGCGCGGTGGGCTGAAGCGGCGCGGGGCCGTTGACATTGAGCGGGGTGGCGCGCGGGGCATGCCGGGAACGCGGCCGGCGGCGTTGGGCGGAGCCGTCGGTAGGGCAGTTGCTAGGGGCCGCTCCTCTGTGTGTGGGGAACTGCGGGTAACGGGCTGTAACGGGGACGGGCTGGTGCTGGGGCACGGCTAACAGAAAGGGAAGTTTTGTGACTCGCCTCTCTGCTTTTTTTTTTGTTTGTTTGGTTTTTCTTTTTTTTGTTCTTTACCCCTTCACCTTCAGACCGCCCTGAGATACAGCAAGAAATTTCCAGGAAGGACGACAGGCTCCTCACCTTGTTAAAAGATGTTTATGTGGAGTCCAGAGACCCCCCGGCACAGGTGAGTGCTTCTCTGTCTATAGGAGGCATACGAGCATTAGCTCTGTTGTTTTCAAGTCCAACACAAATTCTAAGGCATTTTTCTTTTTAAAGGGTAATGCTCTGTTAATGCCTAGAAGCTTTGCTGTTGGTAGATAAACGTGATGTTTTCAGTGCTCAGTTACACACCAGTGGCACAGATTGTGATCATGCAACCTATATGCTTACAGTCCTCCACTTTAACATAGCAGTGATCTTCTTTTGTTCTTCACTGAAGTTTCAGTTTCTGCTCCCTCAAATGCAGAAGGGCAGTTGGCCAACCCCTCTGAAAGATACTGTTTGCCAGAGATGTCCCATGTGGCTCTTAGAAGAAAAGAAGTTGGGACTGATGTTGAGGCATGATATGGTAGATAGCAAAGGCATTAAAAGATTTCTGATGTTAATGATATCTCATACAGAGCTTTTTCCTTATGTGGCTCAGGAAATGCCCGGGTTTGTTTATTCTTGTACAGCCTTGTGGACTGTTTGGCCATCAGGTTACTCACCGCAACACTGCAGTCTTTGACTTGGAAAGCAAGGCATACCCCATCCAGTAACAGGATGTCTGGGGCGTAGTCTCCTTTTTTTCCACCTTCTTCCACCTTTTTACCTGTTGCATTATTGGACCATTTTATTCTAGCTCCTTCTTTCACCAGTAAAAGCTTTATACTCATCTAGCAATAACATTTCTAATTATTCCTAAGTATTTCTGATTTGCCACATCCACAGTACCATCCATGTAAGGCTAAAGTATTTTAAAAGACACTCTCCCCTGAAGCTTCCAAATAATCTCTATCCTTAATTTTTGTAATAGAGGTTAGGACTCTTAATCTTACAGAGCTGAAAGTTTAATTGCACTATAGAATCATAGAGTATCCCAAATTGGAAGGGACCCGTGAGGATCAACAAGTTCAACTCCTGGATCCAAACAGCACCACCCAAAAATCAGACCATCAGCAGAAACCAGCATTGCAGCAATATCTTTAAACATTTTCATTTGTAAGCCTGTCAGGAGTAGTTTCAGGAAAAGCCACAAGTGGAACAAATCTCAGTGCTTCATTCTGTGCCTCCTGCAAGACAGCTGCCACATAAGACTTGCAATTCTGGTGTGTCTGCCTGAAGTTGTTAGGAAAAGCATGGTTAATGTGTTAGCAGAGAGGCTTGTGAGCAAAAGTTTCTTTCTAAAAGCTTCCTTCTTGTCCTGATGTTTTTTTTCTGAATACTTCTTTCCTCTGAATACTTTGTGCAAAGTGTATACATATTTGGTGTGTCTGTGTTACATGAAAAAGTATCAGCTTTCAGTCCTGTAGTGACAGATACCTCAAGATAGGTCATTTTATTAAGGCTTGAAAACTTATTCATTATCTGAGTATAACAGGCAGTTACAGATGCTATAGCATCCACATTAGTTTTTTCAGCTTTGGGTTAGTACAGTAGCTGCACACACTTTCCTTTAAAAGTACTTCTTAAGAAGGTTTCCGTTGTTTCTTTTTTGTAGTGTCATTCATCAGTGAAATCTTAATAAAAAGCAATATAGGGAAGGTAGAACAGGTTTGGAAATGATTTAGAAAAGGAAATACAAAAGGACTTGAAAGAAGAGACTTTCTGTGTGTGAGTACTGCAGTGGTCTTGAGATTTAAATTGCACATGATGGTGCTAAAATTTTTCTTTGTTCAGCAGAGCTTGTTCTAGAGACAGAGCGTGAGAGGTGATAGCTTTTAGTTGCAAAACTGAAATACGAAAATGAAGGAGAATGAAAAGGATACCAATTTTCAGTGTGATTTTTTTCCCCTTCCTCTCCCCACTGGCATGAATCGGTATCAAATATTAGGTCATCTGCATTTACATTTGGCTGCCACATGGCTTGTATGAAGGCTGCTGAGTCTGTACAGCACTTCAACAGTACTGGATTGTAGCTTTTCATGATGCGGATAGGGAGTTGGCCCTCTATATGGAGTGGCTGTGCAACAACTAGCTGTAATGTCTTTGACATTAAGAAGTGAGGGTGGCTAAGCTAAACTTTTTATGGCTGTAAAAATGGGAAAAATTAATGGGCAATGCCATATTTAGAGAAGTAGCTTAACTGTTACAGTATGCATAGTAAAAGGAACTGCTGTTAATCTCTTTTTGTTTTTCTTCCCACAATTAGGTAAAAGATGGAGGAGGTGAACATCTTCCACGTAAACAGGTGGAAAAGAGATTGACAAAACTAGGTCACTTGGAAGAGCTAGATATTAAGAAAGTTCCCAAAGGCAAAATTTCTATTGTGGAGGCTTTGATGCTTCTTAATAATCATAGACTTCATCCTCACATATGGACTGCAGAGAAAATAGCAGCAGAATACAATCTGGAACTGAATGAAGTCAACTCTCTTCTGGAATTCTTCATTCCTTTTTCCCTTCAAGAGTTTCCTAAAGAAACAAGAAAAGCTATAAAACCAACATAAGAATATTTACAAAAGATTTGTGTGATCTTGTTTGTGTCTTAATTATACTCCTGAATATATTCAGTGTCTGAAAAGTGCTGGTAATGTGTTATTCAGCAAGGCTGCTGTCTTGTACCAAAAAGATGTATTCAGGCAATTCCATTCAGTATTTGATAGCTTCAGTTAAATCTGGTAATGACAGGACAGAGTTTGTAAAACAGATTTTAACAACTAAGTTGTGTGAGAGCCTGTCACAGGATTCTGATTGTTGCATTCACGTTTTTTTCATTCAGTTAAAATACTCAAGTTCTATTTAGAAATTTAACTTAAACAAAAAAAACCCAAACAGGTTGTCTTTCTTAACAGAGACTTCCTGGCCTCCAGCAAAATCAGTGCTCTGTGTGTATTAGCTTTGTAATTCATGTTGCAAGGACTTGCTCTCAAGGTGTGTGTATGTTAAAGCAGCTGTATTTCTACTGTATAAAAGTTTAATACTTACGCTTTATAAAGAGCGTTAGCCATAAGAAGATTTAGGATGCTCAGCTGTGTCAAAATACAAAGGTGAATAGCAAGAAGGCTTCTTTCTGATGACTAATGTGTGACCGCTCTTCTACTCCATTCTGATTTTGCTGAATTATCTGTACCTCCCCAGGTTCTCTTCATCAGTCGCTGAATTTGTAGAGTGAAAATCTAGTACGGCAGTCTTTTGCAGCAGCCTCTGGCACTTGCTGTATGGGAAGTAATGGTTCATGTAGTAGGTAGCTGTTAAATGCAATTGTATCTACTGATTGGACCCATTAGTAGATCTTTTGTGAACGTCTGCCTGTGCTGTTGTAATAAGCCTTTTTCCCCCACAGAGGCCTTCTCTGATTCATCCAAGTACAAGCTTAGATCAGCGTGTTCACTGATAAACAAGTTTTCCTCAGGCTACCACACTCAAGATAGACAGCATCCTTTAGTTTTTAGTAAAGAAAGTTAAACTGAGGAGATAACTGGACTGTAGCATTGATACTCTGGGTCTGTGTAGATAAGGAAGAAGTTTAGTGTTGCTGGCAAGTACTGATTAATGAAAACTGGTTCATGTTCTCCAGCTGACTTAGAAAAGAAAGCAGAGTTTATGTTTAAAATTACAGTATGATTGCTTTCATTTAAAAAATAATAATGTTGAAATGTTTACACTGCAACGTGAATGTTTCTAATGCGCATCATCAAAAAAAAAGGTAAATGTAACTGCCTTTTTAATGACTTCTTTGTTAGGTCTTAGGATTCTGATTATGGTAAATATTTTACCAAGAACAACATCAGCTTTGCTATTTCATAGCAAGATTCTTACCGCTTCTCTGAGGTGGAACAAAGTGTTTAATTATAGTTTGCCACAGTATATTCAAGGTTTTTTTTAAAGTACGTATCATTATAGACTAGTGAAAGATTGTGTAAAAATTCTGATTGGTCTTGGATGTGGGTAACCTGTAACTTAATGGGGACAGACCTGAACTGAAAATAACAAATAATAATTCTGAGCTGTGAGACACGTTATAATTTTCTTGTTTTCCACAAAATACCCTTCTGTGCTGTAACAGAAACACTGTATTTTTTCAATACTGTTCATCCTAGTGTAATACTTAAGGTGGAATTCAGTTGTGGAATACATTTGGTACAGATACTTTATTTTTGTAGGATACTCTGTGATTTCTTCATTTGTAAATGGATCTTCAGTTATGCATTGGAGTTAATTAAAAACTTGCTTTACAATCAGCATTAGACAGTGGTTTAACCATGCCCCTTGATTCAGTACTTGCTTTGGTATTTCTTTTACACTTTTAACTTGGTTTTGTCTATTCCCTTTCCTGTGGCTGTTCAGCTGTTGGCATAAGAAGAAGGTGTTCTTCAAGCAAATGTTTTGAAGTGGTAATTATAGAGAATTTATGGGGATCTGCCATACAGGTTGATGAGAATCTTATGTGGATAATTTCTCATGTTTCATTTCTATGAATGTGCTGTGCCAAATTTCAAATGTTTTTGACTGCTATGTAGAATTACTAGATTTGGTAAAGAACAATTTACATTGTTCTGTAGGAGTGTTCCAGCAGGTATTCAGGCTTTCAGTCTTGAATTTTCTCTGAGATGTCTCTAGGGGGAGTCTATTTGCTCACTTGTCCGTGTTTTCTGGGATGTTCTCACTTCAGTGCATCCGTTTCTCTAGCATTCTGTAAGTTTGTATTCCCAGTCTTCTCCAGCCAGTCTTCTCTGCCAGGTTCTATGAAAACTTTATGTAGCTGCACTTTTTGCTTTTTACTGACTCACAGGCAAATGTTGCTTATGTTGTGATATCACAGTATCAATGACTTGTTTTGTTACAGCAGAGTGGTATCTTGCCTTCCAGGAGTAGCATATATGAAGTAAAGGTGAGAGGATTGAGCAGATGTTCTGTTCTGGAGAACTTGTGACAGATTTTCAAAAGGAATGTAGCTTTTCATACATCTTCAGCATTTGTCCTTTGAAGTATTTTAAACGAGAATAGATCTTGTGCTGCCTTTCTTTGTATTAATTGTGGCCAGGGTCTTGCAGTTTGATGCTGAGATAGCAGGTTCAGTGTTGTAAGGCAAGAAAGAGGTTTAACTCCACTTCCTGTGCAGTTCAGTGAGAGGGAACTTCAGTTTAAAAAACAAACAAACAAAAAAAAGCAATGTTTCTGTAGTTATCCAGCATATTCAACCAAACTGTCTTTTAAGCGACCTATTTTTACCCAAGAAGGAAAGAAAACAGTGCTCATAAGTTAGATGTATGTACTAAACTTAAGGAGTATCTTATTTCTGTGTTGAAAAATGGGATCAAACCTCAAGTAGTCGTAATACAGGATTGAAACCTCTGAAGTTTAAAAGGGTCTCTTTGTTTCAAAGGGCCTTTTTCATATAAGACTTTACTTTCTTGTTTGAAATTCCAGGAAGCTTCAGGTTTCATAGTTCTGTGCTGGAATGCTTTTAGAACAGGAGTTTTCTGGTTGTCATGTGGCAATGGTGTTGAATTCACAGCAAGAGCTGTAGGGATCTGCTCAGTGCAGGCAGGCTTCAGTGCAAATGGCTTTTGGTACTTGAGACTGGAAGGGCAAGGAAGGTCTGTGCTGACTGACATGCTATTAATGATCAAACCACTGCACTGGTGCCTGTCGTTACTGAATACATCTCAGTAATCTGTGAACCTAGTTAATTTTGTAACCTTCCATAATTTAGGTAGGTACTGCCACGTTATTGTTGTTAAGTGTTTTCTGTTGAGAGAAAAAGCTTCCAGAGAAAGCTTTTGAAATAGAACAGCCCCCTAGAAGGTGATGACAAGCTATTTAGCCCGCATCAGGATTGGGTGTTGTAAGAGGGTGCAGTAGGACCATCCATGGTTTTTGGCCTCCTGACAAAGTGTGGCACTGATGCATTAAAAGAGAAGAAATTGGAAGGGAGCTGTAGCAGAGTAGTCAGCTCCTATGGGGATGTAAGGCTTTTGTAGGACTGAACCCCTGTGGCTAGGTGCTCTGGTGTACAGGAGCAGTCATACCTGTGAGTGGGGTTACCCTATAGAACGGAGTCCATTGATGCTGCTGGTTCCAGCCAGGCTTATTCCTGCCACAGGCTTTTGTAAGCAAAAGCATGGATGTAAAGTAACTGGTAGGTCTGCTTATGTGAGAGATGTTTGGAGAAAGAAAAGCAGCTCTGGCAACCTGCATGTGGCTGGGAATGCTGAGCTGGTGCTAACTGCCTGTCTTGGCAGAGAGGATTGAAAAAAACAAAAAAAGATGAAGGCGTAGTCTCCAGAGTGTTTTCTCTGAACTAAAGGATGCCCTGTTCTTAATTGCACAGAGCTGTGTTCCCAGGGGAAAAAAAAAAAACAAAAAGAAACAGGAAAACATGCTGCAGGTTGTGATTCAAGCAGTTCTGACTCGCCCCAGACCAGGTGCTGCCTGGGCCACAGTTGTGCTGCAGGGTTGAGGTGCTGGGCAGGAGGCTGTGTGCTGTCACTCTCAGTTGCCTTCAGTCCTGGTCCTTGTGCTGGTAGCTCAGCATTGTACCCTAAAGCATACTATGGGCCGGGCTGTAAGCTCCCTCCTGTTGAAGAGGAGAAGTGGGTTCGAGATTATGTATTTAGAACTGAGAAGCAGTCTTTTACCCTTGTCTGCATCAGTTGCTATCTTTTGGTTGGATCAAACACATTTGTGTTACTTCTATTACCAGCCACGTCCACAGGGGGGAAAAGTTGCTAAAATTGGGCATAGTACCAAAATGTGACTGAATTTTTTGAGTACACTATCTGCCAGTTCTTGATTTGGGACAGGAAAAGTTTATTGTAAAACCTATTTTTATAGTCTAGTAAAATATTTTTATGTTTGATATGAGATGTCGTTTATTGCTAAGAACAGTTCAAACTGAATGCAAAATATTTGGTTCTAAGATATCCCTCACCTTGCCATCTAATGGGAAATACTTTGTTATTGTTCTAGTCAATCTCAGAAACAAATGCTAAGACTTCTGATAAGCAGAAGTTTATCCCAACCTGGTTGCTACCATTCACTCCCTTGCCATGATCCTGCCCTCCCACTCTCCCTACTAATTTGTTGCTGGGTGCCATCTGGCAAGTCTCTAGCCCTGTGTCACAGATCTGTAATTAATTGTGTACAATGAGTGAGGCTGATTTACTGTGTACCTAAAGCTACAGTGAAACTGGAATAAATAGAAAGCAAGTGCATCGAGTAGCAGTGAATTAAAGTAAAGCAGGCTACTGAAGATGTCTTCAGGAAGAAATAATGCCACTTGTCTGGTTTTGTTCCTCCACAGGGGAGGAGATTGGGAATAAAATTCATATTGTATTCCTCCTTTCTCAACTAGCTGTCACCTGTTAAAGATTTCATGTGTGGGAACAAATTCATAGTTGTTGTCACTTAAAGATAAATTCTATCAGCTCACTTCTGCACATGCAGTACTTTAATATTAAACTGGAACTATTTTTCCTGTGACTGGCATTTAATCACAGTTTCTTAACCTTTTTGGAAACAATACACTATGTTGTATATTTTTAATAAAGGTTATTTGAATTTTACCATGGCCACAGGTCGTGACTAAAAGCTGACAAGATGCAACTAAAAGCAAGTCTTGTTTCCACCAGTAACAAATATCCATTTGTAATGCATTGGTTCAATAACATAAATAGTTCTCTAGCCTTAAAAAGTAGTGGAAGAACAGTGTTTCTGAGAGATCCTAAGGAAAAAAACATAGTTTTTATGGCAGAGCATTATAGGAAAACCTCGTTGGGCTTTTATACTCAAAATGTTGCATTTTCTGCAATTCTGCTGCTTTGGAACTTGTTACAGAATTCAACCCTCGCTTCAGCATTGTGCTTTACAATACAACATTCACTTCTTCCAAGATATGCAATTAATTCTCAGTCAGGACGAAGGCCTGAGCTGAGTGTAAGCCATACTACTCAAATCCCACTAAGATTGTTGCAACCTGCAATAATACTTTTCAGAAATATGAACCAATCCCATTGTGTTAGCTGCTAGCTACTTCTGAAAATGAAAAAGGAAAATCTAAATCTAGTTAAAATGGAAATGCAGAATATGATATTAATGTAAACAAATTACATAAAGCATTTGACATGCTGTTGTTCCGTTGTGTCTTGAATTTAACCTCTCTGTGGTAATTTCCCTTTTTAAAAAAAGTCATTTTTAACAGAGTATGAAAGGCCTTTCTTAAAATAATACTTTATCCTTGTTGAAGCAACAGCATCTTCTTTGCTATCTCCTGCACGTATCATCAGAACTTCTCAGAATGAGGAGGAAAATCAGCAGACAAATAGTGCCAGGCTAAAGAACGCCATGAAGGATTTTGATGTGCTTTGTCCTGTCTGTGCAGGGCACACTTACATTGCGCTTGTGCAGTCTTGATAAAAGCTTTGTTTCAAGTTGAAGGCAACTTGAGTCTGAACTAACTTCACACACTTCTAGCTTCAAGTTATTTTTGTGATAAGGAAAAGTGATTACTTAAGAGATAAAAATGCAGGGTTTGTTTCAATTGGTCAAACCGTTTCTATGGTTGCAGAGTGGTATCTGAAGATTCAGCTGAAAAAATGTGTCTTAAAGATGAGAAAACAGCTTATCTGTTGCATCCCTGCACTACATTTGCTAGGCAGGAATGGAGTTCCAGGCTTGAGAGGAGATACAGCTTGATGGTTTTGTTACTGGATCCTTATAAGTAACCCCTTTTCCCCAAATAAAACTTTCTAAAAGCCAAGTCCATCTTAACTGCTGGTGGCTTCCTTTCTTTGTTTTATGCTGTTAACTAGGAAAGATTTGAAGTGCCCCCAGATATTTATCAGAATATCATGTGACCTTTTTTTTGAAGGGGGATCCAAGGGACCTGAATGCATCCTTTGGGAAGATGACCTTCCAGGATGCACCTAGATCTGAAATATGAAAGCAGATGCAGTGTTTGTTTTGGCTGTGTTCTGCAAGGTCACTTCACCCCATGGCTTTCAGGTAAGTCATCGCACAAAGAATTACTTAATTTGCTGCTACCTTTTTACTCTGACTTATCATTAGGAATAATATTGTCTGACATCACCTAGCAGCGGAGAAGAAATAAAAAGAAATATAAGAAATTAATGTTGAATTGTCATAGGCATGATTTTTTTAAACACATGCATATTTTGCCTTTTCTACATTTAAATTTTAGAGAGGTTATATTTATTTGACCTATAAAATTGCAGGTCATTAGAAGCATCTGTAATTGCTGCAGCTCTCTCAGTGCTTGTCCTTAGTCTGTTAAGGTTATTCAGTGCCAGTTGTACTGGATTAATAAGTGCTGGATTCTTACTGACATGCAGGAGCAGGATGACATAGCTTTAATAGGGGCTGAGCAACCTCTGTGGAAGTCAAGCGTAAGTAGCTACCTAGGTATCTGGGACCTAATCATTATGGTGTTGAGGAATTATCTTAGTGAAGGGAGAACTCAGCATCTCATATGGAAAAGAGGCAGATCATTTGCTACATCGAAAAGTTGGGTGCCATTTTGTAAGCAGTCGTGAATCCATAGAGTTGCAGCGTAATTTAGATTGTAAGGAAATAAACTATTGTGTGCAGTCAAGCTCTGGATGCTCCCATAGCTGAATACTGCACAACTTGGGCAACCACTTCCAGTCCCTAAGGATGGGGAAAATTGTTTCCTTATGTTGAAGCAAAATTCTCCCTGTTGCGACTTACCTGTTGCTGTTCTGCTGTGCGCTGCTGGGAAGGGTGATTTCACATTTCCTATGCTCTGCCAACATTAAGAGTTCTGAGGAAAGAAACTTGATTCTGTTCACCTCTGCCTTACTCCTCCACTTGGAATATCATTCTTCTTATTCCTGCTTCTTCCGGAGCTCACTTTTTTACCTCATCTGTGAGAGGAGAGGAAGGTGACATACAACTTAGAAAACAAAAGGATCATTCAAGAGAATGCAAATATGCAACGTAAGGATTAGTCCCACAGTTGTAATAATGTTATTCTTTTTCCTGTTTTCTTGTGCATTTTCTCTGTATGTATTTCACATCAGGAAATGCAGTGATGTCTGAGAAGCACAAGCCAGGCTTCTGAGCAGAACAGGGATACATGAGTAAAAATCTGAACAACATAGCATTGCCTTAATTTATTTAATGAACAGTAGCGTAGAAAAATTGCATGTACACTCACAACCTCTCCTCTTCCCCTAGCAATTTCTCTCTAGTAATGTTTTCTGATAATAAGGTTACAGAACCCACAGTACAGTCAGAGAGGGCATTTTATGAAAGGAATTGCTTCCACTTACTGCACACATTAAAGATTTTTAGTCATTACTCATTTTCAAAAGCCCCAAACTATACGAAATTGTTGGGAGCAAGCATGTTACAGATCAGCTTTAGAATTCACGTTGCTTTGATTCTGCATTTTGATGATATTTTATTGATCCTTGAGTAATTTGATATTTTGCTTGCATGTCTCCCATGTTTTTACAGAGATGCTTCACAAAAACTTGCATGCAATTTCTTCATGCTTCAAGTCTGCATCAGATACATGAAGAAATCTGGGGGTGAAGCCTGATGTTTCCATTCTTGAAAAGCAATTCCATAGCAACACACATCACATTTTTATTAATGATATCTCTTGAATTACTCCAGGAATCCCAGAATGGTTGGAGTGAGAAGGGACCTCCAAGTCTATCTGGCCCAACCCCTGCCCAAATTGGGACATCCAGAACAGGGCACCCAGGGTCGTGGCCAGGCAGCTTCTGAAGGTCACCAAGGAGAGGACCCCACAGCCTCTCTGGGCAGTCTGTACCAGTGCTCTGTTGCATACAGGGTGCAGAAGTGCTGGCTGGTGTTCAGAGGGAACCTCCTGTCCTCCAATTTAATGCTATATCTGTGTTTTAAGAAAACTAATAGCTTAGCACCATGTGCACATTTGTCTCCATGGCGGGTGCTCACCTTAAGTTCAGGTTGGTAGTAAAGAAAACTCAGAAACCTCACTGCAAGAGGATGGTTATGGGAAACCTCATGCTCCGGTTGCAGGGGTATGACTGCTCTTGCTGAGTGAATGGAACAGGGTAGACTCTCAGGTCCCATGGATTATATGCGTGAATATTTATATACAAAAATGATCAGGTTCCCACTGACTGAAATGACTCATGAGATTGAAAATATGAGCAGTCAGGCCTTAAGATTAGCTCTGAGACTCCAGTAAATTTCTCAGAAATAAGGCTATTTCAGTTCACTTTTTTTTCTCTGAGGGATGAAAAACATTGAAATACTCTTCTATGGAAGTGTGAAATGGCACTCTTGTGAGTACTTAAAGCTACGATAATGCTCTACTCATGTGCTATTGATCTGACCATGTGAGAACGCTTTTAAAGTAAAGATGATTGTAATAAATTCAATTAGTCTAACATTTTAGAGTTTTCCTTTTTACACACAGTGATAGAACATTATATTCATAGAATCATAGAATAATTCTAATATTTTGTTATATTACAAAATCTCTGACACTAAATCCTGAGCCAGTAAATGAGTGAACCTTGAACAGAGAAAAAGGCTTTTTTGCTTATAGACAAATATGTATGTCTGTGTGTATACAAATACACAGACAAATAATGCCAATCATTCTACAGTTAGTGCGATAGCTTAGCTCTTGGGAGCAGTCTAAGCTTGCAAAGTGTGCAAACTGCACATGTGTGCAAATTGGAAAGAGGTGATTTTTTTATCAACTTTCTCATTGCAGTGTTCAAGAGTGTGCTGTTCTCTGGACCACTCACTGCTGTTAATTCTGCCACATGGGTCAGCTGGATCCCAGGTCAGCATGAAGTCATTTCTCCTGCACGCAAAATGAAAGTCAGTCTATTTATGTGTACCATCAGCAGCTGGAAAGCACCAATGTTTTATCTCTTGTCACTCGTTACAAATAAATCATATCCTTCTTCAAAATTGCCATGCAGAATAGATATCAAGGATTTGTATGATATTGTTCAGTGTTTAGAAAATATTTAATCATCACTGTAGGGTACAATTTGCATTATTCCCATTTTTCATGCCAACATGATTTGTATGGCAGCCAATGTATGCTAATTAGTCAAATTTCCCTAATTAATTTTTGTCAATGTGTTGTCCTAACATGACTTGAAATGTACAGCTTATTGTATTAAATGTATTAAAACTGCTTCTGCTTTCCACTGTGTACCAGGGCATAATTTGCTACCAACAGCGTTTACAACAATTTTTAAACGCACGTATTCTAATTAAAGTGAACATCCAACACGTTGGCCAAGGGTGAGTCATACTTTGTAATAGCTCTACGGGGAAGAAGGTTGGAATTATGTGTTCTTTCAAAGCAATGGCTGTGAGAATAAATTGTTTTCTTTTTATGAAGTACTTTTTGTGCTGTTTGTTGCACGCCTAAAAGATGGATCAGTGAATATGGAAGTGTGAAGACTGGGCATGTGTCCTGCCTGGGACAAGAAAGGCAGCTGTGCTGCAAGACTACTTGAAAACTTTCTTGGTTTGCTTTTATTGCTAAGCTCAAAGCCCAATCTGTGCATTTTCATCACTGAGGAACAAGCAGATGCCACCCTTGTTACCATGGTTTCTGTCCAGTCACAGTGCCCTCTCAGAAAAACAAGAAGTTTAGTTTTATATTTGATACATATATTCCTTGGGTATCTTAAAACAGAACTGCAACTTGTATATCCATGGACACGTAGTCAGGGTTTGACTCTTGAATGGGGCACGTGCTTCCCTGGGCCTAAAATATTATTCTTGTGCTCCAGAGAGGGCTGAAAATAAATGCCACTACAGCAATGCCTTCTGCAAAGAGCGTTGGATGGTATGCGAAGACCCTTTTGAAAACCACAAGTTATGGTGGAATATGTGCAAAGAAGAAAGACATGAAAGGAATCAGTGCTGTCGGAACAGTAGCCAATATTACCCATTTTTTAATGAATTTTTAGCTTTTTCTTGTAGTTATGGTTCTCAGAATATGATGAAGAAAGGGAGAAGAAGCTCTTCTTTAGGTAGCAAATTATGTGTGAAATGATACGACACGTGCCAAGGCAGATGAGATAATCTTATTTTAAATGTGCCAGCTGAAACAAGTCAGAATGAAATCTCAGTACAGAGCTGATTCTAGGGGGCTTCAGAGATGTATCACAATCACTACCCAAACCTGTTTGTGATTTTCTGACCCACTACCACTTCCAACTTTCAACGCATTCTAAAATACTTGTGAAGTGAGGCACGAATAACACCTGTCACTAAAAAACTGTAAGGAAGATACCCTCTGCCCTAGCTTTTCCCTTCTCCCCCCTCCACAGTAGATGAGAGCCATGGTAAATCTGTAAACCAGTGAAAATGCTGACTGATTGATTGGGCTTATAATTGCAAAGGCAAGGAGACATTTCTGCAAGTGTTTAGATCAGCTTTGTCAGAAGTGAGTGTGTTGCAACAACTACACATTTAATTCTACAAAGAACACATGGGGAATAAATCAACTGTTAGGCTTGAATTACAGTGCAGGAGGGATAATTGCCATCACGGAAAATTTGCTTAGAAACAAAAACCTCTTGTAGTGCACAAACACCTGGAATAGAATTATGCTGAAAATTAATGCCAAGCATCCAATCAATATCCAATGGAAATATTGACTAGTTACACCAGTCAGAGCTATGAGAATTTGTATTCTCAGTGGGAATGAAGAAGGGCAGCATTTGAACAGACTTCCAAAAGATATTGAGTGATGCTGATGGCTCACGAGGATCCTTTTGTTCCCCAAAGCCCCAAGTACTGTGGAGCTATTTGTTCTGCAGACCCTGTGTGTTTGCCAGGGAAATTACCTAGATGTTCACTCTGGAAGGCCTGCTTCAGCCCTGTTAATTAGATGCTTGATTAAAAGTTGTATCAGAAACCTAAGATGAGCTTTAGGATCTGGAATACTGGAACTAAGATGCTTTACACAACAGCCCTGAACCAAACTAAGCCAATTTTGCATTCAACTAAGTACAGATTGGCAATTTGTTCTTCCCTGCAATGTGCCTTCCCATCCCTGCTTTAAAACATAGTAATGATATATTATATGCTCAGCGTATAAAGTGTATAAAGCATTCCAAGTCTACCTAGGTAAAATCGTGCAGGTTACTGAGTTTTGCAAAATTTTGCCTGTTGTAAAACCTTGGTTTCCTTGTTATTGATGCCACTAACTGCTCCCAGTCATCTGAAGTTCTCCAATCTGAACAAAATTTGTTGCAGTTATTTTGGAATGCGGAGTCAAGGCTATAACACAATCTAAGATCTTACGTTAAATAACTATAAAGAGGTAGTAATTACAATATTATCAGTCCTAAGCATATGAAGGTCTTCTGCCTCAGTTGCCAAGAGTCATATCCCTCTGCCATTCATAGGGACCCAGACAGGTTTGAGAGTCGGGTTCATGCCAACCTCATAAAGTTCAAGTGCAAGGTCCTGAATCTGGGTTGGGGCAATTCCAAGTACAAACACAGGCTGGTCAGAGAATGGCTTGAGAGCAGCCCTGAGAAAAAAGATTTGTGGGTGTTGGTTGATTAAAATCTCAACATGAGCTGATAATGTATGCTTGCAGTCCAGAAAACCACCTGTATTGTGGGTTACATCAAGAGAAGCGTGACCAGCAGGTTGAGAGAGGTGATTCTACTCTACGCTGCTCTCATGAGATTCCTCCTGGAGTACTGCATCCAGTTCTAGAGCCCCCAGCACAAGAAAGACATGGAGTTATTGGAATAGGTTCGGAGAAGGGCCATAAAGATGATCAGAGGGCTGGAACATGTGCCCCACTGGGACAAGCTGATAGAGCTGGGGCTCTTCAGCCTGGAGACGGGAAGGCTCCAGCAGGACCTTATAGCAGCATTCCATTACACAAAGGGGGCCTACAGGAAAGCTGGGGAAGGACTTTTTATAAGAGGACAAGGGGAAATAGCTTTAAACTGGAAGAAGGTAGATTTAGACGAGATGTTAGGAAGAAATTATTTTCTGTGAGTGTGGTGAAACACTGGAACAGGTTGCCCAGAGAGGTTGTGGATTCCCCCTCCCTGGAGGTGTTCAAGACCAGGCTGGATGGGGCTTTGAGCAACCTGGTCTGAAGGGAGGTGTCCCTGCCTATAGCAGGGGTTGGAACTACATGATCTTAAAGGTCCCTTCCAACCTAAACAATTCTGTGATTCTATGATATTACTGCCCAGGCATCAGATAATTTGAAAAGAAATATGAGATTCACAGGGGTGATTTGATTTACAATTATTGAACCTTTGGTGCTGACTTTTAATCTTTTCTTCACAATCATAAGGCTTAAAACTTTCATTAAAAAAGAGAGAAATAAAGCTTTTCACCTGCTAACAGGACTGAAGGAATTAAGACTTCATTTTGAAAGGGAAAAAAGTAATATATTTATCTCTGAGAAAAAGGATGGAAAAAGTAATGTAGAATAAATGATCTCTTAATCGGATAATATGGTTTTGGTTTGGAGGAAGGTTTTCCAGCATATAATTAGGCATTTTCTTCAGCATTTATGTCTTCTCATTTTTCTTAAAAAAAGAAAACAGACAGCTCATGCATTCTGCCTATAAATGGAATTATACCTCAGATACCCAGAACCTACACTGCTGATTTAGCATATGGTGTATTATGGTTGACAGAGAACAATCCCATTTTTTTTACTCAAGAAGAGATTGCATTTTAGAGATGCATGAAATAATCCTGTATGCCATCCCCATATCACTTTGGATTACCACAAAGAAAAGTAAGATGTAAATCAGCAATGGTGTTATTTGCTATCAAAAGCCCTCAGTGGGCTACCAAAGGAGGGTTTCTGTATAAACAAACTGATCTTTATTTCCTGTGGTTTATTCCAGAGCAAATTGTCTTTCAGTGGTTTATGGGTATTCTGGGTTTTTCCTCTATCCGTGTTCTCATATTTTGTACAATCTTAGATGTGACTGCTGCGATGATTGAGTATGATCTAAAACACAGTGACACAGTGTTTCTCTATTCTTTGAAACAGGAAACAAACTCTAGGGGGGAAAAAAACTAAGTCTTCTATCGATAAATAATTACCCAGGAGAAAAAAATCCTGCGTGATCCTTAGAAAATCACCATTCTGGTTTATTATCTTTATGACTCATAACAGGGCTCTACTTCTAGACTGACCATTTGTGTTAAACTTCCAGTTGTTTTGCAATTTTCTTGTACTGGCGCTTATTGTACTGAAAACAGATTGCGAACACAAACTGTGATTGAGGAGTATTGTGAAACATCATCTCTGTAACGTGTATGCAAGCAAACACAGTTGGTATTCATCTAACGTGTAGACGATAGGAAATACCTCTAGAAGAACAACTGTCAGGAAAATGACAGGCCTGGACAAAATACCAGCGACGCCCAAGGAGATGTGCAGGCAGCTCTAGCGTGATTCCTGCCCTATTCTTTGTGGAGGAGAGACACCCTGGAGGCAGCAGAAGTCATTTTGATTTTGTTCCCTGCAGACTCATCAGAGGCAGGCTGCATCTCCTACGCATGCTGATGTCGTGCTGTGACCAAAACACATTTCTAATAAGGCTGGAGCTAGCACTAGCACAGCAGATCTTTTCCACTTCTGGCTTCTGTATATGTCCCTGTTGGCTGCAACTCTGCAGAGAGCGTACAGAAATGGCAAGTGGCCTTCGAGGGACACAGAGCTACAGCATGCAGACAGACCTGCAGGCCAGTCCTTTTTTTTAGTGTGTAATTAAATTGCGGGACTCACTGTCATGAGATGTTGTAGAGGTCAAAACTATAAGTGGATTTAAAAGAAAAAGTCAAACAACATACAGGCAATGAAGTGGAAGTCCATCTGTAGCTGTTAAACACAGCTGTTGGGATGTAACATCCGATTTAGGAAGAATAACTGCTAAAGGAGGTCCATAAGTCACTGACTGCAGGAAACCAGATGTAATCACTCAGTACATGGCTGTGCCTGCAAGTATCTATTGATTACTCTTGAAATGAATAGAATGGGTCAAATGGATCTTGGCTTTGGTCAGTTTTGTGTCCCAAAGGAAGCTTAAAATGGTGACAGCCTCGTGATTGAATCCACATGGCAGTGTGCCAGCATGAGTGCTATTTTCGTCCTCTTACTTCTCCTCCTCCTCCTCCTGAATCCCATCCCAGATGCTGTGTGTTGGACATTTTTCCTTCTGTGCTTCAGGAATTTCCCAGTGTGCCACAGGAATACAGCTGAGAATGCTTAAATCTGATGCCGAAGTATTTTCCTTCTGTCTACAAACAATGCAAGTTTAATAATTCAGAGGTCTTTGCCATGCAGATCCTATCACTCAGATGGCAGTAGAAGTAAGTGGTTATTTTAATCAGACATAACAGTGGCTGCTGCTTCAGGTGATCTCTGCAGACGTGGCAGAAATGGCTGAAGCTGTTAAGGCAATTTCTCTCACACTTCATTGACCCTGCAGTCCAGCTGGTGGAACTGGTGCTCTGTGAGCACCCCAGTCTGCTCCTGCACAACTCAGTGGATGCACTTTGAGCTAATCTTGGCTGACCTTTTGCTGAAGCAAAGAAGAAACACTTGTATGAACCTTTCTGCCAACTCAGCTCTGCAGACAGTACCCTCCAGCAGAAAGGTAATCATGTCAAAACTTCTACAGATGCTTTCACAAAAGTTATTTAACACAACTCCACAGCCCAGCAAGACCTCACTCCCTGTGTAGGCAATCCAGAATATAGATTTTTTCCCTTTCATCCCTGAGACAGAGCTGGAGCAATGTTTCCACATAGGCAGCAGGCTGCTCAGACTGCAGAATTCTATTTCTTCAGTAGAAGGAAGAAAGACGCCATGCTGTGTTGTAGACTTCTGATTAAATTGGCAGAGTTGGAAATCATAGATGTCATCTTTGTACTGAAAAGGGCTCATTCCAACGTGACTTCTACAGAAAAGCTGTTCCAGAGCCAGATTCTTCTGATGATTAGAGACGTTCTACATTTCAAACCTAAATTTATTCATTGCTCTTCTTCCTCCTTGATGATTGCTGTCTTACTGCCTGTATATTTATAGGCATAAATCCTAATATTAGAAAAGACTTTATACAGAGCAATCAGGAGATCTATGATCTGAGACTGTAAAAAGGACGATTTCATTTTTCCAGTGATGTAGATTTAAATATATCTTTGCTGTACCCACATCCTCTCTGCATAAGAAAATCAGAACTGGCATCAGCTGGTTTATTTGAAGACAGAAAGGGAAAGGAGTATGCCAACCAATAGCAAAAGGTTGAATCTTCTAATGCTTACTTTTAATAACCCAAAATTATTTTAAAAGGGGATAGAACTTCTTCAGTAATAACTTTCTTCTCCCAAGTTGTCAGCATTCATAAAATAGAATAGTCTCAAACTATTCATTTAAAGAGATAATTTGCTTGTTCCTGGATATTTTATCACCATCCCACAAAACAATTACCAACAAAGCAGAAAAAAAAACAACAAAACAAAACAGTGGGTAGAACTTCCTCTTATCTTCTAGAAAGGTGATTTAAAATGCTTGGATTTTTAAAATACAAAATTAATTAGCAAAGAGCATTATAAAAGAATAGCCTGTTATCTGTGTGATTGCCTTTATAGGTGCCTTACCTTATTGTTTCTGGTGAAAACCAAGTTAACAAGGAAAAATGCATCAAGCAAAATGTAGTATCCATTTCTTAATACAGTCCACAGGGATTCTCCCTTCTCCTTAAGTGTTAATATAGATGATGACAAGAAGTGATTTAAGAGCTTTTTTATTGCTTGGCAATCTCCATATGTTTGATAGTCCTATTGTATTAGGAGTTAAAGAACGATGTTAATCTTTCTGTTCTTTCTCAGACTTCTGTCTGATCACTAGAAAGCTATTTGTTCTCTCTTTGTCTAAGTAAAATGGATAAGGAAAAAATATATTTCTTCAGCCTGTGGCTACCCATTTGAATTCCACTGAATGGTCTTCAAGTCAGGGGGCGTATCATTTAAGAGGTATAGGCACACACATGAAAAGCTCAATGATAACAGCATCTGAAGTGCTTATTATTGGTATTTGTGCATCTAGAAAACTGTGATGAATTTAAGAGAAAAATTAAAGATCTATGGAGGTCACAATGATGTTTAAGGAATATCCATTCCCTTATTATTTTCTCAGTGTGGAGAGCCACAAGGAAAAGCTGACTTTTCTGTGCAGAACTCTGATGCTGCTACAAAGGTAACAAATTTTCTATCTCTCTCTTGTCTTCCTAACTTGGACCTATAACTGCAGCATTTTCATCTCATCATTTATCTACCTCATACCAAAGATAATGAGTCAGAGTTTATTTAAGAAAGAATTCCACTTCACTCAATGTAGATCTGTTCAGCTGGAACACACACAACACAGGGATGAATAAATATACTCATACCTACACAATAAATTGTTAGCATAATCATACAAAGGATTCAGAATGAAATTCCTGTGCTGGTTAACATTGCCTTTAAAAATTATCATCACTGCTTAACTGGCTAAATGAGTTGGCTTTCTTGGAAGCGCACAGACTGTTAGATAGCACTGCCAGATCTAACCAGCAGATAAAACACAGAAAAGATTTTGGAGTTGCTGGACAGCTCTCTGAAACCGTGAACTTGTAGCAGCACTTAAAAGGGGAGAGGAGGGAAAGGCTGTTGGCATCATCTGAAAGGAGAAAGACAAAGTAACATTTTGCCATAACTCTAGTTGCACACATTTTGAATGATTGACGTAGTTCTATTCTTGGTAAATGGAAAAATAAATGATAGAGTTACAGAAGATGGGAGGCAGGAAGATCATAGAATAACAGAATCATTAAGGTTGGAAAGATCACTAACATCATCTAGTCCAACCATCAAGCTGTCACCATCATACCCACTAAGCCACATCCCTCAGTGCCACATCTACCCTTTCCTTGAACACCTCTGGGGATGGTGATTCCATGAAGAAAGTAAAGGGATAATGAAAAAAAAAATTACATCAAATACCAAGAAAAAGCAAGATGAGTTGGACAGCAAATGAAAGAAAGGGATGAGTTCAAGATTAAAAAAAATACTGAAGAATTGGAGGAGGACACAGAACAGAGAAACCCTGACATCACTCCTTGAAGAACTAAAAGACAAGTGGTTGCTGCCCAGAGATGCTCTGCCTGATGATGTGGGTGGATGATGGAATGAACACAAGTCCCACAGTCTGCAGAGATCCACATCACCTGTCAGACTTCTTCGTCCTGGTGACATGAGTGACCAACAGTGCAGGGCCTGGAAGAGATTGACAAATAGCTCTTAGAACTTGGGACATGGTGAGAAGCAAAAGTGCATCTGGCACTTCAGTCAGAGGTTTGGGCGGAGTTGAAAGAAAGACCACAGCCTGGGCTATTTGACATACACTCAAAGTACCTGTTGTGTACCAGGACCTCTTTCCACTGTCAGAGAAAAAGAGGATCCCTGGTCTAACCCAGAAGGATGTTTCCTGTGTTTGTGTATGTTCTTACACATTTCATTTCTGCCTAAGGAGCGTGAGTTGTGAAAGCCTCTACAGGTGGAAGTCATTTTTCAATTATTAACTGTGCTCTAAAAATTGCAAGGGACGTTTAGGACAAATGGAACTTAAAAAGAATTTGAAGAATGAGCTAAATCCAGTGTTATTAAAATAGAGGAGAGCAATATCATAGTGAAATTTTAATATTCTTATAAAACCCATTGAAAAAGTTTGTTTTAAACTCCCTATTTCTCTACTGAAGTTTAATTTATAGAAGTCAAATCCATAGCAGTATATTCCAACTCAGATTTTTCTCAATTGTTGCTTGCCTTACTTTGATGCTCTTTCAATAAGAGAGATTTTTTTTGCCATTCTTTTTATTTAGTTTGAGGATACTGTGAAGCATAAGTCATCGGTTAGCAGTTCAGAAATATTTTATTATAGAGGTCACCCTAAAAGACCAAGTTCATGGGGCCATTGATTCTGAATAAAAAATTAGATTATTTTTAATGAATAACATATATGATTTATTGCATCTGTTAAAAATAAAATTTGGTAGTGAACAAATGCCAAAAGTTTTAACATAATTCACAAAATTAGATTTTGTGATACAAAATTTGCCACACAGAAGAAGGTGTCTGGTAGTAGAAGTCCTGTTTTATTATGTTTGTCCTATTATATTTTTCTGTGCAAAACACAGGGCATGTTCAGACACTGCACTATAGCTAGTTTCCCCCATTAAGGCATTTAAAAGTCATCCCAGCTAGTGTTACTAGAGTTCATTTTAAGGACCTGTAAGGATTTGCTGAAAATAAAAACTATCATGTAAATTCTTATGTTATCAGTGAAAATAGTTATTTTAAATAAAGGTATCAATACAAACCATAGAGGTTCTAGTGAAAACTGAATGAAATAACAAGAGTAGATATAAGTACATTCTGAATGTGACAAAATAGCAGGCAAGATACTTGAGTTATTCCTAGGAAGATGCATTTCCAAAAAGCTTTGGTGCATATAATAATAAAATTGTTATAACTTGTCACATACACATCTTGTTCTTACAGGAGTTGCACAAATTGTTAAGCAGTTCTGTGTAATTGGGATGAATTTGATAACTGAACTGCAGTGTTTAAAGGTTATCTGGTATTTCCAGTAGGAAGTAATCACAAGAACTCCAGTACCGACATACTCCTCTACTGCTGCTAAGGTTCTCCTTTTAAGAAAGTAAAGTTTCTTTGAGTTGGCTTTTGCTGAGCTGAAGACAGAAAAGCAAGTTGATCAGCACAGAATTGAAGTTGAAGATAAACGTAGAAGCTTTGAACTAAATGAGGAGTTAAATATTGGTGGCTTGTTCAAGGTATCATATAGTTCTGACTTTTTCAGAACTTTTTCACTTTTTCTCTTTTTCACTTTTTCTCTTCCCTCTCTCACGCAACTTTACATGAAACATGTTACAGTATTTTTAAAATCCAATTAAATCCTTTTGCTACCTACATACTAACTCATTCTGCTCTAACATGAGATCATGGTATTAAGGGAACTCCGTGCTTCCACTGCTGTCTTCTGGGCTTTTTCTCATGTATAGTAAGCAGTGTTATTGGCACCACACAAATAGAAGAACACAAGTTGTGAGAATCATCTCATTTATGTCTTTGTAGCAGATCACCACCCATCATCTTCATAGAATCACTTATATTGGAAAAGACGTTTAAGATCGTGAAGTCCAACCATCACCTAACACCACCAAGTCTACCACTAAACCTTTTTCCTAATTGCTATATCCACAAGTCTCTGAAATGTCTCCAGGGACAGCGTTGCTGTCGCAGTCTGTTCCAATGCCTCACCACTTTTTCACTGAAGAAATTCTTCTTTAATTTCTTCCATGGTGTAAGCAGTTTTCACATTTCACAGAACTGTTGTGCCAGATTAGGCATGGTTCCGCAGTGAGCTGTGTTTGTTAGTTGGTCCAGCTAATGAAAAATCCTGACAAAATTTTAAATGTTTGAGTGGGCCAACCTTTCAGAGCTCGGTTCTGCAAGCAGCCTTGCAAACACCTACTTTGCAAAACTGGAACAGGGCCAGGATGTTTCCAGCCAATCCTGCTCTCAAAAAATAATCCATGCAATCACTGCCTCAATATCTCTGGAAACCAAAATGGCAGATTTTTTTTTCCACCCGCTTCCTATTCACTTTTTACAAACTAAGGAGAAGGCAGAATCTGTGTATTTCCATTTTAAGGCTAGGCCAATCTAACAGTAGAAAGGAGTGGTTCTTTTTCACTCCTAATTTTACCCTCCAAATTTTCTTGCATTCTAGAGATCTAGTAATGGTGAGTGTATGGAGTGTGTTTATTCAACTGGTTGATTCAGCAAAATGGCTTTTCTTAAGGGTGGGACATAAATTTTTCTTCGGAATCAGCCAGCTGCCCCATTCACCTGCCTGCCCACTGTAAGACCCAGCACTACTGGGACTGGTGGCAAAGGGGTAGGGATGCAGGGAGGATAGGGAGTGAGTGAGTGAGGACTAGAATGGGGATGAAACATTCCTACATTTCCAACTGTGCTGTGGGGAAGAAAGTGTGCAGCTATCACTAGTTTCTCTGTCTTGGGCAGTGGCAGCCAGCATTCAGCTTAGTTTAGCTGTAAGCCAGTTTCTGGTTTCTAAGGAGATTTCTTAAGGACTGCAATCTAATTTAGGGCTTGTGAAGTCCTGGCTTTTCCCTTTTAGTTGCACTGACACATGGGTCATCAAGGAGGGATACAGCTGAGATTGCTGAGCCAGCAGGCAACAAGCCAAAAAGAGTTTTTTTTTTCTTTTTTCTTGAGGGACCAGCTCCCTTTGTGCTTTTGGCTGAACAAGGAATGTGAATGTACAGCAGGGAATGGGATTAAAGGATAGCAAGCATGAGGTACAATTGCTAGCCTAAGTATGATCTACTGCTGAAAGGACACATACTTGCCCTTTACTCAGTCTTGAGCACACATGTCCAAACTTCTTCCCGTATGCTCAGATCATAGGGATGGATAGTAAACAATCTCAGAGGAAAACTAACATGCTACTCTTTCCTTGTCCCGTGTCAGTTGCCTTCTGCAAGATTAGTGATAAGACCAAATCATGGGGAAATAATATGAATGTTAGTGCTTGGTCCTTGCCAAGAAGGCTGAAGTGGGTGGCTGGAAGCCTTTTTTGGCCCTCAGCAATAGGTTATGAGGTATCCCATCCCAGTGTCAACTTGTAGTCATCCATACACATCACTTTTCAATTTGTGCTTTCACAAGTTATTTAAAATCATCCCCCCCTGCTCCCCCCCCCCCAAAAAAAAGAAAAAAAAAGAAAGGAATGCCTTTGTGTGATCAAAGTCCTTAATACAGAAAACATAGCATTCCTCTGGATTCTTCTGTTTGCTTAGCAGTCTCCGGGTGAAGCACTCAGTGAAGAATTTTTAAAGCAAACGATGAGGCGAAATGCTTCCTCTTTGGATCTGCACTGTTCTCCTTAAACTGGGATTTATGAGTTTAGTAAGTTGTGGATGGCTAAACTCAGTCAAGGATAGTGGGTACTCCACACCTCCAAAAAATTGAAGCATAAAATCAAGATCACTGCTACTGCACTGCTGGCATCACACTGGCCTCACATTTCAGAGATTCACTTGAGAGAAGCTTTGCTTTCCTGTTCTTTCCTGTTTCAAGTTTACTGCCAGTACTGGACATTAAATCAAGGCTGTTGTGAAAATGTTAAGCAAATGACAAAATAACCTTGACAAAAGATAATTCATGACTGAGATTTGTACTTAAAACACTTGTTTCTAACCAAGAAGTCCAACTGTTGCCCACAGGAATGGCATAGTTGCTAGTAAATTTGGAATGGACAGTATGCTGTCAGTCAGTAGGTTCTGATTCCTAATCAATGATGAGAAGAACCGTGTGTTCTAAAAATCAAGAACATAATGTTTTTCCAAGTTTAAAGAAAATGCTGCATCCTCTCCTGTTCTTTTTCAGAATACATGGTACCAAACTCACTTCTTCCTAAGCATGTGTGAACTCCTAATGAAACCAAAATCTGCTTCAACCAGAATTTAATCCTGCTAGAAAGTATAATAATACTCTCTCTTATGCATTTCAGTATTATGTAGCACTTTACTGTTCTATTTTTCATTTCTGAGTTATCAGAAACAGTAGGAGCTCCTCTAAAATTATCCTATATTTGGTAGCACTGAGACAACGTTTTACTCATTGGGTGAAGCTAGCATTTAAAGAGGGCCTTAAGCATAAGAGATTATATTTAGTACTGGGGAAGCATATTCTAATAAATATTTGCCAGTTGGCTTAGTAACTGAAAGTATGTTTTCAGGCTTTCTGAATTTTACATTCTTCTCTCATTTCTGTGATGTACAGTGGCAAAGAGGAACTCCAAAAAAGGACTATAGCCATCCAATTTTCAAGTGGCTTTATGATCCAGAGCAAACAAAAGAACATCCATTGCAGGTTAACCAGAAATTCATCTGCCCAAATCTCTGTCCCTTGCAAAAGATGACAGAAGTCAGATCAATTGGGCTGTGGAAAGCCAGGTAGTAAGGCTGGAGAAAATGCCAAGTCTCACTTTTCCTGTGTTAGGCTCAAAGTCTCTGTTGTTCAATATGCACCTGCCCCTTTGAAGCAACAAAATGAACAGAGCTGGTAGACAGCTCTCATGCTGCAGGCACTTGATAGCTAAGATTCTCAAGCTATCTAGGAATATGATTTCCAAGATCCTCCTCCTCTACCAACATCTCACCATCTGCAATGAGAAGGACCTGAACAAGCTGCTAAGAAAACCCATAACAGATTCCCAGTATTCATGTTGAACTGCTGCGCAGGAAAGTCAGCACTGGCAAAGCTAGGAGCAAGCAATTTAAGAAAGGACAAGTGGGAGACTACAGTCCTAAGGTAAAAGGAAGCTGAATGAGATAAGCATGCACTCACGCCTCCTATGTACAGTAACATCCTCCCAGGATGCTAACTCATGTTGTCTCTAAGAGCCAGCAAAGGGTTCCTCTTCCACAAGTTTCTCTAAAACTCTTCTAAAACCAAGCACTTTAGAGAAATGTAACATCCTTCAGCAAGATGTTCCAAAGGTCAACTAGGCTTTGCTGACATCTTCTCTTATCAGCTGTTGCTGTTCTGAATGAGGCCAATAGTCATGTTAGGTAGCAGTGCATTTTCTTCCTGTTCAGAGCCTTACAAAGATTGGAGTTCCTGACACCATGGTCTATAACATGGTTCAAACATTACTCTGGACAGGCAATGCTTAAATATGGAAAACAAGTAGGATCTATATCTCATTCCTTTCTCCCCTCAGCATCCCCAAGTCTAGAAATTCCTACTGAAGGGAAGAATGACCAGTTTCCCTTCTTTCATTCCTGAAAAAAGTGCATGGTCTTACTTAAAACATGGGAGTTGATACCCCGCAACTATTTCTATTACAGCCTGGTGGTCAGAGTAGTTCAGATGTGGAGGAGCCCAACATAAAATCCCACCTCTGTTAAAAATATTTGAGTCAATTGATCTGAGATGATGAGTTGAACCGCCAGCTCTCAAACTATCAGGCTACATTTGCTTGGCACAGGATTCAGAATTCAACAATCCTATGGGACCAATGCTGGTGCCTTTTTTTTAGATTGCCTCCTCTCTCATAAAGTGCCAGTCATCTTAAGAACCAGGTATTCAGTCCCACCAGCCCCATGGCATTTTGAGGCTCACACAACACCTCAGGGGCAAGAGGAATCCAGGACCTCCCATTTGCAATTCTGAAATTCCAACACAAAAACAGACACAGCTGGAAGCTGTGTGACGGCCGTGACTACACTTCTATTACTGTGGAAGGAAAGGACAGAGAGTTGGGAAAAATGTTTATAGTATAGTTCCTAGTCCTCTAGGAAGTCTGTCTGTCTAGATTTTTTGCCTCTGGTTCTGATTTAAAGAAGAAAATAAAAACAACATTACAAAGAATATACTGACTTCTACATCTATCGCTTCCATGTCAATATCTGAAATAACAGTATGAGCAGACTGAGTACAAGGGAAAGTTCTTACTGGAGACTATAAATTAAGAGAAGTGCTGAGAGTCTTTTCTTAAAATTGGGAGCAGGGATGAAGACAGACATATACAGAGCTGAGTTTAATGGGAAAGTGGGAACACTTTCAAGACTATTCCAAGCCCTGTCGTTAGTCTCCATGAGCTTCAGAAGTAATTGCTAACGGACGGAGTCACAGTCCAGACACTTCAGAGCCTTGTAGATCAGAAGCAGAATGCTGAATTTTT
The DNA here is from genome assembly GCF_023343835.1 of Lagopus muta. Lineage (NCBI taxonomy): Eukaryota > Metazoa > Chordata > Aves > Galliformes > Phasianidae > Lagopus > Lagopus muta. The sequence goes on along the minus strand of NC_064434.1, from coordinate 38,150,951 downwards.
CCATAACATTTTTTTTCTGAGGCAATGTGTTTGGTACACAAATGCAATAGAGCCTTGGTCTACCCTACTTCAAAGATAAATAGTAGCAACTGCAGCAGCAAGTGGCCTTTGAGAGGAAGGTGATTTATGATGTCTGTTGATCAGCTTTTATTTTTTGCTATTAGAAATAAAAGAATGAATTCAGTAATAGTAAGATTAGAGAATAGAGAAGTCAGAAGAGAATACAAGACACTGAATGCATGAGCGTACCTGAAATTACATAGTAAAAGTAATGACAAACTATAACTTATGTTCAAATGCTTTCACTTTCTCAGTCTTCCCCTCAGAATAAAAACAAGACAGAAGACAAAATACTGAGGCTGTGGACAGCCTCAGTATACTGAGGACACGTCTAGTTGATATTTGCTCTACGGCAAAAGAAGTTGTAGAGGATCTTATATCTATAGAGAGATGGCAGAAGTATTTTCATGCCACACTTCAAACTCAGCTCCAGTTCACAAGCCTTCTGCATCAATTCACAGATAAACATCATAAATTTCCATTTCAAAATGGCAGTCTGTTTTTTCACCATAGTCCTCACTCATCCAGACTTTCTTCACTCACTCCAGTTATTGCGGTGAGTTTGCTTACATTCCACATATGGTCAGAACAAGACACTTGTGTGAGTTCAAACACGTGAAGAACTGCACTAAGGACAAAGTTTGGTACTATCCCTTTGTCATTATGCTATACTGTGTTTTTTCCTGTCTTCAAATTCATGGCACTGCAATGGAAAAAAAGTTAAGAATTGTAAGGTTTTTGGATGTATCAAAAAACAGTTTTGAAGCCTTCCTTTTCTTCAGGGTACAGAGTTCAGAAGAAGCCTTGAAAGTCTGGGATCTTCTGGGGAGGTAGGCAGATTATATCTAACTGATTAATAAAATAAGTGCAAAAAAATCTCTCAACACTTGATCTTTTATTTTTATTTTTTCTGTTTATCTGCGTGATTTCTTGCTACTGTTACAGAACAAATCTAACTGCATTTTCAATAGAAAATCCATGTTTGATGTTTCTAAAAAATGGACTTTTTCTTTTGGGGAAATAATCTTTGTCCCCACACTTCAGCTTATTCTGCATGGAAAAAAAAATATTATCTGTGAGTTTGGCTTTTAGTAAAAGGTGAAAAACAGCTATGCTACAGCCTGATTTCTCTTCAAAGAGTGCTGCTGGCTTCATAAAAAGGCCAGACCATATTCTCTGAGGTTTAATGTTTTGCACTGGAAATGATCACTGAGTAAAGTATCATAAATATGAATAGAGTAATCAGAAGAAATCTAAATAATACTGAAATACTCATGTAAGATGCTTTCAAGTGACAAATGAAGAATTCTGTCAGTGGCATGCAAAGTACATTAGCATAAGCATTATGTTACTTATATTGTAATAATAATAACAATTTAATGTAATCAGTACAGCAATGAAGTGATGACTCATTGCTCTAGGAAAATGACCAAGAAGCCACCAAAAGCCTAATAAACACAGTAATCAACATAGACTCCCTGCCTTTGGTGTTCTCTGGAATTAATGAGACCTTCCTCCACCATTATAATAGCAGACAGAAAGAGACATCCTACCTTCACAGCCTGGGTTGTACTGAGGCATTACTCAAAAGAGATCAATTCTACCCTGCCAGGCTTAGCAAGTTGGGAGCAGAAAAGTGTACCAGCAGTCAGAAGTTTGACCACTGTGCTGCCAAGTCCCTTCATGCTAAAAGAAACAAAAAATAGTAGCATCAAGATTGGCATTGCTATTCCACACTGCGTCATGGGGAGAGGTATGTGTATTAGTGTTAGTACAACAGAGGGCAGAGCTCTGAAAAAAGTCATGGCTCTCTTTTGCATATTAAATTTAACCTCAATGTGGAGCCTGTTTCTGGGGTGAGGTAACTCATAGAACCCTCATTTGTACAACAGTTTCCTCTTGACTTTTACCTGCACTAGACCTGTTTTTCCTTGCCTTTTTGGGTCTGGATGACTAAGCTTTTCTGCAGTCCTTCCTCAAGATTACCTTTTTTCTTCCCTACAAAGAACAGCTGGAATAACTAGGCCTTTATATTTTAAGTTATTCATTAAAGTTAAACGGCTTTCTCTTCAAGCTTGTCCTAGGGCAACTATTATAAGGTTAACCTTTCTATAGCTGTGAATCCAGATAAGTTGCTCAATTTTCTCTACACCCAGCCAGACACAAATATGTATGAATATGCCTTTTCCATGGTTCATAGCTGTTGCCTCAATACGTATTCCGATTTCCCAAATCAGCACTGAACATCAAGAGAAAAAAAGGTCAAAAGCCATGAAATGCAGTTTTGAGAAGGCCAGTGAGCACCTCATTGTTTGTTTGTTATTTCTGTAAGACAGCTGGTGATCCTCAGTACAATCTCCTAAACATAGCCAGGGTATTTCACTTATTATAGGATAAACAAACAAATATCCCTACAAAGCAATTGTGCTTAATGGAGCTTTCACCACAGCCACGTATCCCCACAGAGTGCTGCTCAACCTTGCTGTTCTTTTCAATAGGCTTCTTCAGTCTTACAAATGAGTCACCAAAATTTTGGGGACTCCTTGGTAGCCTCACCTCAAAAACATGTTCCTTTCTGCTTTGGCTCTCCTATTCAGATTGCACCCTTTAATACTTCCCTAAAATTCCTTCCTAAAACAAAGAATAAAGAGATCTGAAGCTCATACCTAAATCCAAGAACATGTGCACAGATCCATTGGGTACAATGAGGCAGACTGAGAATTAAAGAGCCCAGGCAAGATACAGCATTTCCTAAGGGACAAAATTTATCTCTCCATACTACTGTTTTTGTTTTTGTTTCAATTGAACACTATACACAGGCTGCATAGTACTGTATGCAGAGTGCTGGGGGAGCACTAATCTCCACAGCGGCGAGTCAAAGCACAAACAAACAGTAGGATATAAAATTTGTCAATGGGATAATAAGTTCTGAAGAGATGTTTTAAGGCTGTCAAGGAAGTTCACTGCCTCTGAACAGCAAATCATTCTTACTATGTCCTTCTTGTACCTGCAGATATTTGTAGTTCCTTGAGTTGGCACTGAGAACCAGACATTGTTAGGTTTAATTACTCAAAAAATAAAAAAAGCAAAACAAAAAACAACTAAAAACACCACAGGATCATTTTAAATATGTTGGCTGCCTCTTCCACAAGATGGAGTGTAGTGATAATATCTGAGGATTTTCAAATTGAATCAGTAGATTACATCTTCCCTATCCTAGGAAAAGACTTTAAAGACTTCAGTCAACTACAGCAAAGCAAATCAGAGGCTCCTGTGGGGCAGTTGCTCACTGTTTAGTTATGCTTGTTTTAGATGGGAGGAGCTCAGATGCATCCCTAAAAACATATGGAGCTCACAGCTATTGCATTTTTTGTTTATTTGTTTTGTTTTAAACTGTCCAAAACAAGCAGTAGAACTTGGCAGCATTTTTTTCTCTCATGAAGAACTAAAGAAAAAAATAGCAAACTCATGCTCCTAGCCACTTGTTAAATACGCTCAAATAATAAATGTAATTTTACTTGGTTAAGAATTATTAACACCAGATTTCTTCCTTTGGCTTTGTGTTGCGGTTCTCAGCTCAGTCAGATAAGAGTGGTACTTCTTAAAAACCAAAGCAAGAGCAGTGGATGGAGCTGCCAGTGTTCTGCTGGTACATCGGCCTCATGTTCAAGAGACCCATTCGAAAGAACAGAAGCTTCCTTTTCCTCCCTCTCATGTTCTGAGCTCATTGCAGGTGGCTATGATCTGATACAGGGATCTGTTATTGGCTGACAGTCAGGTAAATGCAGTTTGAATAGGGAAAAGGATTGTGAAAGATTCTCCCTGACTCAGGCATCAAGCAGTTCTGTGATATAATAGAACGCAAGAGAGCTCATCTCAATTTGTGGTGTTCTAAATCTATTTAATATGATACAGCAAGTCTTGCCAAATGATATGTATTTTAATTTTGACAGTAAAACTAGTAGTTAAATTGTGTTCCAAGCACAGGAACATGCTTCCTCATGGGTTGGCTGATGTCCCGTGCCTGGTAGTGTTCAAAAGGCATTTGGACAATGCTGTCAGTAATGTGCTTAACTTTTCAACAGCCCTGAGGAGGTCAGGCAGTTGGACTGGATGATCTTTGTCTGTCCCTTCCAAATGCATTATAATGTTCTGTTCTAATTCTGTTCTAGTCTATCCTATCCTAACCTACTCTGTTTAATTGTAACTGTGGATCACAAAGACCTCAGCCACAAATTACAAGTTATAACCTTGCAATTCTCACCATCGGGAGTCCCCCAGCTCAGGTTGAGCTTGATATGGTTTTGGCCAAATCTTCCTCCTCAGAGAACAATGTGGGTTGTTCATCCATTCATGTGTGTCACTAATTAGATGACGAGGCATTTGGCTACCTTAACAGAGTCATATGCATAAAGGCATAAAGGCTTATCTTAGTCCTCAGATATTAGTCAGGGTACACACAGTGATTGTCCCACTTTGCTCTGCACTAGTGTGGTGTTACCTGGAGCACTGTGTGCAGCTTTGGGTACCACCATGTATGTGGACATAAAACTATTAGAGACCATCTGAGGGAGGGCCACAAGGATGGCACATATGCGGAGCGGCTGAGGTCCCTTGGTTTGTTCAGCTCAGAACTGAGGAGCAGAGGGGAGACTGATGGCTCTTCATGAGGGGAGTAGAGGTGCTGTGCTGAGCTCTGCTCTCTGGTGACAGCAACAGGATCAGAGGGAATGGCATGTAGCTGTGCTGAGGAAAAGGCAGGGTGGAGGTTAGGGAAAGGTTCTGCATCAGAGGGTGGTGGGCATGGAACTGGATGTCCAGAGCAGTGTCATGGCCCCAAGCTGCCAGAGTTCAAGATGCACAGGGACAACACTCAGCCACAGGATTTGAATTTTGGGTGGTGCTGTGTGTAGCCTGGGGATCCACTCAGTGATGCTTGTGGATCCCTTCCAACTCGGGATATTCTAAGATTATATGATTTTATCATTATTTCTTCCTTTACATATGGAAGAGCTGCAACATCACACCACAACACACGTTGCATTTACATCCCTGCCAGATAGGAGGTTGGAATTACTACCTCTGCCTTCAGCACCTCTCTAACCCGGCTTCCTAAGAGCGCTGCCTCCGACTCAGCAGCAGCGCACAACACGCTCAGAGGTGGGCAGTGACCGCAGACTCGCTTGGCACTGGGCTGGGGCGCACCAGACGGGTTCGAGGACGGGAACCGGGCAGCTCGGTAGAAGATCGCACACCACCTCCGCCGGCAGCTGCAACTCCGCCGAGCCGGAGCGTGCGCGCGCCCCCGGGAGGCGGAGCCCCGTGCGGATGGGCGGGACCTGGCGGCGCTGCGGCGAGCGGGACGGGCGGCCGCGGGGTGGCTGCCGCGGGCGGTCGGTCGGTCGGTCAGTCAGTCAGGCAGGCGGACGGGCGGGAGGCAGTGGGGGAGAAGAGGCGCTGGCTCGCCGCCTGCTCGCTTCTTGTCCGGCGGTTCCGTGGCGCTGCCCGTGCAGCTCAGCCGGCGCCGGAGCGCATGGGGAGGCGGCGCTGAGCGGGCTGCGCTCCGCGGGGCCGGTGGGCACGGGCAGCGGCGCCGCGAGAGAGCGATGCTCCTCACTTTCTTGCCTGCGCTGCCCTTCCTCCTCCTCTTCTACCCTTTGAAGCTTTTGTTTTCCGCGGCCGCCTCGACGGCAGGAAACTTCCCGGAGGGATGGGCTTCGTCCGGGCTCGCGCCGCGCGGGGCTCTGCAGGGCGCCGGCCACGCTGCGAGGTGAGGCGAGGCGTCGTTCGGCGGCCGGGCTGCCCCTGCCCGGGATGCTCCGAGCGACGAGAGCGGACGCGGTTCCCCGCGGGCACCGTACGGCTATGCCGGCTGCCCGCTCCGGCCGGGGGTACTGCGAGCTGCGCTAGGCCATCCCGGGCTGGGAGCTCCGAGGGAGCTGCTCGGGCTCGGGGCGGCCGGGAGGCGGCGGGACCGAACGGCCGCGGGGTCCTGCCGCCACGGCTGGGCGCTGCCCTGCGCTGCGGGGGTTCCTCCGAAGGCGGCGGGCGGGGGGGCGGCGCTTCCGGCGCGCTGCTTGGCCCCGGGGCCGGGCTCGCTCCGCGGGGCGAGCGAGGCGGCGTTGTGTCGGCATGTGGGCGTGCGGGAGGGTTGGCTGGGGACCGACTGCTGCTGGTGCTGGCAGGTACAGGGTGCTGCGGGGGCACTCCCGGAAAATAGGAGTGCCTCGCTGAATAACATCGCTTGTTCTTTCGTCTTTTCTAAACGCCTGCTCTTTTCCTTTGGATATGCAGCATGGTCTCGCGTGTGCTTGGCTTTTAAAACTCAGTAATACAGAGCAGGCTACTGTAGCTCACAGAGCACGTCGTAAAGTTCACCTCGCAGAGCAGCCCGAAGCTTTCAACAGACGGGCTGCGCGTAAGGATGCGACAGGAGCGGGCACGGTTCTGATGGCCGGGGCTGGGTACGGCTGGCACTTTCCCAGTCGTGCTCAAAGGGATTATTAACCAAAACTGTGTGTTCGTATCGGATTGGTTTGCAAAAGGGACAGTTCTGTGTAGGTTACGTAGACTCTTCCTGGATGTGTGAAGTTATGAAGGGATCTCAAAGAGTACTGCTTAATCAGCGATGTACTGACAGATCTCCGATGTCTTTTTATGGATGTTTTTTGGTTACCTGTTGTGAAAATGCGTTTGCCAGCATTGCTCTAGCCAAGTTTCCAGGATAACATCATAGATTCACTTATATTTTCAGTCTGTAAAAGCAGACTTAATAATTCTACTAATTGCAAGCCATTTCTAAATAACTTTCAATTGAAATGTCTACTGCCAGATGATTGTCCCTCAGAAACCTGGCTCCTCACACTGTTGTTGCATGACTCACTTATTAGGCAGTGGCCTCGCTGTAAGAAGGCATGTCAAATGCATGTAGAACTTTTTTAAACTAAAGAAATTTAAATTGGACAGTGGGTGTCATTAGACCATGTGTGAAGTCCGCCTGCTCCGATGGAGCAGGAACACACCAAGATGATCTCTACTCATTTCTAGTTTTCTTCTTATATTATACAAGGTGTAGGTAATTTTTGTGTGTTTCATGGTATTTGGCGTTTAAAATCTTCCTGTAAGAGTAACAACAGATAAAGCCTGGAGATGCTGGGTCTTCTACTTGTTAGTTAAATATCCCAAGATTGTTCTCTCGCCCTAAAGCCTGTTGGCATGGATTAGCCCTTGTCAGTGTTGCTGACCTTCATAGAGAGGGGAGCTGTGTAAGAGCAACTTGCTGGGACTGTTTCCTGGCTCCTGCTGCATCCAAATCATGCTCAAGGGTTGTGTGGGAGAGCTGTAGTGGGCCGGGATGTGAAGCACGCTGTGCTGGTCTGCAGCGGGTTGGCAGTCTGTGTCATCAAGTGAGCTCCATCACCTGGGAGTAGTTCCTGGTGTTGTTTGGTGCACTGATGCAGGTACCGTCTATCAGTAACTCTGTAAGTAGTCTTTCTTAAGCCTGTGCTCAGTCACAGTGATCTAATTTGCCTGCATCAAGGAGCACAGGCGTTGCAAAATACTGTTTTTCTTTGTCAGCTGCTGATACCTGCCAGGGCTGCTGCTTTCTCCTTGTGCAGGTGGGTGCAGAGGGGGCAAGTGGAGCCTTGGTGGCTTTCCTGCTTGCCCATAAAGGAGACTAAGAGATCCAGAAGATGGCACAACTTTCATCTGCCTTCAGGGAGCGTGCTTCCAATGCACTGCATATCCCAGTGGCTAGATGTGAACCCATCCATGGCCTGTGTTCTGATGTTGTTTTGATATCTTCCAAATTGTTTTGCTAACAGTACTGGGTAGAGTAACTTTCAAAAAATTCTCTAGCGAAGATTATTTACATTTAGATGCCAGCAGATATTACTACACTGTTAAAATTATTAGAGTAGATATTTAAAATAAATCTTGTGAGCCTTGGTCATTCTTGCAGTCTTTCTTTTTGACACTGAAATTGGTGCACAGTTCTGCAGTATCTTACAGATTGTTTCAATAATGAAATGCTCTGAATGTTACACTTTTTGCTGTGCTTGCTTTTTGGATATGGATATATCTAGGCTATCTCACATAATAGTCTCATAAATAATTTTCAAAGCAATTCTCAAGGATATCAGATTTAATTGTTACAAATGAAAGAAGTGAGACAAGAAGAAGCATGGCCATTTTTCTGAGGAATCTCGGTTATAGAATCCAGAAATAGAGTCTCAGATTGAAAATTGATCTGTCAGGTCACACTGCCTCTTGTAGACAAAGAAAATACTTGAGCAGAATGGTGTATTTTATCCCTGTACTTGCTAACAGCCATTATTTTGCTAACCTGGCTAGTGGTGTAGTTTGAACTTGAGGAAAATTGTTTAGTTGCTGCATTTTCAGCTGAGGATAGCTTATTTAAATCTTATGTGTGTTGTGGGACTTGGTAAGTGCTTTAAGTGCTTTCCTGAACAGGCAGTTTAAGCGGAGGTCTCTGAAATTCCATTCAATTTCATTTGAATGAAACATTAGAAAATATTAATCTCAACGTGCACTTTAGGAGAAAGGTGAGCAGTCCTTTCCTTCTCCCTTTGTGCAGAAGCGCTATTTCCGTAGGTTGTTTGCACTTGGGCATATGTTGAAGTGTTGAAGGAGTCCTATTGGTTTGAACGGCGCTTAGAGAAATCTCTTGCATAACTGTAACCTAATTTACCTCAATCTAGATGGAGATTATACAAAAGCTGTGTTTGAAAGAATGTTGTTCAGGCCACATAAGCACAGAAGTGTTTGAAAATTTAAAGCTATGAAGTGTTGGATAAGGCCTTTGGGAGCTCTGCTTTATACGATGTAGGATCCATTTTTTTTTCCCAGAGCATTTAGTGTCTAAAAACAGGCAGCCAAAATTAGTGGATGCTTTTTGCATCCCTTCCCTGATTTTCTCCTTCTTGGAGTGACTGAAATGGAGTCTGGCTTGTGTTGATTAAATATGACGTGGTAGTACACAGTAATTATAGGGAGAAGGAGTGCTGGGCCTTCTAAAGGAAGTTGGATTCCATGTGGATAAATAATATTTAGTCACATAATTAAAGACTGTGTCATAGTGTTTAATTGGATTTCTGTAACTGTTAGTCCTCAAGTCTTGTGAGCCTGACTTTCAAACCTTAGTAGCGTTTACTTTTTAACATTAAAAAGTAAATAAGAGTGTGTAGTTTTCACAATTTTTTTTCCCCCTCCCTAAAACAAGTAATTATTTTGTGGAGTGGAAGATCCCTTCCCTTGTCTTAGCAGAGTTAGAACCTGTAGATGCTGGTTTGGACTTTAGCTACCTGACCCTGTAGCCACAAGTTGTGATTCATATGTGGATAGACAAGGAAGGAAAGTAGCATGACTTATATATGGAATGTGAAGATGATTATCTCAATTTTCCCTTGTTATCTGTCAGTTTCAATGTAATATAATGTAGCTGACTTAAGAAGGATGACAAAATGCTGGGGCTTGGTTTCCATTCTGTTATCCACGTGGCAATGCTGTCTGGTGAATTTACTGTTTTCTCCACAATATTTTCCCCTTACTGCCCTATTTCTTCTGGGCTGTCTTGTTGGCCAGCTGCTTTCTGTGCTTTTCTGCCAGAACCTTCCCTTGGTTGATCTTGTGTAATTTCTAATTGCTGGTCATTTTTAATTGGGCAGTTAGAATATTTTATCTTGATCTAATCTGCAGCTATCTAGTCTCTTTGAAGTTTCTATTTTTTCTCTCACGTGATAATGCATTATGTTTTCCAGTAGGTGCCTGTATTATTATGGTTGCTGGTTTAAGAGGTAAATCTAAGCCTTCAGCCTGATGATCTGAAAGCTAGCTATCCTGTTTTGGTTTTCAGCATCATTAGGTCTATGGACCCCTGTCTGGCAAATTGAACCCCACAGACAACAGGCTTCCTTTCAGGGATCTGTTAGAAATTAGCTATGCAGTGTGGTAACACTGCTGTATTCTCAGCTGCCCTTCCAGGTACTTGTACAGTTAGTGGAGAAAAATAAGCTTGTTCAGAAAGTGGTTTATCCCAGCTGTGATTGGATTGCTGTCTGTGCCTCTGCTCTTTGTGGTGAGAACCCTGATGCCTCTATTAGCCTTGCTATCCACCTATTAGGACAGCTAATATTAGGGAAATTAATTCTTAGTGAGCACCTTTGCAAACATCTATTTTATTGTCGTTATTCAGTATATGGTAGCGTTCCTTATTTAAAACCCTCTCTAAAGGAGCAAAAGTTCATTTTGATGTGTGCTTCTCAACGTTGTTTATCCCTGTAGTATCTCAGTTCTTCAGGAGCATCATGTTATTCATTACTTCACTGTCTCATGCAAGCTTTCTCTTCAAAAACATTTATGTAATAGACACAGATTTACAGGAAAAAGTTCGCAGACAGAACTGTCTTCCATTTGAGTTTTGGAAATGAGGGGAAAATTGCAACAAACGAGGAGGAAGTGTAAATTTTAAATACAAATGGAAAAAATAATACTCCTATCTTTCTAAAGCTATAAAGAACTCAGTACTTGATACTTCCTGAAATGATTATTGATGCACGTTTTCTGCGTCAGTGTAACTCGCTGAATTACTCCTTACAGAGTATTGTACAAGGTTCGTTGTGTGTAACGATAGAAAAGGTATGTGAAAAACAGATGACTTTTTCTTTGTCAAATGTGAAAAGTAATTTCAAAACACACAATATTATATGTTGATTCAAATCTTCTATGGATAGTATTTACTCCAGCAAGCCTTCTATTGATCACTTTGGTTTAGAATCTTCTGTCTGTTGCCATTTCTAAGTTTTCTCAAGACTTTTCTTTCTGGAATTGTACATGCTTTTTGCGGATGCGTTTAGAAATGCATGCACATAATGCATTCATGGTATTTTTATTTCTGCACCTCTAAGTGTATGTGTATGTATTCTATATATACATAAACTCTAAACTGAAGTAATTATTTCAAGCTGTATTCCTATCCAAATTTCTTGTTCTTCCTCTTACTATCAAAATCATTTTAAGAAACAAACTAAGAATCTCTGAAATGAACTCTAACCTTTGTACATCTAGCTACATGAAGCATCCAAAGAATGTGTGCAGGATGTTGGTAGTTAAATTCCTCGAAAGTGCTCACTGGTACCTCAGAACTTTGTGTGCATGTATTGAGTACTCTGGACGAATTTGTGTGTGGCGTGGAGAGGAATTACCACATTTGGTGCCAAACCAACTGGCTAGCAGTGGACCTTCCCACCTCTTGCCTTATCTCTGATTTGAAATGTACATGAGTTGGTAGAGCTGAAAAATTAATTCCGTCCTTCACACTCCCAAATCTTCAGCATGTCTGCTCAAGCGCCCAGTGTGTCATTTATGATAAAGAGGTGGCATTTAAAATAAATGTAGCAATATTTAATGCTGACTCTCAAAGGCATGTTCAGAGTATTTATAACAGGGAGAGGTTGTGCTATGCCTTACTAGTATTGGGACATCTGCATCTGCCATAAGAAATTTTCATTGAATTTATAATGAGGATAGAGATGGGGCTAACCTAAATTAAAAACCTTTTCCCTCCTCGTTCCCCCTTTTCTTTCTTTTTTTTTAAGATAAGGCAGATTCAGACTGCAGGCATCTTTCCTAGAAATATCAAATCAAAGCATAACATTTCAGGTAATAGCACTTAGGCTGTTAGACTGCTAGATCCAAATGAGCTGGATTACATCCGTGTTTTCAAGGCCACCACAAATAATAGACTTGAAAAAGCATCTCCACAGTACACTGGCAGTACAGGGATGTGCTCCTAGCTGTTGTCAGCAAGGCTGAAATCAGTCCTCATATATTCTGTCAGGTTTCCCCGCTGTTTTCCAAGTCTGTCTCTGTTCCTGGGTGGGACACACCTATGAAGCATTATGCAGCTGTTACATAGAAATATATCACTGAACCAATTGTTTAGACAGTTCAGATGCATACAGGCAGATGTAGTTACTTAGATAAGTAGAAATCATATGCTGTACTGTTAAGAAACAAGGTAACTGTTTCAGGTATCTGTTTTAGCTTAGATTACTTTTGCTTTCCAGAAATAATAATGTCTGACCACTGACCAAGCTGACTACTTCAGTTCTCTGTTGAAATTAGCTGAGATCAGTCTCAGCCTTAGTAGGAAGGATATGGCTGGTGGGGAACAACAAAGCATTATTAAAGGAAACAATCTGTTGTCATATCTTAAGATGGGGTTTCTTATTGATGAGTGCTTCATGCAGTTTGTGAGATGTTGTCCAAAGGGCTTCTCAGTTTGCTGCTCAGTGTGGGAAGTGGCAACAGATCTGGGTCCAAAGAGCTGTCATCTACACAGCAAAGAGATTACATGCGTTTTGAAAATGATTTCACAAAGCAAGTTTAATCAACTATATTCATTAGTTAATCTGCGATTGATAGATAACCTTCTGAGATCTTGCTGTGGTCACTCATACAATGTAGAAGTTGTTACATACAAATTATTCTTTATTAATATTTGTGAATTCGAGCTGTTAGGTTGGAACTGAATTTCATTTGCTGGTTGGAGTTGCCAAATTTATGCAAAATGATGTACGTGCAAGATGCATTCTGCTATTTTAAGTTGTATCTGTTCTTCCTGGTAGGAGATGTCCTGGTGGCATTCACTGTTTCATCTTAACTTGGCTGCATCACTGCAGAATTGCTTGTCATCCTCCAGTCTCAAAACTGATTTTCCTGACTATTTTAGCTCTTACCTAAAGTTTTTGGGTGAGTACAGTAACAAATTACTTCAGCAAGTGGCTGAAAAATATTTTGATAAAGACTGTTGCCTTGAGTCACAAATTAGGGTTGAGCTGGATCCACACAAGGTTCAAACTGTTCTGTGGGCTAGCCTGAAGTTGTGGCATGCATGGTCACAGTTGGACAGTGCTTTCTAATGCGGGACATCATCTCTGACATAAAGTTGGTGTGCATAATCTCTCCTTCAGCGCGAGGGATCAGGGTCTTCAGCAGCTTTGCTTAGGACCGCGATGTCGAGGAATTGATGCTGTTGTAACATCACTTTCAACTTGGAAGTCGAAAGACTGCATGCTGTTTGCAGTACGTGAACCACTGATTCAAGTGATGGGGAATTTGCATCTGAGTGTGTTCTTTAAGAACGTTATTGCCTTTTGGATTCATTTATGTGCTTGCTAATCACAGTGACTAGATGCTGTTCAAAATATAAATGTTTTTGAGGCTATTTCCGGTGTACAGGAGGATATGGTTTAGGAATTTAGCTTTCTGCAGCCAGATGGATTATAGCGTTGCTAAGGAAACAGACTATAAATGAAGTGGCAGCTGAGTGTCCCTAGAACATCAGACTGCTTGAAGCTGGTATTTTAAACTCTTTTAGGTGTGTAGATAAATTGATGATGCGATGAGAAGTTAATTTCCTGCATTTTACACTTCATTAATTTTCATTGCTTTGTTAGTATTTACAAAAGATACCTTAAATTCCCACACAGCCATCCTGGTGTGTGGGTCACTGAATAAAAAATTGCTGTTAAAATTAGAAAGTGGACAAAAACTTTACAGTAAAGCGGATCCTAAAGTAGACATTAAAACTACAGAACAGCAGGTAGATAACGGTTTAGAAAAGGCCTCGCAGCCTCACGGTCCTACTGAAAACCCAAGACTATGAAATAAGCTGGTATTGTTTCAACTTTGTGGGAAAGAGTAAAAGCTACTCTGGACCTGATGAAGTCATAAATCTGGAGCTTCATGTATAAGCTATAAAACATGTGTATTTTACTTGGCTGCTGCCATTGACTGAACAAGGAGAAGGCAGGAACCTGAGCTGTGAGTAGCCCAAATATTTACAAACCTTCAAAAAGGGCATATAGGTGGGTTGTAGGTGCTCCCCTTCCCACTTAACCTAAGTGGTAATTTAAGAGGTAGTAAACCACATGCTTGTTTCACAATTTCTTGCTTTGCTCCTAAGTGCCTTGTCTTCCTGCAGTTAAAGTCCTTTCCTTGCAAGCTGGGTGGGGTTGGAAACACTGACTGACTAGAATAACTGGTGCTATTCATTTTCTCAGCATTGTGTGAGTTGTGGCTTAATGCATGAGGAATAAGTAGTCTGTATCCAATAGGAAACATTTAGGATTACACTCGCTTTCAAACAAAAGCCTCAAAGTGACAGTAGAAGATAGGCAGTGAAGGGCAGCACAGAAACAGGGGAGTCTGCTCTGCTGCTTTGAAATTATATCCTGTGCATACATGGGTGTAAATTACAGTGTATGAGCAAGTGCTTATAATTTTATTTGAACATTTTATGGGGAATGCTTACTCAAAATGGAACAATATGCAAGAATTTCATGAGTAATTTTTGCTTAAGAAAAGAAATTGGGCATCTGCAATGAGATCAGGCACAGGTTGAGTCTGTAGCGCTTCAGAAACTTCAGTACTTCTATAATGAAAAGAGGATATCTGAAAAGCTCATTGTAAAAATAAAAAGTATATGAACTTACCAAGCAAAGATAGTTTATGCTATAAATAGGAAATGGGAGGCTGAGGAAGGATTTGATGTATGTACAGGTGGTTGTTAGAATTGCCATTCTATGTTTGCTGAATTGAAATGAAATTTTCAATAAAATACATTCTGGTGTTCAGTATTAAACCTCTTCAATGTGCAGCATTAGAACTGCTATTTGGAGTACATTGGAAGAAAGAATTTCTGGCCTTTTCAGCCACGTAGTCAATAGAGGTCACTGGAGGAGATGACATTAAGTGCACTAGAGCCTTTCCCTACATTTGTCATATGGCTGGCTTTGTTACATTGATAGGGGTACTGTTAGCCTGTAAATCTATCAGCACCTGCCACTGTCATATCACTTGGAAATAGCCAGGAACACGGTTGAGCTGTTAAAGGATATAAATCATGATCTATATTTGCTCTTGAAGTACCCCTTTTCCAAGAAATTTTAGTATTGAGACATACTAATTGTTCAGGTGGCTATTTCCTTCCAGAAAGATCCATTGCATCTTTCCTGAAAGTCTCTCTCCTCTCTTATATGTCTGTTGGGTGCATAGGGAGAAGCTGGAAACTATAGGAAAGCCATCAAGGAGAAGAGTTTGCTGGTGGATCACATTAACTGCTGTTGCAGAGTGCCCTTAGGAAATAAGGTAGCAGGGAGAAAGCGAGATAAAACTTTTGTGAAGGATGAACTGTGGCTCTTAGACTGCTGGTTTAACCTGGATGAGAGCCGTACTTTAGTAAGGGATGCTGGAATGAGTCTTGTTGAAATGATCTTTTCTCTTGTAAACGAAATAATGATGTGTAACAGTGTTGGCTTTTATTGGAGACATTATAGAGAAATACATTGTTAAAATTTTTAAATAGAAAAAAAAAAAAAACAGCAATCTTTGTTAGTCAAAGGCTTCTGTTATTTTGAATCACCTTAGAGTGCATGAGAGCTGCTAATAGAAGCTTGACTGGAGTAGGGAAGTGTTTTCAATAGAACTAAAGAGAAAATAACTAGATCAGGCAAAATTACTTAATGTATCCTAGAGAAAGGCAGAAAAGATACATTTTAGTTGTCAGTTTAACAAGTACTTTAAAATCAACATTTTTATCTTGGAAATATAGGAGGAGCATCGCTTCTGATT
Source organism: Lagopus muta (assembly GCF_023343835.1). Classification (NCBI taxonomy): domain Eukaryota; kingdom Metazoa; phylum Chordata; class Aves; order Galliformes; family Phasianidae; genus Lagopus; species Lagopus muta. The sequence goes on along the minus strand of NC_064434.1, from coordinate 38,135,234 downwards.
TGATATGTATCCTTTTTGGGATCTTGTAATAAATAATGTTAATTCCAACACAAAGAATATTTTAGGGATTATAAAGAGATTTTTATAAAGTACACTGGCAAGGGTTTCATTGCCTGGTTTCTTCTGATGGACCTTGTTACTGTTTTTTCCCCCCCTATATATCTTGCCTGTAACTTTGTTACTGACTTTGTCAGTATGCTTCTCTTTCAGAAATCTATGAGTTGAATTTTTTCAGCAATTTCTGAGTAGTTGAAATCAAATTAGAAATTGTGTGTTAGGCTTATTACCCTGTTCAAAGTACTTACGAGGGGAAAAGCAAGGAGAAGGAGACTGAGAGGGGTGATGAGGAGAAAGAGAGACAGAAAGAAAAGCATCACCAGTCCAGGTTCCAGTGTTGACCCAGCCAATGGAGGGGAAGGTTGCTTGATCTGTGAGAATGCTCATCCAGAGGTTCTGAAGCCCCTGAAGTATCAAAGACTTCAAGACCTCTCCCCTTAAACTTCTCTCAGGCATTCTTTTTGTGCCTGCCATGTTTACAGTGTTTACCATCAACAAGTTAGTTATCAGCAAGTCTGCAGTCAAAACATAAAAGTAAACAGAAGTTTTGGGCCAAGCAAGATTGCCTGCACAGGACTCCCTTGTCTGACCATGTCTTCAGCATTTAGCGTGTTGTCATGGCAGTGGTCTGTCATGCAAATGTTTGAGACTACTCCAGATACACCACAGAAAAAGTGTTTTTCGTTGGTCATGGTACATCTCATAGATCAAACTTCATTTTGCCCCTGTCCATTGCAGGGGAGTTGGACTAGATGGCCCTCAGAGATCCCTTCCAGCTCTAAGGATTCTATAAGTCATAGACTGTGGTGATCTGAATATAGCAGATAGGGCAAAAGAAGAGAAAGAATGAGAAGAAAGGATAAAAGAGGTGGAGATGGATTCTGGAGATCATAACTTACAAGAATTCTATGTTAATAACTAAAATCAGAATTTGAATAATTTACAAGCCGTTTTCCCCACCCCATGAATCTTAAAAAGCTTAATGGGATCAGATCAATCCAGCTTTCAAAAGATCTCCTCAACAGTTGCATAGTTTGAAACAATCCTCGGTCATTTCAGTGTTTTTTTTCATTGTAGCACAGGCCTCCACACCATGACTCAGACATCTTACAATTTGTCTTTGATGTTGATTTGTACATAATACACGAAAAAATAGAAAAAAAAAACAACCAAGCAAGCATAGGCTTTACACATGATAATGCAATATAAAATAAAAGCAACATAACAATTACATTTCCTGTTTGTAGGAGTGATACTAATCCTCCTTTGAGTGAAAGTCCAACAAGTAAGATTTTAACTAGCCACCCTCCACTGTCACTCTGCTGCAGATATTGAATAATGTCTTAAATTTAATTAAGATAATTTTTGATGGCAGTTGATTCATTAAATATGTTAAAATGCAGCTTTTCTAATGCCACTGTAGGCAGGCCTTCTATCACATCTCAAGGGAACCCTTTCTTGATACCTTCAGCCCATAATATACTTCTTGCTCCAGGGGGATGGCGATTTCCTTGCTGTTCCATTCTCCTAATGGCAGGCTTAGATTTAACAATATTCCCCCTGAGTTCCCACCCTTCTGAGCTATTTCTCTCTGGGTCATGGGCTCTCTTTGATTTCCCTGTCTTGTCTGATTCATGGAGCCAACACATCATGCAAACAATCTTGTAACTTAACTGCATAGAGATTCAAAGAGTCTGTCAGACCCTGGATCAGGGAAGTCTCTATTGGAGTTGGCTACTAATAACTAGGAGAGTGCTGCTCCTGAATTAATTGCCTATTATGCATCACTTGGAGACAAACATCCTTTTGCATGCTTTCTGACCAATGATTTACAATTGGGGTTTCAGTACACACTGAGTCTCTTGTTTCTCCAAGAGAACCAAGTTAACCAGCCCAGTATGCAGCTCTTTACAGACCAGTATTCTGCTCAATCATTGGTAGTTAAGAAAATTCCAGGCCCATAATATCCCCGTTCCTCATCTTCTGATAACAAGACTTGGTCTCCACCTGTCAGAGATATGTCCTGTACGTTTTTTTTACCCTTCTGTTTGTCTGTTGAAATACCTATCTTTTTGAGCTGCCATCAACACTACTCATAATACAGCATGCATCATGGTGTTTTTTTGCTCTACAGCAAGGATTGTAATCCTTTCCTCTGCAGGATTGGGATCGTGCTAGTTGTTCTGAGCCTAAGCCATTCCCTTTGGTGGAGTGCATGCATTATGCCTTTTCAACTTCTTGGTTACAGGGAAGCAATCCAGCACTGGCATTTCCTGGGCAGCCATGGCTTGCCACTGCACATAGCACTGTCAGTATCCCTCATACCTCTCCTGTCTTATGGCATATAGCTACAGGGTAATCTCCAGAACTTCGTGTAGTGAGAGGGTCCTGCTGACTATGCCAAATTAAGATGTTGTGTCCTGTTAGGTTTGTGGACTGGGAATGCCGTAACTGTATCCTGGGAGACAACTGATCTGGTGTACAGTTTGTTTAATAGTTTCTAAGTAGCAATACCACAGGGTATTGCAAAAGCCACTCAATTAGCTATAAAGTTATTTGCGGCAGCAAATTATAAGGTGCTTACAAATATCAGTCCTACAAGGGATTTGAATTGTTTGATTGGTATTTGTTTTCTTTGCATTATTTAAAAAAATATATAAAATAAAAAAATAAAAAAAAATCAAAGAATTAAATAGTGTTATCTCTTGTATTACATTAAAACAAAACAGCATGCTTTAAAAATCATCAGATTGGTTCATTTAAATATTTTTGACTTACAAATATCTTTTATTAAAAAAAAGAAAAAAATGGTTCATGATTTATGGAACGTTTCCAAGCTTTGCTAATCACACCTGTATAGAAATTGTTTCTGACTGTATTGCATAGGATCTGCGTGTCTGTGATATGTCATCTCACCCTGAGCTGTCCAAATGAGAACTCTTCAATTTAAGAGTTTTTCTAATCTGTTGTATGAACAGGATTGATTTCTAACTAGGATTGTTTCTCAGAGGTGAATTTGCTGTCTTCAGACAGCGTTATGCCAGTTAACTGGCATGAGACAAAAATTAGTCTGAAGCCATAGATGACATGGCTTAAAATAGTTAAGTTAGCCTCTTTCCATGTTATGAAAAATAAGATAATAGTCTGATGTGTAACTATTAGTCTGAGTTAGACTATCACAACAAATTTAGGGTAAATCTGGAAAAGATTGATAGCGGTTGATACGGTGGAAGGAAGGGATGCCATTCAGAGGGACCTCGACAGGCTGGAGGGCTGGGCTCGGGTGAACCTGATGAGGTTCAACACGGCAAAGTGCAGGGTTTTGCATTTGGGCCGGAAGAACCCCAGGCACCTGTACAGGCTGGGAGGAGTGGTCCTTGAGAGCAGCTCGGCAGAGAAGGACCTGGGGGTCCTGATGGACGAGAGACTGAATATGAGCCAGCAGTGCGCTCTGGCAGCTCGAAAGGCAAATGGGATCCTGGGCTCCATCAGGAGAGGGGTGGCCAGCAGGGACAGGGAGGTGATTGTCCCTCTCTACTCGGCTCTTGTGAGGCCCCATCTGGAGTACTGTGTCCAGGTGTGGAGCCCTCAGTACAAGAAAGACATAGAGATTTTGGAAAGGGTCCAGAGGAGGGCAACTAAGATGATCAGGGGGCTGGAGCACCTCCCCTATGAGGACAGGCTGAGGGAGTTGGGCTTGTTCAGCCTGGAGAAGAGAAGGCTGCGGGGTGACCTCATTGCAGCCTATCAATACCTGAAGGGAACCTACACCCAGGAGGGGAGTAAACTCTTCAAAAGGGCTGACGACAGCAGGACTAGGGGAAATGGTTTTAAGTTGAAGGAGGGAAGATTTAGGTTAGATGTTAGGGGGAAGTTCTTTACTAGGAGAGTGGTTAGGCCCTGGAACGGGCTGCCCAGGGAGGTTGTGGATGCCCCGTCCTTGGACGTGTTTAAGGCCAGGTTGGACGGGGTCCTGGGCAACCTGATCTGAATATGTATGTTGGTGGCCCTGCTAGGCAGGGGGGTTGGAACTACATGATCCTTGGGGTCCCTTCCAACCCGGGTGATTCTGTGATTCTGTGATTCTGTGATCTGTGAAAAGAACACAAGCCACTGTTGTACTATTTTGTTGTGTTACACATTTCTGGTTTTGGCTGATTAGAGATGCTAGTAACTATCAAAGATGCATGCGCACGTATATACACACATGTATATTTAAAATAGTAAATCTTTATGTACTTGCAGCTAAATCTGATCTAGACAGCATTTAAGAGCTCTCAGAGCAGGATGCCACAAGAAGCTGCATTTCTGTTGCTGAAACATTGTCAACTCATTTAACTTGTTATGGGCATGTCTGCTCTGTAAGCCAAGTAAAAGCTATGCAGAGAAGGTGGATGAGACCAGGATCTTCTCGGTGATATGCAGCAGTAAGGAGCAGTGGCCTAAAACTTGAACACAGGAAGTTCCATACAAACATGCAGAAGACCTTCTTTACAGTAAGAGTGACAGAGCAGTGGAGCAGGTTGCCTAGAGAGGTTGTGGACTTTCCTGTGGAGACATTCAAGACCTGTCCAGATGCCTACCTGTGCAACCTATTATGGGGAATCTGCTTTATCATGGAGACTGGACTCAATGATCTCTTAAGCTCCCTTCCAACCCCTGCAATTCCGTGATTCTGTGACATGCCAAGGAGCAAGATCCATATCACCTGCAGGGCATCAGCAGGCTCTTGGGCAGAAGAAGAATTTGACGGTAGCATGAGCTGAATTTCTATGAGAGAAGCATAATCAGGACCCTTTTGCTCTAGGAACTCACCCGCATCTCAGGAATCCAGTGTGGGCTTCACAATTTGAAGAGAGTACTAATTCAGTGATTTTGTGTGTGTGTGTGTGTGTGTGTGTGTGTGTGTGTGTATGTCAATCTAATATAATTGTAGGAGTTAGAAGGGACCTCCAGAGACCATCTAGTCCAACCCCTGCTAGAGCAGGTTCCCTACAGTTGATAGCACAGAAAGGCATCCAAGTCTTGAATACGTTCAGAGAAGGAGACTCCACTACCTCTCTGGGCAGCCTGTTCCAGTGGTCTGTTACCGTCACTATGAAGTTTTTCCTTATGTTTGCATGGAACTTCTGATGTTCCTGTATGTTCCCTATGTCTCTTGTCTTATCACTGGACATCACCAAAAAAAGCCTTGACTCCAGCATTTGGATATTCATAAGCATTGATAAGATCACATCTCAGTCTTCTTCAGGCTGAGCAGTCCAAAGTCTCTCAGCTTTTCCTCATAAGGAAATGTGTCAGGCCCCTAAACATCTTTGTAGCTGTCTGCTGGACTCTCACTAGTAATTCCCTGTCTTTCCTAAACCGAGGAGACCAGAACTGGACCCAGTATTCAGAATGAGGCCTCACTGGGGCGGAATAGAAGGGGTCACAACTGATCACGCTGTTTTTAGTGCACCTCAGAATACCACTGGCCTTCTTAGCCACAGTGGCACGCTGTTGGCTCTTCACTTGTCAGTGGCTAATCACTTATCCATTAGTGTCTCTGCATCTTTCTGTAAAAAAGATGAGTTATTACATTGATTTTAGTTCAAAATCAAGTTTATTCTTATAGGAGAGACAGCTTAATAAATTCCATCAATATAATACACTGTTGATGATAATGTTACTCATTTTTAAAAGTTGATTTTTTAAAACCCTTTGTATTTGGGAAAATTTTTATGTTAATATGAAAACAAACCAGAAAATGCATTTTCCCTTATTAGAAGAAGACAGTGCAGTAGTGTGCTGAGTGTGCTGCAGCACTGCAAAGGAGGAATGGGCAATTTAATACAGGGAACCTGTAGGTCTCTACTTGTGGTGTATGAAGATGAAATATCAGTTTTCCATTCAATCAGAGAATGTACTGGAGAAATTGCTCTATATGAAAAACTAAAATAGTCTTAGGACAGATGTTAAAAGTTTGGTTTTTTTTTACTTGCCTGTAATCTTTTCATAGTCTGATTAATTATTTATTTTTTTAACGGAGAAAGGAAGATTTCAATATTAGGTACATTTAAGATTTTGGAGTACATTTTGAAATGTCAGGAATACATTAACAAAAATATGTAAAAAGTGACCAAGGACTAAGTGCAACTAAATGTAGAAAAATACCAGTAAAGTACTTGATAAAAGTTACAACTCATTTGAAAGGCAATAGTATACAGGAGGCATAACGTTTTTGAGGCCTTATATAACCTGTTGCTAAGTCTTTAGGGCAGTCCAAATGCTGTGGGAAATGTTTTAAAATTTAATGATTTCTTAGATTCTGCTCTTTTGGGTCTTTGTTAATGACAGTTCCTGGCTTGAGGAGGTTGAATTAGACCTGATGAGATGCAAATTCCTCTAAGATTATCAGTGTTTGCAAGTTTTGCACAGCACTGTCTTGAATGTGATCTATATTAAGTACCTCATAGCATACTGAGGCCAGATCTGAGCCATGCTCTTATGCTTTGATCTGCGTATGCCAGCAGTTTCAGGCCAGTGTGAAGCTGTTAACTTGGTTTGCCAGGTTCTGTTGTAATCCAGATCAGTCCTCCTGCTATAGGACTGGGGAATTTCTCTCAGGAAGGCTTTGTGGTGGAACTGGAATCCTCACATTTAAAATTCACTGCAGAACTGTGTAGGATTACAGAGCTTTTCCCCTCTGTTCACATTATCAAACAGATAAACAAACAAAAAGCCCAACAAATCACTTATAGTGGGGGAGAAAAAAGGAACGTCATTTGGAAAATGTTAACCTCTGGTTGCCAACACAAAACTACCTAAATAGGTTTGTTCTGTAGAAGGCACATTTCTCATTAAGTGCCTGTCTGGCAAATCAGGCCTTGCATTTTGAATGTTTGAAGTCCCTGTTAAGTTGGTTGCATGTACGGAAAATCAGCACTGCAGTGGCTGAAGGAATCAGGACGTTATGAGTGGTCTTGAAGTATGAATTGTTCTTAGTGCTTCCCTCCTAGGAGATCACTGTTTTGTATTAAAACAATATTTAGAAATAAGTCAGGTCATTGGCATCCTTTGGTATAACATACACTCAGCTTTCAAGGCTCGTAGAAATTTTATCACTTCCTTTTGAGTGTATGTGGGGAAACTACACAAATTTGATATCTCAATTAACAACGTTTATGTCATGAATGAATATGCAGCATTTAGCTGTGGTTGGCCCTTTTTGCAAAAATCATTTTAGCTACTTGAGACGTAACAACCTTGATGATAGCTGATGGTTGACTGGTACTGGAGCATATAGTGGAAATGCTAAGATCCTGTTTGTTCCTGTTGTTTGCTCTTGCTTGTTCTTCCTCTCCAGACCTGCTTTCTTGCCTTTTGTTTTGCCAGAACCGTTACTCTGATATCTTTGCTTCTTGGGAAATGCTTACTCAACTTATCCTGTGAGGCATTTCTTCTGAGAGGCTTTTGAGGTTTCAACCTCAGGTTTCTCATGTTTAGATCAAATGTGTAGTTTAACAGATTGAATAAGACTTGTGGCAACCAATTTTGGTACACTTGTTGCCAAACAAGTAATTATACATACCTGGATGAAATTAAAACAGGATGCAGCACTAGTCCTGGAATATCTCAGTATTAAATGTTGAGATTTTAATGTTCCGTGGCTGAGACCCGAGGATCAATTTGGCTTAATGAAACTGTACTGCATAAGATCTGTACCTCCTGCAAAATACAGAGCTGTGATCTGTGTTTTGTCAGGATACACAGTATATTCTACCTTTCCCAATAAAAAAATAAAGTTTTATTACAGGAAAAATTGTAGCAGTTCTGTTCTTATTCTTTGTGTAAGTATGTCAACAATATATATATATATATATATATATATATATATATATATTTTTTTTTTTGGACAGGTTATTTGGAAAAGGAATGATTTGCTGAGCAGAGCAGCACAAGATGACTTATGATTCCTGTTCTTCATGGAAGCCTGTCTGGATTCATATGCTTTTTTTTCTCCGTTGTCAAAATTGGTATGTAGTGACTGCATGTATGATCCAAAATTCCACTTAAAATTTAGGAAGCAAAGTATTTAGGAAGCTTCTAACTTGATAGTTTTATATTAATAACTAGACAGAGATAGAAGTGAAGATCATGTTTTCAATATTATTTTCAGCATTTACTGTTCACTTTGCTCTTCAAGAGTATTCACTTCAGTACTCAACTTACAGATGGTTAATATGGCTGTTGAATTTGTGGGAAAAGCTGAGAACAGGAAAGAATCTGGGACTAGAAATGAATTTAAAACTATGTAAGGCCTTTCTTATGAGCTACAAATTGAGAACATGATTTTTCTCAAGAGAATATAAAATTATTAATTACATTTTGCATGTTTGTGGTTTAGAATAATAGTAATGATTTGCGTGGTTGGCATTTCTTGACAGTTGATGGCTCTCTGAACTAAGGATAGAAATAAATATCCTCAAGAGGTCAATTAGTTGTACCTAATGACCCCAAACAGCGGTGGCTCTTCCCTGACTATACTTCCCTTTGAAAATTGCTGCAGTAATATTTATGGAGTGGAAAAGAGGAAAACTTTCTAAATTAAACTAATGCTTCTTGTGAGTAATTTTGTGCATTACAGTTGATTAGTTTCAATTTAGGACGTGTAAATAGTTATTACAACTGAAAGCTGCTAGTTCCTTTCAGGGGGTTCAAGTGAGTAAGAGAACATTGTCCCTGCTGATTTGTGCTTTGATTCACCCTTTGCACTGGCTTTTGTAAAAGGCATTCCACTGCAATGTGTCTGCTTATTCTTAATGACATGAGAAACAGTGTTCAACTCATATTGAAATGGCGTTTTAGTTTTCTTTGTTCAGTAATGGTGCATGACAAAACATATGCTTCAGTATTTTCTGTCTATGTGTGTACACATAGTGTACTGAAGGGAGTAGGGAGTCATAGGACCCATACTGAAGGGAGGTTGTAGTGAGCTGGGGGTTGGCCTCTTCTGTCGTGTCATTAGTGATAGGACCAGAGGGAATGGCTTCAAGCTACGGCAGGGGAGATTCAGGCTGGACATGAGGAAGTATTACTTTTCAGAAAGGGTGGTCAGGCACTGGAATGGGCTGCCCAGGGAGGTGGTGGAATCACCGACCCTGGGGGTGTTCAAGGAAAGGCTGGATGTTGTGTTGAGGGACATGGTTTAGTAGGAGCTATTGGGAATAGGTGAACAGTTGGACTGGGTGATCTTGAATGTCTTTTCCAACCTTGGTGATTCTATGATTCTATGATTCTATATATATACATATATATATATATTTTTTTTTAACAAAATAAGCTGGTGACCCTTCTACTTGATTTAATTAATCGTCTCCTAATATTTTACATTTTTATGGTTGTCTTGATGATTTGTTCTTGCCACATTTAACTTCAAAATTTTAGCAGCTGTAAAAAGATGCAGCGGGTTCCCTTTTGTGATTATGTAACACATTAACAAGAAACAGTGTACCAGGCACCTGTGAGCTTGAAGTTTCTGAAGAAAGATGACTTCTGTATGCTGAAAGAAATCTAAGAAATCTTGGATCTGGGCAATACTGGAAATATGCTTACTTTTAGCAGATAAATTTAATAAATCATTGAACATTCTGGCAGCACACCATAGCATGTTCTGATCTACATTAAACATAGCTGTTTCTGTGATACTGTTTTTACAAGTAGAAAACTTGCTGTTTTGGCTGTGTTGGAGTTACTGGGTTTGTTTGATGTCTTTGCATGTAAGATACAATCTTTTATTTCTGGTTGAGCATGCTACCCAGATTTTGAACAGAAATGTATTTACCTTTAAGTTTCTAAAACTGTTAAAAACAGACACCATAATTCTAGCAATAATTATATTTGATGAATAGAATTTGTATGGTATTTAGCTTTAAGTGTGTACTTCATTGAAATAATTCTGTCTATTATGGTCTATAAAAAGAAAGTTGCATATGAGTGAGAACCTTGCTTTAAAGGAAATGTGCATACCCAGTAATTTTCAGCACAGAAATGGAAAAAAGTGATTGTGTGAAGCTTTTTTGAATCTGAAAAGAATTGGTGATGTACACGGTCCAAAAATGAGAATGCTGTGACAAAAAGATATCTGCCTCTTGCTTGAGTACTTTCATCATCAAAAAGCATACCTATTTAAATTACCAAAGCACGGTGATCTTTCACAAGCTGTGCAGTTACCATTCAGCAATGACTCTGGCTTTGAAATTGCAGGATCTCTCTTTTTCAAAAAACAGGTGAGGACTGGAATGAAATGCCTATGAAGCTGTGTTATTGGTCCCTTTCTTTCATTCGCTATTTTTGTCCTTATGCAATTTTTGATATGTTGAGGGGATAGGAAGATACATGGGAAAGGAAAAATATGAGGTGCATGTTTAATAATTGTGTGGATGCTCATGACAGAAGTCCTGTGAATACAGTATATGTATGTGACTGCTACAGAAGAGATCCTTTTGAACTTGCTGTCTGAATGCTAACGACTTTTATGAAGTGTAATACCCAAGAAAGAACATTTGCCTGAAGTGGTCACACAGCCTTTGCGGTCAGGTGAGGAAAGCAGGATGATTCACCTCTTTCAGGTATAAGCATCCATACTAAGATTATGTGAATTATCTCTTAAATTGCCTTCTGAACTCACAGAAGTTCTACGGCATCCACAGAATCCCATGGCTAATATTTTCACAATTTTAGGATAATTGTTTCCTTTGGCTTCTCCTTACTATGTGGCAGCAATCATTCACTTTTTCTGTGCCACTAACAATTCTGTAATGATCCTGTGGTACCTTTTTTCAGTCACTTTTGAATGGAGATCAGACAAAGCAGAATTGAACTGAAGATAAGTAGTGCCATGAATGTGTATTGTAGCAGATAGTGTATCTAAATATATATTGTACATGGATAGCTCCTTTCTCCTTTCATTTGTGCCCAGTGTTGGTACCAAACAGAACGTGAATGGATACTGTGAGTACGGTTTGTGTTATCAAGTACAGGCATCTCAAATTAGTAACACAAATTTATCACAGTGTTCAGAGATGGAGGACATTGATTGCCCTCCATCACGAGAACAGCCTGAAAGTGACTGCTGCTATTGTCCAGATTGAATGAGAGGAATCCCACTTTGTCTTTCTGGCTGTAGTGATTTTTATTTTTTCAAAAAGACATATAATGCTTCTGGTTTCCAGCTTGTTTAGATGCCAGAGTACTCTGTGAGTCCAAGATAGAGAGGAGTTCTGTAAAGAGCTCCTGAGGAGCTCTCAGCTCTTTTGCATTTTATTTGTCTGTGAAAACAGTGAATATTTGATAAATACATAGGACAGTACCTGTAAATTCTAAAAGGAACTGTTGCACTGTATCAGCATAATAATGAGGGAGGGAGATCAGCATAATGTCTGAGGGTTAAATTTACAGGGAAAAAAGAGAATGTACAGTTAAACATAAAGTTTGCTGCAGGGGAGGAGGGTTGTAGCAACTAAAGAATTAGTTTCCTATACATTGATGCGAGTCAGTCACTAAGTGAAACAAATTGAGCAATACTTTAATTCTGTGGATGAGTTACTTGATAACGAACAGCAGGTTAGGATGTTTTACCTGTTTCTTCCTGAGGCATTTGATGCTGTTGACTGACTTGAAACAAGGGATTATGTAATATGTAGGGAAGCTCAGATGAGTTCACTTTTCAGTGCCTAGCAAACAGGCAGATAGGTGATAGTGGCATTATGTAAGTTGTTTGGAAATATTACTAATGCTTCGAGCTGTAGGTGATTTCAAAGCAAAATCTTGAAGTTATGAAATTATTTAAATACTAGAGAATCCAGGTAATTACAGGCTTGGTAGTCTAACCTCAGTTCCTGGGAACATTATGGAGCATTTCATCTTAAATGTCATCATACAGCATAAATGAGTGATCGTAAGCAGCCAGCACGAGTTATGAAGAGCAGATCCTGCCTGGCTACCCTGATCTCTTTCAATGACAAGATGACCCACTTAGTAGATGATGGAAAAGCTGTAGATGTTGTTTACCTGAAACTTTAGTAAAGCACTTCGTACCATTTGTCACAGCATTCTCATGGAGAAACTGGCTGTTCTTATTTTGGACAAGAGGTGAGTTTTGCAGGGTGAAGGACTAGCTGGATGGCTGGACTCACGGTCACAGTGAATGGAGTTCAGTTGGTGGTCAGTCACCAGTGGTGATCCCCAGGGCTCACTAATGTGGCTAGTTTTGTTTAATATTTTTTTCAACAATCTTGATGATTGTTGAAGGATTGAGCACATCCTTAGTGAGTACACTTATTTTCTTACTTTCGAGCACAGGGCTTTGGATAGGCTAGATCGATGGGCTGATTCTGTTCGCATGACATACAATAAGACCAAGTGGTGGGTCCTGCACTTGGGTCTTAAGAACCCAATGGAATGATATAGTTTTGGGGAAGAGTGACTGGAAAGCTGCCTGATAGCAGAAGACCTGAGGGCGCTAGCTGACAACCAGCTGAACATGAGCCAGCAATGTGCCCATATTGCAATGAGGGCCAATGGAATCCTGGCTTGCATCAGAAATAGCATGATCAGCAGAACCAGGGAAGTGATTGTCCCCTTGTACATGGGACTGGTGAGAGTTATAACTCATGTGCTGTGCTCAGTTTAGGGCTCCTCACTACAAGAACTATGCTGAGTTGCTAGAGCATTAATAGAGAAGAGCAACAAAGCTGGTAAATGAACTAGAAAATAAGAGTTATGAGGAGCCAGTAAGGGAACTGGAGTTGTTTAATCTGGACATTATGGAAATGAGGGAAGACCTCACTGCTCTCCACAACTACCTGGAAGGAGGTCACAGAAAAGAGGCTGTTGATCTCTTTTTCTTTGGTGACAAATGATAGACATGAGGGAATGGTCTCGTGTTGTCCCAGAGGATGTTTAAATTGCACATTAGGAAGAATAAGGAAGACCAAATATTACTAGACTCCTCTCATGTGTGCTTAAGTAAAGGGTGTCAATCTAAAGTGTAAAGATGTGTTAGGATTACTTTTGTCATTAAGGAAAGCAAGTACTCATTTGGTTCCCAATGATTTTAGAGAATCTTATTTGTTTGTTTTTTTTTCTAATTCTTCTTTTTCAGATGGAAGTACAGACATGGATTTAAGAGCTTTGATACTTTTGGATGTTTAATTCAGATTTGGTAAATGACATGGAATAAGATACTGCCTGAACAAGATGAAATGCCTTGAAGACCTTTGGTTCTGCTTTCATTCTTCCTGAAGCAATGGTTTTCTCAGCAATGTTGACACCAACCAATTCTGGGACCTCAAATGCTACTTTTATTGTTTATGAAAATTCCTACACGAATTTTACCACTCCCCAGGTCTTACTTCGTAGTGGCACAACACAGCCACTGAGATATAGTTCAGGTGCTGTGCTCACCACTGAGAGAAGTACTTTTCTGGTACACACTACAGCTGTCCTGCCATCACAAGAAGTTTTCAGGAGCTTGAGTTTGCCACTCCAGATCATACTTTCTGCTGCTATGATATTTATTGTGTTGGTTTCTTTCCTTGGAAACTTTGTTGTATGCCTCATGGTCTACCAGAAGGCAGCTATGCGATCTGCAATTAACATTCTCTTAGCAAGCCTGGCTTTTGCAGACATGCTGCTGGCAGTGCTGAACATGCCTTTTGCTCTGATAACAATCATTACCACTCACTGGATTTTTGGGGATATCTTCTGCAGAGTCTCTGCCATGTTTTTTTGGCTTTTTGTCATAGAGGGGGTAGCAATTCTTCTTATCATTAGCATCGACCGATTTCTTATTATAGTTCAGAGACAGGATAAACTGACACCTTACCGTGCAAAGATTCTCATTGTGATTTCCTGGGCAGCATCCTTTGTTGTTGCTTTTCCATTATCAGTAGGGAATCCTAATCTGCAGATACCCTCGAGAGCACCTCAGTGTGTTTTTGGCTACTCTACTAGCCCCGGCTACCAAGCATACGTGATAATTATCTTGCTAATTTCTTTTTTTATTCCATTCTTGGTAATGCTATATTCTTTTATGGGCATACTCAACACCGTCCGCCACAATGCAGTTCGTATCCATAGCCACCCTGACAGCATATGCCTGAGCCAGGCCAGCAAACTTGGTCTCATGAGCTTACAGAGACCTTTTCAGATGAACATTGATATGAGCTTTAAAACTCGTGCCTTCACCACCATCTTGATTTTGTTCCTTGTCTTCATAGTGTGTTGGGCACCCTTCACCACTTACAGCCTTATTGCCACATTCAACAGCCACTTCTACTACAAGCACAACTTTTTTGAGATAAGCACTTGGCTCCTCTGGCTCTGCTACCTCAAGTCTGCACTGAACCCACTGATTTACTACTGGAGGATTAAGAAGTTTCATGATGCATGCTTAGACTTGATGCCTAAATACTTCAAGTTTTTGCCACAGCTACCTGGCCATACAAGGCGGCGCATTCGACCCAGTGCCATCTATGTATGTGGAGAACATCGGTCAGTAGTGTAAAGCTGCTGTTGTATGACAGATTGTTACTGTTTGGGATCATTTGTTTTCGGGCTTTTTGTTTTGTTCTATATGGCTTCTTCAGTGTGGCCATATCTTATAACTTGATAAAATTTTCCAGTACTCTGTGCAATTTTGGGAGAAAAAACGGAAGGAAGGTAATTGGTTATAGGTGGGTTTACTACCAGAATACAATGTAAAGAAAATAACAAATGTTACCTCTGGGATTCCATGGAAATCCATTCTTTTAAACAAAAATCGCATTTGTAACATTTTGTCAGGCCGATGCTTACTAGGCCTGCAGTTGCATCTAATTGTAGGGATTTTTTATGCTGCTAAGATACAGTATATTTAGTTGGTGTAATTTTTCTGAAAAAATGTTGCTGCTGTCTGCCAATATATCAGAGCCAAAAAGTCTCATTAGATAACTTCTATTTAATTTTAACAATATTTCAGAAGTTTTGATTGTGATGTTGTAAGACAGGTTGTTTTTTTTTTAAATATTTCCATTAATATTTTTGTGCACTTTAAAAAAAAAAAATGCTATAGATTTTTTTCATTGGAATATTTTGTTCTGTACTGAAGGGGCGTTATTGTTATTATTTGTTATATTGGTGAATTTCAGTGAAAGTCCCATGTAAGCTCTAGGAGGGCAATTTATGTTGTAGCTACAATTACAGTCATAAATCTGCTTTTTTTTTCCTAACAATTGTTCAAAAGTAACAACTGTGCAGTTCTTGGGGGAGCTGGGAGGAAATAACAGGAGAGAGAAGGAGAGAAAGGAGTGGAAAAATCATATCCTGAGGTCTAGGCTAACACGAGATTTTGAAAAAAAGGAGTTCATTTGAAAATTGTCTGGGGGGAAAGAGGTAGCTGTAGTTACTTTGCGTTGTTAGAAGCTACTCGAACCTAATGATACTGTTGAAAAGCTATCAGGAGTTGACTTTGTGCTTTCAGTTCACGCTGTGTTGAAATAGCAGTTTCTGCGTGAAACTCATATAGGGCTAGGAATGCTCCATGCGGCTGAAATCGTGCTGTCATGTTATGCAGATAGAGTTAGGGATAGCAGAAACCATACCTGAGGCTAGGACCTAGCCTATATAGAAGGGAAGAAAGTCCTCATTGCTTGTTTTTCAGTTTAAGTATTGAACTGAATCCTAAAAATAATGAATAACTGTTGGCCAGCAAATTTTGCAAGGGCTAGAGTTAAATTCCCATTTTCCCATTGAGGATACTTTACGTTGTTTTTTTTCTTTTCCCCTTTCCCTCCATAGTGCCTGCTGCCTCAAGAGTTTACTGTATTGTTCTCATGCGTTAGGCGTCGGGATCTCTCCCTGAAATGCCAAACCATGATTCTGATTAATGTCAGGTTACCGTGGTACCTGCCTGGAAAGTAGGAAGACAAATGTTTTCCTTGGTGATAGCAGTCTAGGCTCACACTTTTTTTTTTAATCAACTAAATAAATATTTCATGAGAGGCAAGTAAAATCAAGACTTAGATTTGGGCTTTGAAGAGAGATCTGCCAGTTGCTTTGAGTCTAGGAGTGGATGCTTGAAGATTTGAGGAGAAAATAGCAATTTTATCTGTTGTTGCCTAAGTATTGAACTAATTGTATGAACAAAATGCCTTGTACAGTGTGGATATCCAGGGACTGCTTGCTTCCAGAGGCCAGCTAAACATTTATAGCACAGGTTTTGTTTTTCTTCAGTCAAGAACTAATTTAACAATGGTCTCCATTCCCCTCATTGACAATTATTGGCGAAACTGGTGGCAGTTTTTACATTTTAGGAGAATAAAAGGAATCATTCTGAATTCTAGTTTTTTGTTTGTTTGTTTTTCTCATTAAAAATCCAGTTAATGTACCACAAGTGGAGGTTGTGGATTGTAAAGAAATCCAGGTGGCTGTTATTGATGTCCGCTTTGTATTTTTTGTCAGCTAACTAATGATACAGATTTTTCTGCTCAAAATGATAGTAAAGGATTTCCACTGTAGAACTGTGGAAGAACGTTTTATTATATCTGCATTATAGCTTTTATTTCTCAATTACATTTACATTGATAGCAAAAGTTTATGACCTAGGTTGTATGAATTTTCTCTTTCAGAGCTGCCATCCCTGTTATCTCTGTAAGCAGCAAAATTGTGCTTAGAGCTAGTGTAATACAGTGAGAGTATATGCTATCTAAGATGGCAGGGACAAATATTTTTTGCTGTCTTCCAGAGCTTATAATGTGGGGCTTGAATGAATGTTGTAAAATATAGTAGTTCAAGAACGAAACAGGATTGAGTAATACAGGAAAGTTAGTGAAAGTACTTTCTTGAAGGAAAAGAGGAAAACATTGTGGTGAGATTTCGTAATCTCTAAGTGCTTGCTGTGAATTAGAAATTTCAAACATCAAAAGATGTTAATTTGTTTGACCTACTGTTTGTTTATTCCTGCTGTGCCAGGGTTTCTGCTCAGAGCTGGGTCTGCTGATACTTGAAGAAAAGAAGCCCTGATAGTGTAGCCCAAATTCAAATATGACTGAAGTGGTGATGCAGTATCCACACTTACTAGTCTTTAGAGATGATCAGAGCATCCAATAAACCGAAGGGTGTTCAAGAAAAGAAGCAGCGTGGTAGAGAAGTATCCCCAGGGTAATTATGTTTACAGAATCATTTGGCCTATTGTGTCTAATGGTCTTTAGAGCAGTGCCTTGACAATTACAGCTAAAGTCCTAGGACCGAGTTAAACACCACTTAAACTGCTCAGTCTTATTGTCTGTGATCTTGCCAAGATAAGTCCAATTTTGCTGGTGTCTGTAATGTTAAAACACATATGTGCTTGCATGATCAGGTCTGTTGGGGCATTTTGGTGGACTTGATCAAGAAGGGATTTTAGAAACTGAAATTGAAACTTCTTGATTCTACTGGGAAATTACAGCCTTCTTCTCCGAAAGTGATGCTTATTACTGAACTCTATTCTCATGTTATGTTTTCAGAAATATTTGGTATGGAGGATTGGAGTGAATGCATTTTCAGTTATGTTTCAGTTTAATTAATTCTGCCAAAGCATGCTGCTTACATGAGACTCATTTGTTGAAATCTGTTGCTAAAATGATTCTTTTGTACTCAGTTGTGTATTTTTGACATTTGTTACTCATGTAAGAATATGTATATAGAGAAGAAAATTGTTTCGCCTCTTACTGCTTTCTGTTATTTTCTTATTTTGTATGCCAAATGCTTTTATCTTTTAAATTTCGGCATATGCATAGACATCTGCAAGATTTCAGTGGTCTTTCTGTAACCAATTGAGACTTTTAATTCTCAAACCATTCTCAGTACCCTCCTTGAAAGAGATTTGGAATTATTTTTAAGTGAAAAATAAACATTAAGAGCACAAGCTTGTTGCGGTTGGAATGGTGAAGAATTTCTTAGGTCCAGTTTTCTAGGAGCCACTACCTTGCCATTATGAACTGGTTTGATCTTTTTTTGAGTAGTCATTTTCTGATATGAAGAAACCTTGAATTACTGTAACGAACCTGTTAAATGGAATGGTGTTGTCTTTTCTGTACATACTACACCTGTGAACATACCTGAGCGAGAAAAAAAAATAAAAAGAAGCAAATATGAACATTCAAAAAAAAAAGAATGTGGCAAAAGTCTATACAATTGCTGTGAATTTGTGCATTCACAGACTAAGCAAAAGTTGCCTTCAGTTTAATGCCCAGCTTTCTAGATTCAAACACCTTATTTTGTTTGTAAGTTAAATCACAGTATAAGCTTGCTTGTCTGAATTTTGTTTTAAAACAAAAGGGTTTTTTTGTGTGTGTATAAAAAAAATAAGTTACAGAACGTTCTCTTATGAGAGTGGAGATGTCAATATATCCAAAATAATTGAAGTACTGTAGAGCAAAAGAGAAGTTGAAGATGTAAGAAGAAAATAACCTTCCAAAAGATACTGACTGAACTGGGTATGCTACCATATAGCTTGGATGAAGTAATAAAAATTATCTCATTTTGCAATAAATGAAACAAACAGTGATACTGCATGGCATGATTCATTTCAATACAAGACAGTGACCTTTATGATTCAAGTGCTGCGTGTTTGTAGGTGATGGATTATTTCTCATTTTTAGTAGAATGAAAAATGCTCAGCATGTTGTCTGTTTTGGGGAAAATTTTCCGCTCACAAACAATTTAGCAGAAATTCTACAGCACTAATGATATGTCATGATATAGTATCAAGGCATATCCCTAAAGAACCCCTGCAGGGAGTGGATATTCCTGATGCAAAGGGAAGCATGTTCAAGCTGCAGCCTGACATGGCTGGCAATGCAGCCTCCCCCTGCCTCATGCCATCATTGTGGCAGCTCTTCCCAGTTGAGTGGCCCTGGGCACACACCCATTGCTCAACCACTCTCAAACAGTCAGTGTACTATTAACACTGTTTTGAATGAAACCAGGGCAGAGGGAAGGCATACTGACTCAAATGATGGCAAATAATTCTATGCACTTTGACACGTTGGCTAAACACAGCACTCTGAACGGCGAAGAATACACCGCCATGCTTTCTGTTTTGGTAAAGGAATTTCAGGCACCTCTTCCAGTTGATACAAATACATTACCTGCAGATTTTCAAGTGGAATGTATAGAATTGCAATCAGGTATTCAACTCAAAAACCCGATCATGTCTGTTTACCAAACTTTCATAAGACCTCTCTTAAGAGAGGGAAATGTCCTTCGCTTCACAGTCAAACCTTATTGATGCCATCACTTTGTGGCGTATGTACATTTGTGAACAATTGTCAAGGATGAAGCACAGGATGAGTAAAATTTCATCAGAAATCTCTGGTGAACACTTTGAGAGCTCAGTAAGAATTGCAACTACTGCAATCCAACCAGCCTGATGCATTAGTTTCAGAACAAGGTCACGCATCTCACTGGTTTTATGTTTTTGTTCCTCTCTATTTTTTTAAAATGTTTTAAGAAAAACCATTAAAAATTTAAATGTTTTGTTACTTATATATTACGATTTTGTATGTTTTGCAAGAACTGCTGCAGAAGCAATGCATCCTGTTTTATTTTGTTGGTGCACAACATCAGAGGCGGATGTTTGTGGTGTGGCAATAGAGGTTGAACCTTCCCAGTAGTGTACCTTTTGGCATTCATTGTTGTTTGCTGAATGTTTATGGAGACCATACAGGGGATATGAGTGCAGTGAGGTGGTAGATGGCGCATTCCAACAGTTGTGACAGTGGGGCACCTCCATTGGTACAGATTTTTATGAGCATGGCATGTGGGCTCTTTGACATTACTGACCAAAAAAATGCATAGTTAATTGTGGTGGCAATGTGGAAAAATGGTGTTTTATAGCTGAGACTTTGCCCTATTAAATAGTGTTATTGTGCTCTGTGTATCTCTTTTAGTTTCCCTTGAAATAAATACAAGACTACTTTTGGAGCAACTTATGTATATGCAGCCCAAGACAATTCCTGTTCACCCAATGAGGCCCAGGCAAGCCAAGTGCTTGGATGTTCACATGCTAGGGAATGGCCTTGCTCAGCTGGCCATATGCCCAATTTCAACACTCCTTCCCCCTACTTCTGCAGTAACCCCACCTTGAGTATGGTTGGAAGCATCCATCATAGGCTTAGAACATTTCACCAACTTTGGCTATAAGATTAGAGCTGTCTGGGAGAAGCTGTTACGGCAGCATGTATATTGAAACAGAGCTACAACAGTCTACAGCCAGCTCATCACTGAATTTGTCCCTCTGTCTTTTTGAGTACATCAGGTACAGAATCTGACAATGAGTATTTAACAGAATCGAAGTTCCTACTGCTTGCTCTTGAAAAAAATGGGACCAATGAAGACAGTCAGAGCTCTGTTCTGACAGAAGGAGAGAAGAGCCTTGTCAGTGACTGCACTGCGTGATGGAGGAAAATGTGACTTTAATAGGCGATAATTCTCAGGTGTCCCTTACAGGGCTGATTTTTGTTTTTAAAGGAGTAGTTAGGGATACCTTAAGCACAGAATGTGTCGTGTTATTTTGCTTTATTGTGCAGCAGTGAGTGCAGCTTGATATAAAACCACTAACAGTGCTGTAGGTAAGTGGCATAGTATTCTTAAATATCGAAGTAGAACTTGTTCCTGTTTTATTATCCTGTGTAGATAACCAGCTTTGCTGGTGTGTGGGAGCAGAACATATCAATAGTGAGACAGACTCCTTGCTTAATTGGTGCTCTGCCTTAAATAGATGACTGCAATTCAAACCTCTGTGTTTGACCTGAAATAGTTAAGCCAGTTCATGGGTAGGAATTCCACTAATGCTGTCCCTTCTGCTGAGAGAAAAGTTCTAGTAAAATAAATGGCCATAGTTTCTCCAGGAGCAAATTAATCTTATCTCCAAAGGGGCTGTAATCACTGGTTTGGTATACATTAGTGCCTTAGATTTAAGGGACCTAGGCCCTGTGTCAAAGACATGGGGGAGATGTTGGTGGCTGACAATAGTGCATAAATAGCTGGAATGGCAGGAGAGCCACTATTGCTGCACAGGAAGATCTCAGTACTGGAACAATTTAAATCCTGCTGTTTTTTGTGTCGGTGCTGCCTCTCTGAAAAAATCATTTCTGTCAGAGGAAGAAAGTGACCTGTCTTCTGTCCTCTCTTGTCTGATACTGCAGTGCTGAGAGCAGTCATTTAGAATTTGTTTCCTTGGACTTAGATGTCCCTCCCTTCCTACAGCCTGTAAAATGCAGTATGTCCTAGAGGGCTTGGGAGATGGTGACAGTGCCTCGCTGCCTTTCTCAGTGCAAATTTAGTTTTTCTATTTGTAGTAGAACAGCTCTTACAGGAAGCAGTGAGAATGCCCTTTCTGTTCTTGTTCCACATTAAGTAAGAATCCACTGACTTTTATTTTATTTTATTTTATTTTATTTTATTTTATTTTATTTTATTTTATTTTTCTGTCTCAGCTGTAGAAGGAGCTCTGAAAATGCCTGTGGATGGAGCTTCTCCTGTGATGTAGGTAAGATAAAGTCCACTTTGTCAATCCTGGTGCTCCAGGGACAGACACTGCACTGTTCTGCGCAGGTGCAGAAGCATATGGATATGATGGGATTGATCTGTGTTACTTTATCTATCTGTACCAGAGACTCCAGTAATCACTTGAGGCTCCCTTGCAGTTAGTGAAGATGAGTGGATACTTTTAGCTGTGATTTCTAGAAGCTGCTTTGGAAGTTTACCTTAGGGTAAGAGAAACAGAGCCTGGAAAAGCTGGAGTTTCTCCACTGACTCTGAAGGAGACCTGTTCATTTAGAGGTATATGTTTGCAGTTGGTCAGATTAGTCTTGCCCAAAAGCATTTAAGGAATGTAAATGTGGGAAGCTTAGGCACCCATGAACTTCAGGACAAAATG
This sequence comes from Lagopus muta, assembly GCF_023343835.1. Lineage (NCBI taxonomy): Eukaryota > Metazoa > Chordata > Aves > Galliformes > Phasianidae > Lagopus > Lagopus muta. Next base: position 38,113,234 of record NC_064434.1, on the reverse strand, counting down.
CAGATGAACGCAGCTTTAAATGCTAAATTTAAATTTCCTGAGTCTGAATCTACCTTTTATTCTTTTTAAATTGATATATACAATATATTCTATATATTCTAATATATTCTATTTCTGGTGATAACAGCACTGTAATGAGAATTGTGCATTTTAGAACTTAAGGTGAACTTTCTGCAGTGCTCCTTTGTAGACTAGAGGCATGAGGCATCAGCAATTTTTCTGTGGTTTGGATTTTTCCTGCAGGAGGAAATTGGCCTTAGTTTGGTCCAGTTTTCTGAAGGAGTTAGACAACTTCTTGGTGAGAGCATCTACATAGGGATTTAACTTTATTTACCTAGAATGCATTACCTTTGTACCTTTAATTACTTGGTTTCAGTTCTTCATGTTTCAGTGTAGGTGAGTCTTTATAAAGTAAATTCTAAAGTTATTCAGACCTCCAGCATATTTTTTTTCAAGTTTTGGCAACTCTCATGCTCTTATTTCAAATTAGAAATACAGAAGGCATAATTCCATAGACTGAGCTGTTCTTCTGCCAATTTTATTAAATTAGATAGAGGGTTTGATGCAAAATTTATAAATTATAAATAAAAAAGAAAGTGAAGGAGCAGGGAGACTTCATGTAGGAGCATCACTCCACAGCCTACTAATCTGGACAAGCCAGAAACCTTGAAGACCATCCTAACTGCATAGTTTGTTTCAGTTTTTATTCAATGATTCTCTAATGTGAAATGGTTTCATAATCCACATAACAGGTTGTATTTACTTATTTTAAAACTATAGTGGGTCTCTAAGGAGGAAGAAAAAAATCCAAAAGCATTTTATATTCCGTATTTTTTAGAGATTCTTGTATTAGGACAATAATTCATTCGTGTAGTTTGTACGGGAGGCCAGGCTATATGACCACAGTAATTCTTTCTGACTTCATTTGGTGTCAGAAGCTGATTTCACTTACGTAAGACTTAACTTTATTAGTGCCATTGTTAGGGTGAGGTTGACAATTGCTAGGAAGAATCTTGAATATAATTTAAGGGATACAAAGAAGTGGCCCTTTCAAGAGAGTTGCTAACCCTTGTAATTCGTCTTGGGTCGACACTAATGGCACTTGCCTCTGGAAGGTTAGCTTTTCTAATCAACTTTCTCATGGGAATTCATTATTTTAAAACCTGTGACTAATGAAAGATGTTTTGTTCTTTTGAAGTTCGAGTTAATTTCCTTGAAGGTTACTATTACTAAGCAGCAGATTCTGTTGAGTGTCTCTTGAGGGACTGAAGCTACAGTACATACAGAAATAAAGTAAAACGCAATGAAAATATGTTGAAACAATAGCCCAGATAGAGTGGCCACATTTCCAGGAGTTTTCTTGAAAGCTGCTGTTTGATTAGTGGAAGAACTTCCACGGGAGCTAAAGACATCATAAATCATACCACCATATACTGCAGATGTAAAGCAAGATTCAACCTCTCCTCAAATGTAAATGCATGACAGCATGACCATTCGAAAGAGGAAGGTCCAAAATATAATTCATCATACTCAATTCTTCTGAGAAAAGTGATTGGACGTAGGATATAGTAGTCATATTCAAGGAAGAGTGCTCATTCTAATTGTGAGGGTAGTGTGAAATGAAATAGAGAAAAGCTTTCTTATGTCGTAAAAGATAATACTGTCTTTCAGTATTTATTCTATGCAGATTTGTGTAAGAGTAGAAATAGAAATTTACAGATTACTGAAGGAAAAAAAGATATTCACATTTTGAGGTAGGGATTTCACTCTCATTGCTTACTTTATCCGCTGATTTTGTTAAATACAAGGCACAAATGATAGAGGATAAAGAAGAATAAAATGGACAATTACTTTCAAAAATCTTTTGGCTGCTTTAGTAAGTTCCTTAGTTTTTGTTTGTTTTGTGTTCAAGAGATTCAGTTTTCTAGAACAACTTTGAAATGAGGTGAATTTGAGTATTTGTTCAATAGTGTTTGTAAATTAAGTAGCAAAATATTATTATATTACAACCTACATGGTGTATGTAGGGGTATGTAGAATCTGGAAAACAGTAGTCATCTAAATATTTGAGTTTAGTAGTGAATATTAAATGACATGAATGTCAGACTCCCAGATATATGGATTTTAACACAGAAATCCATGACCACTGCCACTTGTAAGCATTTTGATCTCTGATCATTCCAGCCACAGTTTCTTTTTAGCCCTGTTGTTTATGCCAAATATACATCTTCTAACACTGTAAGATGCACTATTATCCAAATTTCTGTAAAGTGAGAAATAAGACGCAAAGAAATTGATATAAACAAAAACAAAACAAAACCCCAGATGCCTAATTGCTACCGTAGTTAAAGTAAGTAAATAAACAAGATCCCCTGTCAGATGTTTCCCTGTCTCTGGAGATGCTGAAGTTCATCAGGAGACAGATGAGGTCTATTTACAGACATGCCCATCAGTGGCTGTATCCTCACATTAGTGAAAAAAATGCCCTGGAATCTGATTCCCTTTCTCTCCTCCTCACCATTTCTCCTCCCCAGGGCTATATGGAAACTTTCTAGCTCTGTTTGAAGTTCACAGTTGGCTTTTGTGTATCTGCTTACATTACATCTATCAAGTAATGGGATGGCTTTTAAAAATTAATGTGCTGTTTAGAATTAGATTCTGTTCTTAAACTACATGGTTGCAAGCTCATTCTAAGCAGGGGTTTGGAATAAGTTGCAAGAAGTCTAGTTAATTGGTTACCGAAAGCATTACTTTCAGTCTTGGGCCAATTAATATTTTACTACGTCGCCATAGGTCAGTTACATTACAGTTACTGTGGGAAATGCCAGCATTTTGAGAATGTTTTGATTCAGAAGACAAGTTAGTGCTTTCAGAAATTCTCTCAGCAGGCAAAGAATCACTTCCCTCAGAAAAACAGACTTCAGTTTTGGTATTTTTTCAACAAAATTCTGTTGTCTCTGTTCCAGAGACCTCAGACAACCTCCAGAGAATCAGTCTGGAGTGTGGAGATGTCTCATTATGAAAAGAGGTGTCAGAAAGCTTAAAATCTTACATTTCCAGCTCTTAATGCTTTTAGGGACTCAGCTGCAAAGATCAAGACAAGCATTCAAAGTGCAAGTTAAACCTGGGCTCCGGAAGCATGAAGTCTTTTATCTTGGTATCAAGGAACCTGAAGGACCGAATGTCTTTAGTCTCACAGAGCCTTGCACTGGGACCTAAAACTGCGCAACCTCAACCACCTTAGGTCAGCCAGTTCTGGTCATGGTGAGGGGACTGCAGGTTTCAAGCTTGCATCTACACTGCTAAGTAGGCCAAGGGTGTAGTTATAGCAGGGCTGAATGAAGGAACGGGAACACCTTTCCTGTAAGGAAAGGCTGAGAGAGCTGGCACTGGAGAAGAGAATGCTTAGAGGGGAGAGTCTAATTGTAGAAATACTTTAAGGGAAGATGGAAAGAGGACAGAAACAAGCTCTTTTCAGTGGTGCCAAGTGCCAGGACAAGAGGCTGTGGGCACAAACCAGAAGAGGACGTTCTGTCTGAACATCAGGAAGCACTTCATAGTGAAAGTGGCAGAGCTGAGACATTGCCTTGAGAAGCTGTAGTGTCTCCCTCCTTGGAGACCCTAGATTCATAGAATGACTTGGGTTGGGAGGGACCATGAAGGTCCAATCCCCCCGTGACTGTCAGGGACACCTCGCCCAGGGATCCACCCAACTTGGCCATGGGTCAGGGGCATCCACAGCTTTTCTGGGCAGCCTATTCCAGTGCCTTATTACCCTCTGACTAAAAGATCCCTGTTGTCTAATCTAAATCTGTCCTCTTTAGTTTAAATCTTCTGCGTCTTGTCCTATCAATAGACTGCCTGATAGAGTTCTTTCCCAGCTTTCTTATAAGCCCCTTTCATGTCTTTTCTTCAAAAGCCACCTGGATGTGATCCTGGTCAAGCAGCTCTAGGTGGCCATGTGTGAGCAGGGTTGGACCAGTTGGTCCCTTCCCACCTCAGCTGTTTTGTGATTGTGCACTGCTGCACAGTCCTTGCTGTTAAATATTTAACAAGCTTTGTATTTATTTATTGACTTTCTTCACTGGCCCTTTTTTCTGTAAGTCTTTTCCAGGCCATGTCTCAGATACTAGAACAGTACAAGGGTCCATGTCATTTAGCTATTTGGATATAAAGATCATATTTTAAAGGCAGAACTTAATTGGATGAATGTGTACTGAGCTGTACTGCTTGGTTTGAGAAATATATCCTTGCTTTATTTCATTTGCTCATTTAACTCAATCAGTATAATTCTGAATTGGTTTTCAAAGATAGGTACAGCCACAGCATAAAGGAAAGGCTCGGTTTCTACACGTTTTTTTTTAACTCTATTTTAAATATGTATCATGATGACAATGGGATGATTATGGCCCTTTGTACTGGCTTTCCTCCCTGTTGAAGTTGCAGAGGACCACTTTGTCATTTGTAATGCTGACAAATACATATCTTGGCCCAAATATGGTGGTACCTTATCCGATGGTGTAGTTTGCAATATTCAAGTTGTTTTGGAGGGGGGGGTAAAGCTGTCTTTGAGTGCTTAGGCACAAAGACTTTTGATTCTTCAGTGACCTGGGAAATTGTCAGTCTGGATGGGGACAAGAAGCATGCTTGCAACATAAATCCTGGTAAATATTTTAGACAAGCAAGTTTAATGGCTCTTGTAGAGTATCAAATCCTTTTATCTGTTATGCATTTATGATCCGTATGTCATTTGTCCTATCCAGAGCTCATTAGTATTACTTAGTAAGCAATTCTTTGAGAAAACAAATTTTGACTTCTCTTTTTCCAATGAATTTATCCAAGAGAGGTATTTTAATTTAATCTGTTTCCAGGAAAGGGTATTTTATCACAATGTCCATGTGAGATGTGCCACAAGGTACCCTAGTTTGCTCATAGCACTTTAGAAAACTTTGGTTTACTTGCTTTAAAACAAGTATGTGTATCTGTGAGTACATATAGTAAAATCTCACTTCATATGACTTTTCTGACCCTTTCATTAAATTCCACTTATGAAATTTCTACAAATGCAGAACAAGTACAATTATGGCTGAGAGAGGAATATATTTAAAACTTTGAAAGAATAACTATTATCTAAATATTTTTGGCAGAATATGCGATTGCCCAGACTGTCATGCTAGTCCCTAATATTCTCCAGTGTCTGAGGACTTAGTTCAAATGGCTTTGCCAGGATTTGGGATTATTCTTTTTCAGAGGAAGGCTGAAAATAACAAATGTGTGAGTTCTTTACCTGGCTGATCTTTTCTTACCACTGGGACCAGTATTGAACAAGGAATGTGGTAGGTTCTTGCTAGCTGTCCATTCACATCTGACCCACTGAAAGAGTTGCATGGCTGTACAGACTGAAACCTCCTCCAGCTGAAGATATAGAGACATACATTGCTATGAAATAGCCTCATATGAAGTTCATACAGAAGATGTTTTATTTTGGGAATGATGTCTAATTATTTCAGTATCCATATGTTACACTCTCAGATTCTTTAGGAAACAAGGCATTCTATCTCCAGGATGGATTATGAGCTGAGAAACTTCCACAGTTGTGCAGCCTGCAGGAGGTATATATCCAGTTCTACCATGCCAAAACTTTCGTTCAGCAAAGCAGTGAACTGAGCTTACTTTCTTTTTTTTTTTTTTCTTCTAGTAGATACAGGCTGGCAGGTTTTGAAGGAAACAGGCTGGATGTTTCTTAATGTTCTTGATGTCACTGTCATGGATCAATGTGATTTTGTGTGGGTTTTTATGTCTTATAGTGAATTGCACATTGCTTTAACAGGTTTGTGTTTCAAATGTAATAGAGGGACCATTATGATTTCCTGAAAATAACTATGCTACAAAATCACTTTGTGTCTCCTTTCTGTAATTTTAATGTGAGAAACAAAAGGAACAGAAAAATGATGCCTATTACTCTGCTTAACCACTTGGTACATGTCTTTTCACGGCATTTGCTTTGAATTCTGTCAGGAGTAAGTTGTAACTATTGTCAGTTTTTGAAAAGCAATGTAAGACTATTGGAGTGATATCATGCATCTGATGTTGAATTTTTCCTCTAAATTCTGAGAACTATTAGGTAGTTACTGTGTTAGAGATTCATTTTACTAAACTTTCAGCACCAAGAAGATGGGCATCCAATCTGAGCTATTCCCATATGCTCTCTAGGTGTCTTTAGGCGGTGAATCATCCCTTCCACACAAGAAACATATCTGGGTAGAATGAATCATTCTCCAGAAATCTCTGCTTGCTTCCAGTGACTCTAGAGGAGGGTAAAGTTAGGGTGTGGGCCAGTTGCTTCTCTAAAGAGTGGTCAGATGAAGCTCATTTTTTCTCTGCTTGTGTGATGTGACTTTTTTATTGCCATGGCCATGGCTGTTTTAAAAAGGGAGAAGCACAGAATTACATCATGATTATTCCGTGATACTTACTATACGATTTTTCTGAATCAAATCCTGTATGGGCAGACAATTTAGGTGTTGCCCATTGCGTACTGAATATGTCAGTAAGATATACTCAGAAGTATATGGAGATTAATTTAGTTCAAATGTTGGCTGGCAAAGTTTTTGTTGTCTCCTCTTTCTTCTATCCTGCTTCTTCTGGTTAAGAGTATAAGCAATAGAATGAATGAGTTCTTTGCTCCTATCCTGTAGGGCGTTACTTAAGGCTCACAGATGACTCTTAAGTTAGTCTATTGCTAATTTACAGCATATTTGCATCATTACCATAAGATACTGACTTTCAAATAAAATTTAAAAAAAAGCCCTTGCCCCCTTCCCCCCTTCCCTCTTCCCTCCTTCGCTCCTTCCCTCCTTCCCTCCTTCCCTCCTTCCCTCCTTCCCTCCTTCCCTCCTTCCCTCCTTCCCTCCTTCCCTCCTTCCCTCCTTTCTTTCAGGCAGATATTGCCACATGATTATTATTAGTATTGCTGTTATCAAATTCTGAATCTAGTACTTGTACAATTACTGCTATTTAGATACTATTAGTCTGTTATATACAACTCCCTGGCATGATACTGGTACGGAGTATTATTCTGAGTGATCCTTTAAATAATTAGTATTATAAAATATTGCATGGCAAAAAGTTATTCTGAAGGCTTCTTTCTTTAGCTGCAAGCTGTATCTAACAGCATTTCTTGCCTTTACCTATCCTCTCCAAGGATATTTTTAATATTTTCAGAAAATCAGACTTCTAGTTCCTTCTACAGAGAATCGTCCTCACAGTCCACTCAAAAGAGACTGTGACATCTGCAGTTGGACACCGTCTGGGCCAGGTACAACATTGCTTGTAATGCACTGTGGCACATGATAATACTTACCATGACGTGCTGAGGGACTGTGGTGATCCCTCCAAGTTTCTGGTGCTATGCTAAATAGGCAGACATTTTGTCAAATGTGATAGCATGCGGTGTTCCCAACACGCCTCTGGGCTAGGCAAGAGGAATTTCTAATGGCTCTTCCCAATCTCTAATCTCTAATTCTCTTCCCATTCTCTAATCTCTAAGCTGCCACCAACACTGGTGCTTTTTGGTGTCCTACTCCTCTGCAAGGGCATGGAACTGCTGCAGCTTTCTTTGTTGCTTACTGGCCAAAATGGGACAGACTGATTTGTTCAACATCTATTTCATTATCCTGGTCAACCTAAGTGGTACAGGGAACCTAACAGTAGACAGGAAATATTTTACCTTTCCTTCATTTTACTTCTAAGTATGAAGAATAAAAGCACCTCGTTAGCTAATTCCAGGTCCATTTAACCTCACTGAATACACTGGGTAATGGCATATACTTCCCTTGATTATTGTTTTCTCATTAAAATGGAAGCTTAAAAGAGTTTGGTAATTTTTAAATGTATTGGCACGGATATGTTTGAATATGTTTTCAAAGTGGATTTCTGAGGTTTTCAGATGAAAGGTGATTCTTCAAAACTTAACATCAATCCATTTTTGAAATTCATGTCATGTTTTGCTTCTACTATGCTAAGTAGAAAGTACAGCAGTAAATTTCAGATGCACTCATTTTCTGCAAATGCAGTAGATCCATTTTTAGCATTCAGAAATGTCATTGCCTTTGAAAAATCCTGAAAGTTGGAGAACAGAATTAAAACTATGGTTAGTATTATTGGTTTAAATCCAAAGGGATCATTCAGATTAGAGATGTTGCAGCCCAAGACTTGGAGAACCTTCAGCAACCACTAATGTTCTCAGAAATTGTTAATAAAATCCCACTACTCTTACTTACTTATTTACTTATCCTGAACTCCATCAGAAGAGGGGTGGCCATCAGGGAAAGGGAGGTGATTGTCCCTCTTAACTCTGCTCTTGTGAGGCTCCATATGGAGTACTGTGTCCGGGTCTGGAGCCCCCAGTACAAGAAAGACAAAGAGCTGTTGGAGAGGGTCCAGAGAGCCACAAAGATGATCAGGGGGCTGGAGCACCTCTCCTATGAAGACAGGCTGAGGGAGCTGGGCTTGTTCAGCCTGGAGAAAAGAAGACTGTGGGGTGACCTCATTGCAGCCTTTCAGTACTTAAAGGTACAAATAGGAGGGGAATAAACTCTTTGAAAGGGAGATAACAGCAGGACAAGGGGAATGGTTTGAAGTTGAGGGAGAGAAGATTTAGGTTGGATGTCAGGGGGAAGTTCATTACAGAGAGAGTGGTGAGGTGGTGGAACAGGCTGCCCAGAGAGGTTGTGGATGCCCCATCCCTAGAGGTGTTCAAGGCCAGGTTGGATGGGGTCCCGGGTAGCCTAGTCTAGTATTAAATGTGGAGGCTGGTGGCCCTGCATGTGGCAGGGAGGTTGGAGATTCATGATCCCTGAGGTCCCTTCCTATCCAGGCCATTCTGTGATTCTGTGATATTTAGAAAACTCCAGAAGGAGGAGTTTCCTTATGGTTTTTCTTAGAACATGGTGTGGTTAACAGAATCAACTCAAGTTGTCAGCACACTGTAGTGTGTTTCTCCTAAATAACATAGTTATCACAGACCTTTCCTAGTGAATGCAAGGGACCACAGATCCTCTACCATACTCTAAGCTCTCTCTTATGTTGCTGTGCTTGCTGCCTCCTTTGCAGGTTAGAGGTGCAGAGCTTTCTGAGCACTTCTCCTTAAGCAGTACATCATCATTTTACAGCTTACCTTTTGAATCCTTGTGGAAAAGTACGAACGACGATGGGAAGGCTGTACTAAAATGTTTAGATGTGTTGTAATATGACTCCTTGCCTTTAGTTAGCATCATCTGTTCAAGCTGAGGACAGAACTGAGCCGTATTGTACCAGGACTTTGCTAGGCCATGCTTGAGATGCAAATAAAGGAACTTTATAGAATTTTGAGAAGAGAGTGGAGACGGCCATGCAGAGTTTAGTCCTTAGGCTTCGTACAGGAAAAGGCTTCCGTTCTTTCAAAATGTCCCAGGGGGCCTCTAACACACAGCCAAATTTATCCTACTGTGAACACTCACTGGCAGCTTAATGAATCAAAGCACAAGCTGCGATTATAGAGGAATGTAGGACAACGATTCAGATATCTTCAGAAGATGGGTGAAAACAAGTTTGCTTAAGCATTTTTTCTTCATAAAATCTGATATGCAGGGCCATTCTGATGTGGGATTTCATGTGCTTATGAAGCCAGTTGAAAAACAAGGTGTAATATTTTGAGGTGAAGCAGGGGTTTTAGAATATCAATCAATGTTTTAAATACATTTTAGAAAATATTCAGTCAGTTATGCATGAGGATACTGGAATGTGCTGCAACCTTTACTCTAGACAGCCTTTCTTCATATAGAGTGAAAATGAGTGTTTGAAGAAAAAATGTTCAAAACTGCCTGTAATATGCCACATATGTTATCTAATTAGAGAACCAGATATTAAGGAAAGTCCCTAGTTACTTCTTCTGCGTGTTCAGTAGACTATAGCACTGTATGATGCTCTTCTCAGTGATACCTTAAGTTATTTTGCTCAGCAGTTAAACAGTGGACTTAGAGTTTATACTTCACTGACAAACAGTGACTTAACACCACTGCAGATAACAGGCACTGTTTTTTCAGAAGAGGTATTATGTAGGGCTCTGGGGAGATTTTCTTATCTCTCTGAGTACTGTTACATGGGAAACAAATTTGATTCTATATTAAACCTGAAGTGAATACATTACTGTCAAAGTAGTTATTACTGGTTAACCTTGGTGCATTTCTGAGCAGAAATTGGGCCTATAGATTCTATCTGGGTGGGTGCTAAAAATGAACAGATGGATGTTTTTTGCCATACTTTATCTAAAGCATTGAATGAGATGGTAATTACATATTTGACTGTGACAATTTCTGTAACTGGAAGTCTCTGAAACTGAACATGTTGTATCAGTGAATTCCTCTTCCTAACTTCTAAGCTATTCTGATTTGTCTCTTAATGACTGAAATTTTCTGCTTTACATGCAATTCTAAATGTACTTGTTATTAATGCCACTGCCTCAGCTATATTTGGAAAGGTTTAGTTTTTCCTCACATTGAAAGCACAGGCAGAGTTGGGCATTGTGCTAGAGTAATGTATCTCTTTCAGATTAAGCTTTGGGTGAAGACTGGACTGTTTTCTGCATCCTAATTGAATCAAAAGTGGCTGCAAGGTCCTGGAAATCAGATGTGGTTATTTATTTATTTATTTATTTGTTGTTGTTTTTTTTAATAGAACTTGTGAATGCAGCACTTTCCAATGCAGGAATAAGAAAAGCAAATTCTTCATTGATACAGAAACATTAAGCAATTTTTAAAGTGGATGGAACTATCTTCTGCTAAGATTTTATGCATAAAAGATTTCCCAGGGCCTCATTTACTTACGTTGTTATGGAGTTGTCTTTTAATAGAAGAAATCAGCGAACAGATTAAAATATATGAATTCTCAGTCTGCTGTAGTTTTCCTTAAAATTGAGTTAATCATTAAGTCTGGATGACATCTATTTTTAAATAAATGCTATTTATGTAATCTTTTCTGATTATGTTCATGAGATAACCTTCAACGGTTGCTTTCCTGTATTGGCAGTGCTGTCTTTGTGTATGGTGTGTGTCAAAGTGTCAGACAGATGATATGGATGATGCAAGCTGGTCAAAAACCTTGAAGCTGCAAAATTAGCTGACCTCTTGATATTTTTGTCTTCCATGTATCGCATTTTTAAAGAGGTTACTGGTCTTTTAGAATTGGCAATGACAGAGGGTGACACTATCACCAAAATAGAGGCGGTGAAACATATCTGCTTATTTTAGCTATCTGATGGTGTGTTTTTTCACTTGAGGTCCATCTGCTGCCACTGGCTCAGAAATCTGATTTAGATTCATCACAATGCCCTTCCCTCCCAGAAACTGCATGCATGCAGTACTGAATCACAATCTTAAATCTAAGTGGGTGGAAAGCGCATTTCATTACACCAGAGCTTAAATTCTTCAATTTCCTTTGTCTTCTGGAAAGCTTGAATGCCTTGCTATTCTAGCAGTGGTATTCGATATAAACCTTTAAAAAGCCATTCTTTCCTCGAAGAGGACACTACAGGTTGCCTGGCTCTCACTCTGGTCAGATCTTGCCTTAGACTTGTTCATTTATCTTGCTTCAGTATGGTGCAGAACTTGGCAGAAGAAAATTCTATCTTTCTGTTTCAGTTGCTTTTCATGTCTCACCAACGTATGTTGTTCTACCCGCACATCTCTCACAGCTTGTCTGTATCACCTCTCTAACACTTCTTGATTTAACTCTGCCTACTATTGCAAGCATAGGTTGCAAAATCTTTGATGCACTGTTCAGGGGGATGATATTCATGCTACAAGGCAAAATGGCTCTGTCCCACCTTGGAGCTTTCATTAAACCTTTCAGGAACTCAACATAATCATCTTGAGTTTGGCATTGATCACCTCAGGGTAAACAAAAGTGTAATGGTTGAACAAAGTTCCTGTAGTTGAGCAGGGGCCACAAGTACAATTCACATATCAGTCTGCCATAGCCTTACCAGATAGGTGCCTCATCATGCAAACAAGGCCTTGGGATTTGGAGGACAGGGAACTCAGAACTGCCCTGGACCATGAAAACACCATGGAACAAGCATTCTGGCATAGGACACTATGTAGAGCCAGTATTTTGTCAGTGACCTTTATGTCTTTATCATAGAGGGGCTAGGCAGATCTCCTGTCCTGTCTCCTGTCTCCTGTCTATCTGTTATCACAAATAGACATACCTCTAGGCAGAACTTTTTCGCTCCCTGTCTTCCACATGTGGGAACAAAAATGCCCCTTCAGGATCTACAGTTTGGGCCTCAGCAGAAGTCTGTGTGAGATGGCAAGTGAAAGCAAGCTTCTGTATGCCATCTCCTTGCTGAGCAACTTTTACAAATTTCAAGTCTGGATGAGAAGAAGGAGGTGTCCATAGATGCTGCAAGTGACTGAAACCTGTCTCTCTAGTAAGAGTTTCAAAGGGATCTTGTAGCTGAGAGAAGTAGATTTTCTGCCAGAGACTTCTTGTAGGAATTTTGTTGAAAGAGTAGGTGCATCCTCAAAGTGGTAAATGTAATCATAGCCCTTGAGATAGGAGGTATTGATTTTTTTACAATTTACATCTATTTTGTTGCTCTGTCCTGGTGTGTTCTACCTGGATATATCCTAGACATGACCTCATGCTGTCCAGACATTTTATGAGCAGAAAAATCATGTTCCTGATGGGTTTCCTGTAGGTAACTGGTATAGTAATGGAAAATAAATGTGCGTTATTCTGTAGCTCTCCTCAAATAGCATGGGGCTGGGACCAAGTCCATGTGAAAATGTGTAATTCATTGGAGCCATTTGGGTGCTGAAGCCCTCATTTTGTTTGAAGTGTTGAGTCTAAATGCCAACCAGAACATATTCCAGCTGATCCAGAGCTGCACATGGTCTGGTTGGTAGCTGCCTCCTGCCAGCCCAACTGAGTTTTCCCTGCCCTCTTTTCAGCGGGGTCCTTTCTTCTGATTTTCCCTCTAATAATTCATAATGCTTTATAACATTTATGAGTCTAATTTGAGTGCTGCTTCCTAAAAAGCTTTCAAATAGTGAATATAACCTGACAAAATGCGTAACACAAATTTTCTGAAAGAAACTGCTGACGCTGACTAAAGCCAGCCTAATCCTTCCTGTGTTGGTATTATTAACAATGTTTACTGCAGGCAAATGGTGCTTGCCCAATTACTTTCAGGTAAAACAGCAATGTAGAAACCAAGACAGTAACAAAAGATTGACAATTTAAAGACAGTTTCCTGACACAAACTTTAAAAACAGTAGGAAGATACCTGTGTGATTGGAAATAAAAATAAAAATGGTTTCTTCACAGAAGTCCACCATAGAGACGAACCATCTTGAGTCTTAGTCAGTAAGAGTTTGAAAGTAATTTTGAAAAACTTCTGAACATATATTTCTGTTTTTCTGGTTGTTCTGAAAAGTAAGAAATTCTGACTGTGGCAAAAGGACACAGATGTAGTTATTCATGCTCCCCCTGTTCTCTCCTGAAAGTCATGTGCTTCTACGTCTTACAATGTACCTCTAACACAACCTTTCACACTGTTTTCTGCTCCTCCCCTTTCTTCAAAATGAGAGCGGGTGAAATAAGAGATGCTGAATGGGAAATTGAAGGATAAAATGTGGATCACTTTCTGTTGTAAGCCTAGTTCTGGCTGCTTCACCCCTGTCCAATCAACAAATGATTGCTTTTTAAGTATGATTATTATTTTAAAGCCTTTTCCATCTAAAATTGGCAGGAGTGGAGCTGTAGCTAGAGGAACACATTTCTGGAAAATTTTCAATATAATTAGGCAATGTCTATTTGCAGACAAGGGGCTGTAAAGACCTAGGTCTTCCATTTATTTTTATGCTCTGTGATGTCTTCTGTAAAAATCTTATCTCAGAATCAGCTTAACCTAGATATGTCAGTTCACTGGAGATGCTTGCTAGTGTGGATTTTGGCAGTCCAGAATGTCTCAGCAGGTTCTAACAACTTTGCCAAAAAGTTGTGTGGAGAAAATTAATCTCTAGCAGAGTGAAGTTGCTTCAGAAAGTAAACCAGTGGCTTAGATGTTTTACCATAGTGAAGCATCTTCAGCAATTACAAATAGCCTGCCTTGCTCCCTATCTCATGCCTCTCTGACTGTGCACTTGACCCAAAATTATTTCCAATGCCTGGAAAGCCTTTCCACTGTAGAATCATAGAATTTCAGAATGTCCCATGTTGAAAGGTACCCACATGGGTTGTGTAGTCCAACTCCAGGCTCCATCATGCCTCTTGCATGGTGTGTGTGGGTGGCAGAAGGTAAAAACTATGAAGATTTTTCTTTGTTAGCTCTGCTTCAATGCTTCATCATACCTTTAATGACTAAGCCAGGACAGCCTCTTGTTTCCTAATATCTAGTCAACCTGAGTGCTTCTTCCTTCTCCTTGGGAAAATGGCACCATCAAGAACACTATGCTGAATCAAGGTGTGTGGGGTAAGTTGAGAGATACACAAAAGGAAGGAAGACAGAAGCAATACACCGAATGGACTGAGCTAGAAAACTCTGGCTGCAGGGGTCTGATGTAAACACACAGGCAGAAGTGTGTAGCAAAGCTGACCACATGCCAGCTGCTGGGGTATGACTGCAATTTTGTTGGTGCCACATGCAGCTTGGCAAGGTTTGGCAAGCTCTTACCAAGCAGAGCAAGCAGACTTGTGTTGCGGTGCAAACTGTCATGGATAGGGAGCTATCAGCCTCTTATGAATAATGGGAGGATAAGTAAAGCTGATCCATAAAGCCTGGTTCCCTGTTTTGCTTCTTTGCATCCATGCCACCTATGTACTGCCTTCTCAGAATTACTTAAGCAGTGGATTTATGTTGTGAATTAATTTTGCCTCGGCTGTAGGCTTCACCTGGGTGTCAGGGGAGAGAATGTTCAGCATGGGAGAGGTTGGGACTAAAGATTTGACTTGGGGTTTCTCCACATTCTTTTCTCCTCCGAGCGATGAATGACACGACTTGTGAAGATGGTTAAGGTAGGGTTTGCAGAAAGATTGTGAAATAGGATAGCCAGCTTTTACCATGCTGTTAACCTGCTACAGTAAAAACAGCAAGAGGAAATCTAGCTCCCATTTGGCTTCACTGGGCTTAGGGAGAAAGGTTGAGTGAGTCAGTAGTAAATAAACAGGGTATGTGGCAAGACAACAGGTGGCTGTATCAGCCAGAAAATACATGACCTTCTGTTATTCCTCTGAGCTCCTGCTTGATAGAAAGCTCTAATCATTTTTGGGTAAACAGAGCTATAAGCTACAGATAGACAAAAAGGCATAAGAAGGAAATTATTCAGTGGGCAGAGAAAGCAAACCTGCTCTCTTCAGCTTTTTTCCATCTGTTAGTCCCCATTGAGGAATTGAAAAGGCAGTCACTGGGGAGTCCTGATCCAATGGCAATCCAAAGTGATTATTTGATTTGCTTTCTCACAGTTGCAGTGCTGAATCTCTGTGTTCCGGCAGAAACCAGCCTTATTATTTCAGAGTATTTTAGCTTTCACAGCTATCGGCTTTCTCCTAAGGCTTTAGTTTTCAAAATATATTAAAATATCTATCTGTAATCTAGCATGGTGCAAATCTAAAGATTATCCAAGTGTTAAGGTAATGTTAAGCTGTGCTACTAAAGGGGAAGGGTCTGGCAGTTTTCAGTTTGTGCTACGTTTTTGGAACATGGATTTGCAGAAATAATAACAGTGTTTAAAGGAGCCAACAAGGGGCTACAATGAGAAGAATGCCTCTCATGGCTGTGAACATGCTGTCCATGTAATGTGTGTGATTAATTCAGAACCATGTGAGGCATTTTTTTTCCCCTTATTGTATTTGCTACTGTTTGCAAATGCTCTTTGTGTCAGAGAAATCCACATGTTTACTTTTTCTGAGGCCCTCGTTTCTGTGGACCTCTAATAATGAATTGAAGCAGACCAGCTTTGTCTAACAGATGTTAATTTGGGCTAAATCTGATCATTTCTTACTCTTCAATTTCAGCATAAACTCTTTCAAGTTTAGCATAAGCACACCGCATATATCATGACAGAAACAAATATTGACTTCCAAAGAATTCATGCTGAAGGTCCTGGATGTCTTAGGGAACCACCACATACAGATTGATGCAAAAATTTTAAGCCTCACTGTTTTCTGAAGGCTTTTCAACGTATGTGTAGGAGCCACAGCACCTACATGATCCTGCCTCTCCCTGTCCTCCCATAACCTGAACCTGAAGTCAATCTGCGGATTCTGCAGTGTATGGGATTGCTTTGAACAGATGATCATGTTGTTAAGACAATGTCTCACCAGGACAATTCTGGACGACAAAAGGCAGTTGTTACAATATAGATCTTTTGAAGATGAGTAAAGAGGAGAATAGAAATTTGATAAATAGATTTAACAACAAACAAATAAATAAATAAATACATACATGAGGGGAGAAAGCTGAGGAAATGAATTTTGCAAATATCTGCAGTGGAAGATTTTCAGGCCAGCAGATCCTTCCTCTTGGAATCCAGAGACTCTGCCAAACAAGCTGTAAAAAGAAAGGGGGAATAGTTGCCCTGAAAGATGTTTAGCTATTACAACAGCATGCACAGTGTAAATATTTGATTTGCACAAAATACAACTTATGGACCAAAGTTTCTTATACTTCTGTGTTTTCCTCATGGTTAAAGTATTAAAATGAGTGCTTTGGATGACTATATTATTTTCGTGATACGAGGAGAAAGCTGTTTGAAAAAAATATAAATATTTCAGGCATTTCTTCTGAAAGTGACAACTTGTCTGTTTTTTGAATATACAATAGTATATTGTGAAAGAAGTCGGTGGATTAGAAGCAAGGGGTCAGAAATGTTTTTCTTTTCACTTTTGCAACAGAAAAATATTAAGAATTCACCAAACATATCTGAATTCTAAAGCTCTGCAATGTATAACAATCATCTAAGTAAGACACGGTGAAAATCCATGACTAATATCATAGTTCTAAGGAATAGACCAAGAAAAATGATGTATTGCACTTCTATTAAGATTTGGGATAAAAGAAATGGAGCAAACAGAATGCCTCCTGACTATGCTAGCCATCACGCCTTCTTTAATCCTGATGTCTGAAGGGAACCTTATGCTGTTTGGTGGTCTTTATACGCATAAACACTTCCCATATGCCAAGTTTTATTGGCCAAACTCTTGGGCGGAGGTGGTGATCTGAAAGCTGCAATATGACAGGCAGCTGATTTGAGATGTCTCCTCGAAGTGACAAATATCACCTCATGAAGGACAGGCAGCACTGAGTTTTGCTGTTCCCTGACCAAGGACAAAATAACCTGTCACTTTTGGACTTTGCTGTAGAAGTGAAGATTTTTGGTAGTGATGGAACTGCTTTTCTTACCAATGCCAGATGCGAGGTGATGTGGCCAGTGCTACAAAGAACTGCCAGCTCTGCCTGTGCCTAAAACGAAACTGAGATGCCAAAATTAGAAGCTTAGTCACACAGCCTGCCAATTTAATTGGTGAAGAAAGGCGGACGCCTCCAGAGAATGAATGGCATAAATCTTAGTGCAAACACAGCCTAAAATTAGTTATGAGGAATCCACACCTGAGACTGCAGTGTGAGAACAGCTTTTCTTAAGTAGACAAAGGAAATTTAGTGAAGAATTTCAAATACATGACAAGGAAGTTCTTTATGTTCTTGTGACAAGACAATGGCATGGTTAACAAAAAATAACAATTTTCTTCCTTGGGTAAAAAAGTAGGTAAAAAAACAGTTAAATACTTTTTATAAAACAGCAAATAATAATATAGAATGATACACTCACATAAAGTAAATGCAAATAAATAAACACACAAACCAGATGAAAGAAACAATAATTTATCTTGTATTCAAGAAGGAGTGAAGTATGAAATGAGTGTTCACTGGAGAACAAGGATATACATACACCTGTCATCAGTGTGTGGGGTGAATGTATGTATTTGAATTTACAAGCAGTTCTCACTACTCCCTCACAGGATTATGAAGCTCTGAGATAAATTTAAATAGGGAAACATAGCCAAAGGAAGGCAGAATATAATTGAACGTGTGTACTGAAGAACATCATATTTCAGGTACCATTTTCCTGAAGAGTGGCTTTTTGTGGTCATAGTCCTTTGAGCTTCAGGGTAAGGTTTAAATGTATTTTTTTAAGTAAAGTACTCAGACTGAGCATAATTACTGAATATACTC
Organism: Lagopus muta; assembly: GCF_023343835.1. Classification (NCBI taxonomy): domain Eukaryota; kingdom Metazoa; phylum Chordata; class Aves; order Galliformes; family Phasianidae; genus Lagopus; species Lagopus muta. The sequence continues at coordinate 38,094,960 of NC_064434.1, read as the reverse complement.
GAGTGTCTCTATGAGCTGCTAACGGCAATTGCAAACAGGCCATGCACATAAAAGAACATAGCAATGATTGCAAGGAGCCTCAAGAAACAGTAGAATTCTGTGGTTTGAAGTATGACATTTCTGTGTTCTTTCAACATTTCTATCTGATTTCCACTGCTGCCAGCCTTGGATTTATTTTGTACTGTGCCTATTAAAAAGCTGATGTCAATCTATTACCTCTATGCAGCTTTCAAAAGTAACATCTTAAATTAGGATAGGAAGTAGGGTAGGCGCAAATTACAATTACAGTGCCCCACTGATACAGAGAATCCTTTTTTCTATTTTTGCCTGACAGAAGTGCACCACTTCAGTGTTTTTATTTTCAGTGGGATTGTCAAGTCTGTGTCTAACAATACTATTGCAATCTTCTTAAATCTTGGGTCGATTTCATAGCATCCAGGAAGTTAACAGAGAAGATGAAACATTTAACATGCTCTTAATGACACATTTGACATTGATTATGCATTCTTATGTCCAAATCCATGTCTTCAGTATTTAAAGAAGCTATTTTAGTGATATATATGTGCACATCATACACTTTTATTTTACTTATTGAAATACTGTAAATGTCTCTTACATGTTTTAAAATAATTTACCATTATAATACCTGAATGAATTGAACATGCCTAGATGGAGCTGTTCTGTTTGTGTGTTTTCCTCCTGAGCTGCAATGGGGTTGCAAGAGGTCTTTAAATTCCAGGACAACTGGGAGTATCTTAGAGAGTTGGGAAGAGAAATGTCAACTTTCTTTTCTCCAAAACTCAGCTTTTACAGCATTTTCCTGCCATATTGGTCATGAAAATGGAAACAGATACTAACTAGGAGCTAAGGAACTGCAATTGGACTTTATTTCCACATGAGAAAGAAGAGGGTAAGACAGAATGAATACCATTCCTCTGAAAAACCACTTCCAGAAAAAGCACTTTCAGAAGTTATAAAATGAGTCCACCTTAAAGCCAAGAGGAATTCTGCTGAGGGTGCAGTGGGGGAAGTCCAGCTATGTGTATCTAAAGGAGGTGGCAATGTTGGTCAACCCTCTCTAAAGCCCTGCTGAAAGACTCACAGTACAGAGCCAGTCCAATGCCCAAATGGCATTTTGAAACTCTGTTGGGCTTTCGCCTGCCTCCACTGTTCCAGACCTAAATCTAATAGTGTTGACCTCAAAAGCTTTCTTGGAGCTTTCTTGTGCTCACACAGAAACCAGCTTGTGCAATCCTTGCCTGCTGACCACCATGGGGAACGACTTCCCTCATCTCAAGCTGAGGAGATTGCTAGTTGTTAATACAGCACCTCTCTCTTTAAGAATAAAGATACATTGACCACAAATTTCATCCATTTTTACTTTGAATGATGCATTCTAAAGAGTACTTCTACTCCTCAAGTGTCGAAAATGAAGGGGAGAAGAGCTGCCATCTTGCCATCACTGTAAAGATCAAATGTCAAGTTCAGAAAGCCATCACAGATGCTAGAAGGAACATAAAGGATGGAGGGTATGGTGTGAGTATAATGGCTTTTAGGCTGAATTGTTTCATGCTGGCTAGAACAGAAATTAGTAACAGTACAGGAAAACATCTCCTATTCCAGGTATTTTTCTGCTATCCCTGGTAACCATGCTACACATTTTCCTTCAGAAATACAAGACAATAAGCTGATTTGTCTTAAGGCTTTTGAGATGGGAGATACACTGGAAAATGGTAAGGCCCATGTTCTCACAGAGAAATGTCATAATGAGGCCTGGATACTAATCTGAAAATGAAAAACATTGGGATTGCCAAATCCAGAGGAAAACAAGCTATGCCACGTGGTAAATGAGAGATGAAGCAGAATGCTTTGATTGATGTTATACAACTCCGGCAATTTCATTCAGTGTATTATTTTTAGTCATAGCAGTATAAAATGTGTGCGTATGATCTGCAGGGAGATGTATTTTAAATTACTGTAGGTGGAAGAACCTGGAGCATAGTTCCCAGAGCTATCTCAGTTCACCTTTGGATTACATCTCTGAAACTGCAAAGAACTAAATACAACCCTGCAAACTTGCAGAAACAACAATTAAAGTTGTGACTGCTTCCATACAGAGCAGACAACAATAGGACGAGCTGGATAGCTCTGAATTGACAAAAGGGACAAGACAGACATCTGCCCTGGTGCCTAGGAGGAGTCAGGCATTTAACAACAGAAAAGCTCCATAGGTGTCTATCTCTATGGTACTGGAAGTCTCTAAACCAGATCTTTATACATGTGTTTCTTTGATATGAGGTGTGATGGGGATAATAACACCTCCCCACCTCAGAGGAGAGCCCATAGACCCACCTTTTTAAGACTGAGCTGGGTAAAAAGCAGAGCGTGATGCTGCAATACAGTGTCAGCTGTTACTTATGTCTGACTGCAGGACTGTCTCAAGGTGTTTTCTTTAATAAGATCTGTGAACAATCACTAGCATTTAATTGGAACTGAAATAAAGTTTTTCACAATAAAAAAACTGGCACTGTCCTATGTACTTTACATAAAGATATCCACATCTCCTGGCAAACACAATTACCTTATGAAAGGTATGAATTACCTTACACACAATTTACCCTTATGAAAGCATTTTTTAACATGGAAACAAGTGCTGTGCAGTTTTGTGCCCCAGAAGGATGCACTATTCTTCTTCTCACTAGATGGAGGTCCAGTGCCATGAAAACTGTAGCATTCTGGATTCTTCACATCAGTGATGAGGTTGGGATCATTGCCATGACAATGGCTGCAAAGCCTTGAGTAAATCTATGTCCTGAGTAGAGGACACAGATAAAGGAATGCATATTTATAAATCAGTTAAAGCCCATAATACCCTCTAGTAATAAAACATCTAGAAAAGGGAATGGAAAAAATGTCATAAAATTAAAGATATTTATATTAAATATAGACACAGATGTTTAGATGCAATCTAAAATCCAGTTGTGCTGAATGAATTTCTTTTGGCAAAAACAGAGCTGTTTAATAGATCACATCTGCCTGGTTGATGCTGCATTAATCCTGACAATAAATTGCTGTAACTATCTTTTCTAATTACAGAGAGGAAGAACTGCCACTCATTTTGCTTTTCAAATTTTTTTGGTAATTATCCTGCAGTGCCAGTGCATTTAATATTCAACCCAGTACCAGAACTAAAGGAAGTAAGGCCTGTCTTTAGGGGTGCCATCTAATTGCATAAAAGAGTCCTCCAGTCCATTCATCCTACAATCTTCCAGTGGCTTCACCTTCCACTTCCCAGAAAGTCTGTAGCCTGTTTGTCCTCCTTAAAACATTCCCCATTATTTTTGTGCTGGACTTCTCTGAGAGTCCTTTCTCAGACAGGAAATATGAAAGAGAAAGATGAACCTGTAAGAAAATAAATACATAAATAAACAAAGAATCAGAGAAACTGGAACTGAGTTACAGTTGTTATATTTTAGGTTTGCAGGCCAATTTGCTCTAGAAGTCTGCATTCAGAAGTCTTACTGATCGGTTATTTTTTAGCAATTTAACATTTTCTACCTGTTTTAGAACTACAAAGCTTTTGAAATTATTTCTAATTTTTAAATACACACATTATTTCTAGCTTATGTATATATATATACATATATATATATTTACTTTTATCTGATTTTGATTTTATTGTAAAACACTAAGACCTTCTTATGTTACTTTCACATGAAGAACAGTGGCCACTAAATACACAATTCAGTGAGTTTACAAGTCTGAAATAAAGTGAATAAGTATAGGTATAAATTGCATCCTCTGTAAACACCCTGTTAGCGTGCTTGAATTAGAAAACCAACAGGTATCTATATAGACAATTATTACCTGTATATTGCCCCTGCATGCTCAGAATAGGAGAAACATTAATCAAACACATAACACAAAACTAATTAAAAACATATAAAATATGTATTTCACAATAAAAGCACCTAAAGAAGATTTGAAGCCTGGAATCTGAAAATTTACTGCAGAAATTGCTAAATGCATTTTTAGTCATCTCTCTTGCTGAAGGGGAGTTACCACCTACATAAACTAGGGTTCTCCATAGTTCACAAAGGTAAGAATGCACAACTGGCATATCCTGAGGTGCTGAGCTACTGAGGCAATATTGGTTGAGTGGCTACTGGCACTAAAACAAGGTGGACAGGCAGCCCCTCATCTCTGTCCAGGAAGGTTCAGCCCCAATGAGTCTTGTTGGGCTTGCAGTGGGCTCAGCACTCACTGTACAATCAGGGCCTGTGTTGTGAGCTGTGAAAAACTGGAAATTTGTGAACGTATCACATTGATGATTTTGGGAGCAGTTAGTGCATTTAGTAATAAAAAAATGAGCATAGATGTTTTTAACCTGAATTTGTTTAGGCCTGCATTCCTAAAACAAGAAAAGAGAAGGCACTGTGAAGACCTCATTGTGGCTTTCCAATACTTGAAGGGAGCATATAAACAGGAGGGGGAACAGCTGTTTACAAGGATGGATAGTGATAGGACAAGGGGGAATGGTTTTAAGCTGAGACAGGGGGGATTTAGGTTAGATATTAGGAGGAAGTTTTTCACCCAGAGGGTGCTGATGCACTGGAACAGGTTGCCCAAGGAGGTTGTGGATGCCCCATCCCTGGAGGCATTCAAGGCCAGGCTGGATGTGGCTCTGGGCAGCCTGGTCTGGTGGTTGGCAACCCTGCAAGTGGTAGGGGGGTTGAAACTGGATGATCATTGTCCTTTTCAACCCAGGCCATTCTGTGATTCTATGATTCTACGAAGATTGTTACATAATTTTTCCTGTTGATCCTTTCGCTAATTCTTTTCTCCCAGTTATTTTTGATGCTGACTAAATTTAACCAGATTTGAAAAAAGGTCAGAGTACTCAAGGATATTTATGTTCCTACCAGTCTAACAGAAATAAATATCAGGATAAAGGAGAAATTTATGACCCTTTTGAGGTAGGCACAACTCAGTCATTATAATTCTCTTTCATAGCAACCTCCTTGTTAATAAGGCACAAAACAGGTTGGCCTGTCTGCACAGACCCAGCTTCAGATGAGTCATAGTCACTGATTTCTCTCTCCCAGTGGGTGTATTGTAAGTACATGTGGACTAGCTAGGTTGAGAAGCAGGACAGAGAGAAGAGCCACAGTATAAATTCATGTTTCCAGATCTCTCCTATTTCTCTGCTCATAAAGCATTTTGTTATTGTTTCAGCCAATTACTCCCATGGTTACTTATAAATTTGCTCTCCTGCTCGTTACTTAATAGATATTTTCCAAGCTTTATAAGCTGGTGAGGGGTCTGGAGCACAAGTCTTATGAGGAGCTGCTGAAGGAACTGGGAACTGAGAAGAGGAGGTTCAGAGTAGGCTTCTGTCACTCTCTACAACTCCATGCCAGGAAGCTGTGGCGAGGTGGGGGTTGGCCTTTTCTCCTACAGCACTAGAGGGAATGGCCTCATATTACACAAGGGGAGGTTTAGGTTAGGTATTAGGAAAAAATTGTTCTCTGAAAGAGCGGTCAGGTGCTAGAACAGGCTGCCTGGGGGGTGGTAGAGTCACCATCTGTGAAGGTGTTCAATAAACATTCAGATGTGGTACTTACGGAAATGGTTTAGTAAGGAAATATTGGAGGTAGGTGCACTGTTGGATTAGATGATCTTGGAGGTATTTTCCAACCTTGGTGATTCTATAATTCCGTGATTCTATAATGTAAGCTTAGTCACAGAAATGCAGATCACTCAGGAGCTGTTTGACTTTGAAAGCAGGCTTAGTTTCTTTTGGGCAATAATGCAGTTATTATTCTTAGTGCTATATGCTTTATCTTTGTCATAATATATACTGCACAAATGCATTTAAATGAGAAAACTTCCTCGGTTTTTCTGAGACAGTCAAGGTATCTCCATTCTTATGACCCGTTTACAGCTGCCAAATTTTCTTGAAACTAGTCGGAATATTCCAGATTTGTACTTCAGCCAATTAATACTAATTATAAAAGTATCTATGTTTAATAAATATTAATCCTAACTTGCCATTTTTTTCTTATTAGAGAATGAAGAATGAACAACTAGGAACAGCAAAGTCTTTATTGTTTTTTACTGCCTAACAAACCTCTTGAGAAGAAAATCTGAGACCTATTAGGTAGGGTACAACACTATTAAGATTGATATTGAAAGACTCACCTTAAACACAAAGAAACCTTTTCTGCACAGTAGATGAAGTGCTGATAGCTCCAAAAAAAAGATTACAGGATTATTCATTCTAAGTTTTAGAAATCCATTTAAAATACATATATGGGCTGAACTGCCTGAAAATTGTTAAAACTCAGATAAAGCATATGATTAAAAAATGGCAATTATTTCATCAAAGCCAATTTGAGATAAATATATCTACCTCCACAATAATGTTCTCTATAAAAAAGCGTAAAAAGCCTCAGAAGGTTTTGTATACAAGAAGGAGCCATGGTAAAGTACCCATGTGGATCTTAAAACAGTATTTTCTGAGCTCCAAAGTCCATCAGAACAAAGAAAAAACAATCTCATATTACTGGAAAGTTGCTGGGCTTAATTTCTGGTTTATGTGGCTCAGTTCAGCAGAGTATTACCAATCTAGGGGGAATCTCCAGAACACTGAGTAGAATCTAGTGCTAACATGTATACGGGAGAAAACTGTCACACAGAGAGGAAATTCTGGGGGGTCTGTCCCTAGACCTGTGCAGTTTTGGAGTTTGGGGTACTGGAGTATTCCTTGGCTAAATTATCTTAATCAAACATAATACAGAAAAAAAAAAAAAAAAAAGAGAGAAAGAAAAATATCATTGGGAATTTATTATATGGAAACTGTTATGCACTTAGAATCATAGAATCATAGAATGGTTTGGGTTGGAAGGGACCTTTAAGATCACCTAGTTCCAACTCCTTGCTATAGGCAAGGACATCTCCCTCTAGACCAGGATGCTCAAAGTCCCATCCAGCCTGGCCTTGAATGCTTCTAGGGAGGAGGCATCCACAGCCTCACTGGGCAACCTGTTCCAGTGTCTCACCATCCTTACAGTAAAAACTTTCTTCCTAATATCCAGTCTAAATCTTCTGTCTTCCAATTTAAAACCATTTTAACCACTTGAAGCAGTAGTCTGTATCCTATGCTCTTTGAAACATCTTCCAAGGAAGTAGGTGTCTAAGCTGGAAAACAAGAAAATTCAGAGCTTATGTCTCCCTTATGCCCCTTACAATGCAGTGAAAGTTACAGTTAGAAAAAAAAAAAAGAAAAAAGAAACACTTCACAAAAAAAGGAAGAAGTGCCATGATTTTCATTCAAAGAATGTCTTCATTATACATTCTGTCATGCTGCTTCCTACTCTTCTTCAGTTCATTTTAGGCCAGAAAGCTTTAATTTTCTGTGTTGACACAGAAAGGGAGCTAGCCTGTCAGTGAATGTGCAGTGGGAATCTCCAGGGAATGAAATGCAATTATGTTGAGTAATATTGTTTTACTTTATTTGTAATAAATATAAAGGCTTATAATGCCACAGGACTGCAGTATAGTTGCACAAAGATTGAGTACAAACGATAAAAGAAACAGAAAATATAGCTTGGATATGTAGTGTTCTTCTCCTTTTCCCCAGTTGCTATAGTAATGTTTGGCACCTTTGTTAGGTATTCCAGCAAGCTTTCCTACTATGTCCCTGGGAGATTTGTCAGTTCAGGAAGACTGAGAACAATAAGCCTGCCTGGATCTGGAGACAGACCTCTTTAGCTGTGAGGATTAGATGCAATGCCTAGCACACACGTGGGTAACCGCACTACAGGGGTACAGAGCCTTTTGAGCAGGGGGCTCCCAGAATACATTCAGTGAGGCCACTCAACCTGGGAATTGAGCTGCTCTTCAGCACTACAAAACTGGCTGACCCTACAGAAAGTGCCATCCTGATAAGTGTTGTTCATCTTTAAGTATAGACTAAACCAGCTCAAAGAATTGTACAGTTTTAGAGGAGTTGTTCTGATACTCAGAGAACCACAAAAAAATATGTAAGTACCAAATGGCTGCCTTTTGCTAAACTACCACTACTCTTCATTTTTCTGCCTGGCTTGTGAAGCCTATATTTTCTTAATAACAAGGTCTTTGGATGGCTCAGTGGAAATTTATTTACATATAAGATAAGGCATCTCCCAGTTTTTTCTCTGCTGTAGAATAGCATCCTCCAGCCTAAACCAAATATCAGGAAACTTTGAAAGATGAGTACTAACAAGAGCTACAGTAGCAACAAAAGGATGCTAAGGCATTTTTCTTGACATTATTGTTTTAATCTTATGACAGGTGTTAACAATTTTGGACTCTGGCATTGTCTGTACTTCCTAAATATATATATACATATATTTAATATACCTTAGAAAAGAGGATCAGAAAAGGGATATCGAAACTCCCCTGTCAGAGTCAACTGCAGTTTGCCTTTTCCCTCCAGAAATTTCATTCTCTTTTGGTATTTTTTGTGGATGTAGACAGACCTGCTCAAAGTCCAATGAATCTCCTGGGCATTCTGCACTTGTAATAATTACTCTTCAACACTGCACATGCAAATTTGTGAATTCACAAATAATATGTTGCAAATAAGTAGATATTTTTTGTTCTTGAGAGTAGGAAAGTAACAAGTTTGGTAAAACTTGGATTGCTTTGGTTTTCTCCATGAAGGGCCTAACCAAAGGTTTAGGGAGCAATCAACTGAGATCAGAGATATTTCCTTACCTTCCTTCCCATGTGCAATCAACAGTAGCTCTGTGCAGAGGGAACTATTTTTAAGAATGTAAGTTAAAAACGAGCTGATTATAAACTTTGTCAGGAACCATGGCAACACCTAGGATAATAGGAATACAGAAGTAACTCTAACATTGATCTGTCCACTTGGATCTTTCTGTCCTGGATCTGTTTTATGTTGTGCTAGCTTTTTTTCCTCAAAGGACTAATGCAAGTGAGAGGTAATGAAATTTACTGTAAATGGTCTTTTTATTTTATTTCTTTTTCTTGCAGTGATTTCAGGTTGTTATGTTCTGTGATATAGCTGGTGTAGGGCTGAGATAAACATCCAGTATCTAAAGCTGAGACACATTTGTGGGGTTTTCAGTTAATTACAAACATGTAAAATGTTGTATATTCCCTACCTGCACTTCTTCCCTCCCCTGGACAGACAGAAAGATATCTGCTTTTCATGGTTTCACCTGAACAAGCAACTGTTTAAAACTGGCACTACTTACAATCTTGAGCTTCATTTTATCTTTAATCTGACCATTTTTTGAAGCTTTTCTTTGTGATTTGCTCTTTGAAATAACACAGGTAACTTCTTTCTTTCATAAGAACTTTCTTTTTTTAAAAACAATTGTGAATTACCTGCACACCTGCAGTCCACATTGCCTGTTACCCAAACCTGCTCTCATCCCAGCAGTCAGCAGAGTGAGATGTAACCCAAGATAGAACACTTGCCTGTTGAATTAGTCTCCAGAAAATATGCCATACATGCTAAGACAGTAAATAAAATGCACTGCTTTAGAAACAATTTTATTAATTTTTTTTTAAATTTTATTAAAACAGATTTCCTACTTGACTGCTTCCCTCGTGCTGCTATATGATAGATGGAGGCAAGTTATTTTGATGATCTGGCTGTAAATAAGCCTTTCTGAAAACTCAATCAGGATGTGGCTCACTGCAGAGCCAGCAGTAGGGAGGCAGTAAGAACAAAAGGCTCAAGCAGGAAGGAGAAAGTCGACATAAACTGCTCAGCATATCTTTCATGCTCTTTAAACATAGGCTCTGATGCTCTCTGTATGTAGCAACTGATCTGTAACATAAACTACTTATTTTAATATTCACAACTTGTTTGACATCTTTAGCTATAGGTAGATCTCTTAATCTGAAAAGGAGGAAAAAAGAAGAATGCTTGGTATACTCTTAAGAAGTGAAAGATCTGCTACAGAAGAGCTCTGTGGTTAGAGTGATTTGAAGTGACATTCACAGAATCACAGAATTGTAGGGGTTGGAAGGGACCTCCAGAGATCATCGAGTCCAACCCCCCTGCCAAAGCAGGTTCCCTACAGCAGGTTGCACAGGTAGGCATCCAGGCAGGTCTTGAACATCTCCAGAGAAGGAGACTCCACCACCTCCCTGGGCAGCCTGTTCCAGTGCTCCGTCACCTCACTGTAAAGAAGTTCTTGCGCATGTTTGTGCGGAACTTCCTATGCTCCAGTTTCTGGCCATTTCCCCTTGTCCTGTCTCCACTCACCACTGAAAAGAGTCCGGCCTTGCCATTCTGCCCCCCACACCTTAGATATTTATAGACCTGGATCAGGTCCCCTCTCAGTCTCCTTTTCTCAAGGCTGAACAGACCCAGTTCACTCAGCCTTTCCTCATAGGGGAGATGCTCCAGGCCCTTCACCATCTTCGTGGCCCTCCGCTGGACTCTTTCCAAGAGATCCCTGTCTTTTTTGTACTGGGGAGCCCAGAACTGGACGCAGTACTCCAGATGAGGTCTTACCAGGGCAGAGTAGAGGGGGAGGATCACCTCCTTTGACCTGCTGGCCACGCTCTTTTTAATGCACCCCAGTAAGCCATTGGCCTTTTTGGTCACAAGGGCACACTGCTGGCTCATGGCCAACCTGTCATCCACCAGGACACCCAGGTCCCTTTCCTCAGAGCTCCCCTCCAGCAGGTCATCCCCCAACCTGTACTGGTGCATGGAATTATTCCTCCCCAGATGCAAGACTCTACACTTGCTTTTGTTAAACCTCATCCGGTTTTTTTCTGCCCAGCTCTCCAGCCTATCCAGGTCTTGCTGAATGGCAGCACAGCCCTCAGGCGTGTCAGCCAATCCTCCCAACTTCGTATCATCGGCAAACTTGCTGAGGGTGGCCATTATCCCCTCATCAAGGTCATTGATGAAGATGTTGAACAAGACCGGACCCAGCACAGACCCCTGAGGAACACCGCTAGTTACAGGCCTCCAACCGGACTTTGCACCACCAACAGCGATCCTCTGTGCTCTGCCAGTCAGCCAGTTCTCAACCCACCTCACTGTCCACTCATCTATCCCACACTTCCTCAGCTTTGTTATAAGGACGTCATGGGGGAGAGTATATTCCAATTCCAAGTCTTTGCTATTCCAAGTCTTTGCTATGATCCATCTGTGTACCAGTGGAAAGGTAACTGGAAATCATGATAGAATTAGATGTTTGAATCCTATCTTCCACAAAGCAGTAACTTGTAAATAATACGACAACAGAAAAACACACCTGGCAGAGGTCATGCACTTATCACTTGTCTTCACTTCCCAAGGAAAGAAAAAGCCAAAGTGTGGGGAGGTGGAATTCCAAAATTAGACTGAGCTGCTAAACATCCAGTCACAGCATTGAACTCTCAAACCAAGGGACCAGAAAACAGCTTTTGCAAGCTATCATATGGATAAGATTTCTGCTGGCTGCACATTCAGTTTGGTGAAGGACTGAATGTTTCATGTGAGTTGAAATATGCTAGCTCTCAAGTTTGTTAACACTTGCTTAGAAATTGGGTGGTGTATGGCTTTGAGAGCACTGCAAAAAGCTGCAGGAGAAATGAGAGATGGTCAATTGTGGGAGGTTATAGGAAGCTTACGAACAACTGGTAGCAATTAAGTAGAGAGTGAGAAAAGATGTAGGGGCAGGGATAAAGATCTGTTATGGAAGATCTGTTGTCCTGGATTGAGGTTGAACATATTTAGTTGAACGCATTTAGTCTAGTCTACTGCATTTGGTATAACTGAACCGAACTATCCTTTGATTTATCTGAACTTTTGAGGAAGCTGATAAGATCTGAAAGAGTGTTCATTTGTTCAGCGGAGCCAAATTAGTTACAAAATGAGTTGTTTGACAGAAATGAGATTTTATATTCTACTGAGGCTTTTTTGTAGGAAGGCTGTGACAGCAAAAGCCTCATTTCATTGCCCAAGATAAAAGCATGTGGATAGTTTGGAAACAAAAGTACAGAAATTATATTATCCAACTTTACAGTTTCAGTCCAGTTAAGAAACCAGGAAAACACTTACTGGCAGGAACAAATGTTCTCATACGCAAACAGACATGAAGAATTATTTTTCATTTTAGTTCAGTTGTGTTTAAAATACATTTTTTTCTATTGCACTTTGTTGCTTCTTTATTTAGAATCCTTTTTATAAAACTTCTGTGCTTAAATTAGGAGAAATGTAATTGTAGGTTAAAAGGTACAGCTCCCTGAGTAAGTGGCTACAAAATGGTTTTCATTAGTTCAAATATAAAATAAACATCAGTTGGCTCTGTAGCTCTTAAACTCGGTCATGCCAGTCTTGCACGCTTTCTCATTGGGTATTTTAAGCTTTTTAAAAATTTTCAGGCATCATTTTCAACTGTTGCTATTTTCCTAGTGTTACCATTACCTGCTTTTTTATTTTGCTTTATGTTGTTTCACCGCATTCCAGAATAGCCTGTGTTATATCAGACTTCGAATGGGAAAGAGACCATGGGTTTTATGATAAACACACCACTGCATTTCCAGAATGTTTTGTTTTTTCTCCACTTAATTTTTCTTCTTCCTGAGGAGAATGCTAGATCTCTAAATGAGTTGGTTCCATTGGTTCTAAACCGAGTTTTTTCTCTACATTAGCAAGAAACAGGTAGATTCCAGTAAAAAACATCTTCCATTGTCTGCTTTGAAGCTTTTCTTCTTTTATTCCCAGACATCTGGGCTGCTGGCTCAATGAGAGAGACACTGTCTTACTGTCCCGGTAATCTCAAGAGATTTTAAAAGTTTTTTGTTGATGTCCAGCCTTTTCTTTAGCGAATGCTCAGAAAACCCATATTTCCAATAAATTCCTTTATCTTGGCTAAGTTTATACACTTGTTAGTGTATCATCCATCAGGCCTTGGGTGTTTATTTCTGTGCAATTTTATATGGGATGCAGTGAAGGCTCCAAGCTGTGATTTGAGCACTATGATCCAACCAAACAAGGGGATTTTTCGTTCACTTTAGTAAATGCATGGAGTTGTTTACTCAATACCACATAAACTGCATCCAAGCAAACCTTAATTAGGTGCTCTGCCAGGAAAAACCTATGAGAAGAGAGGAATAGAGAACAGCTGGTTCTGTCAGCTGTTACAGCTTGCAAACCTACAAAGATAAGAGAAGTGTGACTAGCTTATTTCCACCAAGAGAACAAATATGTGAGCAAGTGTGGATCTTTCACTCAGGTTATTTTGTCTAGTAAGGGAAGATAAGCTTATTCCGTAGTAAATCAACCTTAAACACATGTGCTGGGTCAAAATCACTTGCAATTTCAATATGTCAACAAACTTCTGACTGCAGAATTTCTCTTATGTTAAGGACATCTATGCTTTCAAAAATCTTCTTAATACAAATATACTTACAAAATTGTTTTGTGCCATTGTTGTTGTTCATACAGTCATAAAGTACGTTGTATTCTGGGGGTGGTCAATCCTCAATCCTTCTACTTTACATGTTTCTACTGCATTTTTTGTCTTGGTATCTTTGAAAGAGCTTTGTATGTTGCAGAACTTCTTTTCCTGTCCTCAATAGCAGCTGCTGCTTTAGCTGTTTTTCTCCTATGGGTAAGCATTGTTGCTGCTCTCCGCTGTCACCTGGTGCTTGATATGAGATACTCTATCAGTTTTGTGATGTTTTGGAACTTGTCATAAGCCAAAGTATCACTGGGTGACAGCCAGCTGGGCTCTGTCACAAAGGAAATGTGTTGCTTGGGAAATACTCCAGCTTCCTGTTGTATCTCAATTTACCATTCTCTCGTACATGAATATTCTTTATTCAGTTGCTGAATGGAAGATACTGTGTGCTGAGCTTGCGTAAGCTGATTCTTACAGCACAGTTAACTTATTTATATTTATTTATTTTTTATTACTGCAGAATTAAATTGATGAGAGCAGTATCTGTTGTTCAGCAATGAGAAAAAAAGTGATTAAAATGATGCTAGTGTTTGTGCAGTAGTTTAAATACACTACCTGTGTGCTGGGCTGCTATGAATCAGTCTCTGAGGGTGGCATAGCAAAGCAAGCACCTGATATTGACAGACTATTGCTGAGATTACCCTGAGGATGACATCCAAGAGCATGCCACTGTGTTCCAAAATAGATGTATTCTGTAACTTTTCCCATCCTTCTGTTAACACCCTTGCACTTCTATCCCAGCTTGCTTGTCACAAGCAGCTACTTGTTTGAACCTGGTAAATACTTATTTTCTTCCATGTTTGTACAATGAATTGCCCTACAGTGAGGTTTTATGTGATACTTCAGTGTGGAAAACTTATTAGGGTGTGCAGAACAATGCTTCCCTGGGCCAGTAGACATTTGCTGGGTCCGTAATATCAATAAGGAAAACGTTCTTGTATGCCACAAAGTAGTCCAGTATGACTACAAAGCAAATGAAGAACTTAGCGTTGAGTCTCTGCCCATTGATCAGCCTTCAAAACCCAAATAACTGCCTCCTTTGTCTTCCTGTAGCAGTAATTTAAGGAGGTTAAATAACATTGACTGCAATGAAGCATGATTAACACTCAAAAATATAAAAGCGATAAGTTCATAAGAATGTGAGCTTGCACTTAGTTATCATGTCTCACAGGTATTAGGTGGTTTGGAGAAAATTATTAAGAAGGTGCAAAGCAGAGTTCTTTCAGCTTTTCTTAAAACCTCAATCTGTTATTTAATTTAGTGGCCAAATGTTGTACTTGCATGTAATGGCAGCAAAGCAGTTGCTGAGATGTTCTATTTCTGGCCATATGTATTTACCATGCCAAACATAATTTATATCCTTGCATTTTGCATATTTAAGAGAAAATTAAGTTGACAAAGCCTATGAAAAAAAATTTCAGTCAAATTGTGTTGTTGATAGAATAGCTCTTGAGGAGACAGAATGTTCCCAGAAGATGCTAAAACAAACATGCAAACATAACTCTAAATTAGGACCAAGGCAAGAGTTCAAGTGCTTTATTTTCCTTCAGAGACAGGCAGCTTAACTATTTGCTTGAAAGATACAGATCAAATAAATCTGGAAGGTTACATTGCCTTGCTGAATCATTGTCAGAAAGGGTACACTAAATATGTTGGAATACAAACAACTGAACACACTCGAGGTACTGTTCAGGGTTACTTGAAAATGAAAGAGAAGCTAACCCTTGTAGGTAGGCAGAAACAAACTACAGAAGTTTCAGCATGGAAGAAAGAAGTGTCAATATTATCTGACAACACTTGGTATAGCTTCTGCTTTATTGATGTTAAGCCATTTTTTATTAGTAACATTTTAAGTGATGTTGGCCAAGTTAGCTTTGCTGCAGCAGCTCTTGGAAATGCAGTTTCTGTACATTATACATCTGCATCTATGTATGCATGTAAGCATTTTGGAGAGGAGTTCAGCACAGAAGCAGTTTTTATGGCTTGATTTAGAAATTAGGGATCTGCACAATGGGGTTAAAACTGCTGCACAAACATACATCTGAACTGAATGGTACCTTACAAGCTTTGCACGTATATACTGGAAAAAAAAGGTTAAATAAAATTGGAAGTACTGCATCAGCATGCAGTGTCTAATGCCAATTATTAAAAAATAAACAAATAAAATTATGAGACAGCTGCTAGCATGATCACACTTGCTGTATATGACCAAAAGCATACGCCTGATGATTAATCCAGGTCAGAGTCAGGCTGTCTGGCAGAAAGCAGAGGGCAGTTGGGCTGACCTCAAGGATGCTATTGCCCAAAAACTGTGTTTTGTGCATATATTGTTGAGGGTCACATACTCCTTCCTTCCTTTCTAAATGCTACCTGTGAGAGAATCAGCCTCAAACTGACCTTACTTAATATCTATGGTGGGAAACTGCTACCTCTGAGATGTATTTAGAACAAGCTACAGGAGGAAATGATTAATCCTGCCCCTTAGCAGGCTGCTGTAAAACATCGACTGATTTGATTTGTCAATGCTTTCCTGTCTAAACCTGTGCTTGGGACACAGGTTCTGGAGAATACTGCTGTTTGAGAGGAAGATGGCTATGATCAGCGCTGGTATTTCCTCCAGCAAAATCACCAGTGCTCCCAGACCACAATGCTGTCTCTAAGAATAAATCTCTCTGTGCTGCCTGCAGCTTAGCTGCAGTAACCACAGGCAGAAAGGTGGATGTTCAGAGAGAGTGCTGATAGTGTCTTCAAACTACAAACCTTGTCCATCAAAGCTCTCCTTCCAGACAAAAACTGGATACATAGGAAGCAAATTAAACATACCCCTGTACTTTGAAGTGAAAATAAATATTACCAGGATATTAGAATTAATTTGTTTAATTCTTGTTGAAATCTGGGGGAGAGCTCT
Organism: Lagopus muta; assembly: GCF_023343835.1. NCBI lineage: Eukaryota > Metazoa > Chordata > Aves > Galliformes > Phasianidae > Lagopus > Lagopus muta. Next base: position 38,078,565 of record NC_064434.1, on the reverse strand, counting down.
TTAAGGAAAACAATCCTAGTTCTTGTGCTTTCTTTTTAGGAATATGTACAGTAGCCACTGTTTATTCTTTAGAGTAAAGATTTACTAACAAGTTCTAACATTACTGAAGAGTTAGAATGGTACACTGGTGCCACCGGTGCAGTGACGGTGTTTGGTTTGGTCTGGCTGACCAAAATAAGAAATTCTTCCATTCCCTTTCACCTACTATTCTGGTAAATCCTGAATCAACAAATGGGGTAGAAAAGAATAGCTTAAATGGGCATCTAGCCTAACAGCTTCTTTTTTCCCCAAATTTCAGTAGCTATTAAAATTATATAAACTCTTGAAGAAGCCATCTAAAACCTGGCATGTAGATCATGGTTGTCCAACTTTCTGCCTTGCCTGCTTCATGGTGAGTGAGGAGGAATTACCTTGGGCCTTAATATACAGTGAATGTATACAAATAACAAAAGTTGTTTTGTTTTTCTAATATATTTTCATTAAAACATTTTTTAAAAAGAGGGCAACAATAGCATAAAATTAGTGGGATATATGACCTTGTTTTTGTGAAACTGATGCACTGATGTCTGGTTTGATGGAAATGGTTGCAATTCTTTGTGAGTTCTCAAAGTGCACAGCAGAGATTTTAAAAAACAAACTAAGAACAGATTGCAAATTATTTTATACTTTTTGTGAGCTTTTTGAGATATTGAAAATTACAGAATTTGATTGCACTGTACAAGTACTCTGGACATATCTTCTGCTGGGATGGACACTCCTGTTGTAATGTCATTTCATACTTGAACTGCTATGCTACTTAGGTGGCTATTGCCACTTTTCAAAAAGGAGAAAGAAAAAGCAAACCTAAGTTGAGGCACCTGTTGAGTGGCATTTCATGGGAAGACTTGAGGATGTAGCTGTAGCTGAGGGTCACTGACTGCTTCTGCTGTGGGTGGTTTCTTCCCCTTTCCTTCTTCCTCTCTTTTTTCTCAATGTATTTTCTGCTTTGAGATGGATTTGTGGGAGTTTTGATAGAAAGTAGGGATAAGTTTCATATATTTATATTTTAATAAAAGAATGTGTAATTTAGATGAAATTATGGTTTCATGGTGTTAATGATTTTTTCCAGTTCACTTCTTGAGCTTGGTTTGCAAGTCTCTGTCTCCTTCCTATTTCTGAAATGTTCTTGTCCATCCTTTCTCCCTTAGCCTATTTATTCCATTATGCCATATTTCTCCTGATGTGGGGGGAGGGAGCTGTTTCCAGCATTCTCCTTTCCAATGACTATGCTCCTGCACGATGCAGCCCTTTCCAGATCTTGGGCTTCCTTTCTACTCTCAGCCAAGCATAGCAAGGTTCAGCACTCTGAATTGGCAGAAATCTTTTGTTCCACCACACAACTGGTGCTTCTCAGTGTGCAAAGGTCTACTCAGTGCCACAGCAAGTGCGAGTCAGTGGCACCAACTGCTGTCTCTGTATGCTACTGACTTGATCCATAGCTGACGAATTGCAGCATGCATCTGATTCACTTAGTTGTTTATTTCAGATGTGTTAAGTGCATTCAGTGTGATAAGCCAGTCGTGAAAATCCGCCCCTAAAATCCTGCTTACAAACTCTGTTTAGAAAAGATGAATACTATTTTTTTTTCTCCAAAAGCTTTTGAGATATACTAGGAAACATTCCTCTGAGGAGGAGGATTAGAAAAAGTCTTTTGCAACAAGTTGGAATGTGTTAGCAATATCATAATTTCCAAGGAAAATAAATCTTTTTTATGAAGCTTGTTGGTTTATCTGTGGGATGATACACAGCCAATATATAATTGCAAACTCTACTGACACTTCTAAATTATCAGCTAAATGTTTGTGCTGCACTGAAGAGTAAAACCCAAGAGTAAACCACTAAATTCAAATTCCTCACAAGTTTTGTGCAATAATATAACTTCTAGCCAACAGCTTTATACTAAATATACTAATTTAACCCTTTGTATTCTTTTTAGCTAGGCTTTGTGAAAAGAAACTTACGCTCCAAGCATGTGGTGAATGGAGAAGCCTTCCAGTGGAGTTCTCTTTGTCCTAGTGCAGCTTTTTGTACACAACTCAGTGGGTGGCTAAGAAGTATGTGTTTATTAGAAGATAATGTGAAACAACTGTGTTTAAGTTGGGAAGTTCCATAACTATAATTGAAAATTTTTGAAATGACTGGAGTCAAGATGTTACACATAAGTGCTAATTACAATGGTGTCATGAATATTATCAAGGAGAATATGACAGCATTATCATTGGTTAAAAGAAATTTGAACCTTTTCAGTTATTTGAGTTAGGGTTCATCTGCTACCATATTTTATGCCTTTCTTTTTCATGCTGGAGACATGAAGTTCACACTTCAGTTTTTAGTAGAAGATTCAAACTCTTCAGCTTTATTAGAACCATCTGACTGTCTGAACTGCAACTCAGCAATAACTCATATTAATTTCCACTTTTGATTTGGTATTGTCCACAGTTTGTTGGGGGTATATTGTCTCCCACAGCCTTGATCATTAACAAAGATAAGCTGTCTCGTATGTTGAGCTTCTCATCAACAAAAACCTCCTCCTCAGGGCTGCTCTCTATCTCTTCTCTGCCCAGTCTGTATCTGTGCTTGGGATTGCCCTGAGCAAGGTGCAACACCTTACACTTGCCTTTGTTGAACTTCATGAGGTTTGTATGATCCTATCTCTCCAGCCTGTCAAGGCTCCTCTTGGATGGCATCCCTTTCCTGCAACTTGTCAACTGCACCATGCAGCTTGGTGTATCATTGTTAGTAAAGTCTGCAACATCTCTCTTATGATGGTTCTAATAAAGCATTCTCCCTCTCATTCTAGATGCTAAACTGCTTTGTGATATTTACTCCTAATGGTGTATGAAAACAAATAAACAAATGCAGACCAGTTGCCCAGTACTCACACACCTGGAGCAGAAGTTCTCTGGACCTTCACTAGTCCCCAAGACATGACCACAAACCTGAAGCTTTTGAGGACAGCCTCAAAATGTAATTTTTCCTTTGCAGCCGAACACACAAGCAGTGCTTAGATGCATTGAAAAACTGTCAATAGGAGTTTGATCTTGAAGAGGAGATGGGTTTCTCATCCATATTGGCAACACCTTACCTTCAGGAAGGAAGTAAAAGCACCTTACCTCCAAAGCAGGAGCTCCTAGCTCAGGATGGTTTTCTACTCTATTCTGGCATTAGAGATAGTAAATATTACTTATCACTAATTTTAATTACTAATTCATACTGGTATCTATGATGAATTACTGGCTTGCAGGACATCTGATAGAGAAATAAGAGAAACATGCTAATATTACTCTTTATGCAATGTCATGTTGTAAACCTAAATAGCTGTAAATGTCCTGAAATTCAGTGATGTTGGGGTGAAATGCTTCTCTGTCAAGCTGTCTGTCAATACGTAGGAACACTAAACAACTCTGTTTAAGAAGAGCTTGCTTTCAGCTCCAGAAATGTTGAGATAGCGAAAGTGTGTCATACTTAATACTTACAATTTAGAAGGAAGTAGCATGTGTTTATGATTAATTTAATGCTAAAATTAATCAGAGTTGGATGGATATAAATAACAGGCTCTATGAAGAGGCCTTTGTGGGAGTATCATGGCCAACCAGTGTGGCCTGTAAACGACAGAATCCTGGGGTTTGAGAAAACTAAACCAACTCTAATAGACCATTCTTTCAACAGCTTTCTTTAGCAAGTTTTCAGTTTATAAAGGATGATGGCAAATGACTTGTGTTTCTGCTTCTTCATGCTAAAAGGTGAGTTTCTGGTCATTTCCAATGACTGATGCAAAGAATGTAAAACTCACTTGCTCTGGCTTTCTGTTAAATCCATCAGAGCATCCACCTCTCTTTCGTGATCTGCCAAAACAGGTTTTTGAGTTCACTGGAGAATGAACTTCTGAAGGCTTGTTTGGCACAAGCCTGACGCATAGGACAGCTGGGAGCTGCTTTGTGAGCTAAGTGTTACCATGTCAGGACAGGTGTGTGCACTGCTGCTAGGTGGCTGCTGCACACTGTATGAGTGGCTCTTCTATAACTTCTGTGACTTCTGTAGCATGTATTTATTCATGGATTCATTTGAACGCAGTAGAAGAGTGACTGTAACCTGATGGATTAGAAGTAGCCTTGTTTAGTTGTCTTGTTAGCATTTGGGCTTCTGTATGTACTATGTAATTGCAGAAAAGCTGTGCAAGCGACCTTCATCCTTACTTATATGTAGTGAGATCTGACTGAGATCTTCTGTACATGAACAAAGAAGGCAGTTCTCTTAAACTGTATGGGTGCTAACAATCTCTCCTGACTTTTCATGATACGAGGGTTACTGAGAACTGTGTTTGTAACTGTGAGCTATTAGATGAGGTAGCCAACACCTCTAAGATTTTGTCCTATTTTATCCTATTTCTGTTGTGTACAGGAATTAAAAAAAAAACATGAAGGACTTGCTTTTCTTAGATTCACAGAGGGAAGAAAGAAAGTACCTTTGTTTATGAATGAGCTTATAAGACAAGAAATAAATGCATACACACACTTATTCTCTCCAGTTAACAAGATAAGGAAATATATGTGGTAGCACATATATTTCTATCAAGTGTTTACATCAAATTAAAATAATTTAAGCTAGACTGGATTATAATAACAGTCTTCTACATAGACTCTATTATAAGTTGTCTAAGTGATGTAAATGCTAGGCATGCTAAAAATACATCAGTGATTTTTAAGGAAAAAATGAATTGAAAATTGTTACTGCACTTAATTGACTTTCCACTCAGTTACTATATACAATACAGCAGACAATAAAATGAAATAGAAATAGCAAAGGTAGTTAAAAGGGTAAAGTACTTTCTTTCTAGATATTTTTTTCTAATTCTTTTTGCCAGAGATTACTCCCTTTGATACCTGACACATGAAAATTATTTAGATTTTATGTATTTCCATAACTAAAATATAACATAATTTTAATATAAGAAAGTTTTGCTTTTAGTACCAATTGATCCATTACTGTTATTTTCCCATATTTCATTTTCTCTCTTTCACTTTTCTCTTACCATGCTTGTCACACTTAGAATGCTGTGCGCATGTTTAATATTCAATATTCAGAGGAATTATACATATACTTTTGATTTAGTACTTATAAAGATTATTCTGATCAATAAAGCTGGAGCCAGCTACAACAGACCTTTTTTTTTTCCTGTCTCATTGTGTTAGTTCTTAATGGATTTATTTTTCTATTACTATGCCTTTCTTTAGTTGCTTATACCATATCCTTGCCTTTCAGAAGTTTTCATCAGCTGTTATTGGTTATATTCACATTAGTACCCTCTAGGAATGTTGTTGAGGATGCTCTATTTCTATTTTATCCTATCTTACAGTAGAGTAAAAGTAATGCTTTTCATCCTAGCAGCTCCTCCTGAAATAGGAAGATAGAGTTATTTGCGACTGTTTCTGTTGTATATAATTTTAAAATTCCCCTCTGGCCACATAGAACAAGAAGCATGAAGGTTTTCCGGTCACCTGATTACATGTATGAATCACCACCTCCAGAGTGCCCAAGGCACAAAAAGCTCTCTTAGTTATTTTGACCAGAAGTAGACCTTGACAATTCCACTCCCACTAAGGAACCTACTGCCCCTTGGAGTTCCATAGCCCCTGGATCTCTGGGGGTCCAGCAGCGTCTCTGCAGACTCACTTCTCTGCTGCTCCTCAGGAGAGATCTGATTTCCATCAAGGACAGCCTTAGAAATCACAGTGTTATTGATGAAATCAGTGCATAAACTAAATGTCTTGCTTTCTGTTCTTACTTTTCTGTGAAAACAAATTGCTCAGGGTACTGCAGCCAACACATAGATTAACAGCTCTGCCTTTGTGCAACCATGTTGGAAGTGGTTGTAAAGTTACAGGATGTCTGTAGTGCAGTCTTGAGCGAGGAGAGGCCAACAACGCTCCTGTCCTATCAATGAATACAGAAGCAGCATTGGACAACAAAACCACGACAAGCATTCCCTTTGGAAATGCTGTGTCTTAACAAATCAGTGACAGATCTGTACAAATTATTAACACTCAGAAGACTCACTTGAGAAAATTTAAATTGATAACCAAACCTGGATAGAGCAGATGCTACTTCTAGATATTCCTGGTGAGCATGCTCACTGCTGAGCTCTCATCTAGAAGAGTGGTGATGCATAAACTTCCTTCTCTCCAGACTGCATAGACTTTACATACTCTGTAAGTGCTTCAGTAACTTGAAAGAGCTTTCACAGCTTTGGATCTCAGTGGGAGACATCTCTGGCTTTCCGGTCCTCCAACTATCTGGAAGTGAATGGTGTGATTTAGCCTATAACCTTTCTCAGCAATATTCTCTTTTGGATAATTTACACACTTCCCTACTCAGCCCAATGGCTTCTCTGAATCATGATCTGCAACCTCTCCGTGCCTTCCAATATCCTGATATCTCATACAGTGAGGCCCTTTATCATTTTGGCTGCTTCTTTATAAACCTAGATTGGGTGGCTGGAGACAATTACCAGTGTGACAGAATCACAGAACTGTGGGGTTTGGAAGGGACCTTTGGAGATCATAGAGCCCAACCCCCTGCTAAAGCAAGTTCTTTACAGTAGGAAAGCATACAGGCGGGTCTTGAATAACTCCAGAGAAAGAGAATCCACAACTCTCTGGGCAGCCTGTTCCAGTGCTCTTACTCTCCAAATATGTTCTTTTTCATGTTCAGATGGAACTGTGTTCCAATTTGTGCTCACTGTTCCTTGTCCCTGCCACGAGGAAATGCAACTGCTTCTGGACCAGAAATGCAACTGGATGTTTCAGCATCTGAGCAAAAGGAAAGAGAAACAGGAATCATGTTTAGCCTCAATTTCTCTCTAATAGTTCTGGCAGTGTTATGTTGCTGTTGTAGGCTGTGTTGCAGCTGAATTTCTGTCCTTGACAGCTTCTGCCATCCCAGGCAACTTTAGGTTAAGTAATGAAAATCAGTAAGATGCATGTAAAAAATCAAAATCATAAAGTTTAATTCTGCTAGGATACCTTCTCAGCAGCAAGCAGCTCTACAGTTTGCATTCTAGTGGAAAGAATTGTTCCTAAACTAGCTCTGAGGAAAGTGGTGGGGGTCACTTAGAGTGAGTGAGTCTGCTGGGTGCCATGCACCTCCCGAGTTTGTCTCCGACCGCAGCTCGTAACAAATCTGCAAAGCAGTTAACGCTGCATTTGCAGGGTGAGGCGTTTTAAAGCGCAGCCAGCTCGCAGCCTGCATCTACCCGGCCTCAAGAATGAAGGAATCTCGTTTAGGCGCTGGACAGCGTTGGGTGAGCGAGGCCGGCTGCTGTGGCCGGATAATAGACGAATGGCTGCAGGACAGGAGCAGTGCCATCTAGTGGGGGCTGGCTGGACGGGCACGTGGTCTCCTGTCCTTGCTGGACAGAAATCCTACTAAATCCCTGTTTAGATAAACCTTGGGGGTTTAGGTTGTTATATATATATATATGTATAACGAGAATAAAAGAGACTAATCCGGGGTAATTTCATTTGGGTTTTTAGTAGCTCATCTCTGACCTCAGTGTGGAAATACCAGAGCTAGATCTGTTTCTGCCACTATCCAGTGTATGCTGGCACACATGTAGCCTTTATATGAAATGGCAGCTGAGGAGTTTTCCTAGGGAAGCTGTATCTCATCACCTGTGTGGAGTGGATTGTGCACTGAGCCCTGTCCTGTGTTTGGGCTTCTCGACACTGCCTGCTCAGTAGCTCTATGCTGAAAGCCTTTCCAGAGACAGAACAAGGGGGCCTTCATCTATAGCTGGCCTTGTCAGATTGGTAGTTATTTCCTTTTTACAGCTGAGGAACTGAAATGTGTACCCATCCTAAAACACTTGCAGGTGTATTTCATCAAGCACTGTTTTATAGCCATGGATTTTTTGTTTGTTTGTTTTTGTTTTTTAAAGAAATAAAGAGCTTGTTCTAAAAAAATCTAAAAAGTCATCCATAGAAATTATGGGAATGCACCTGAGGAATCTCAGGATGTGAAAGGTTGAGTGAGCATTAACAAGTGACTTGAGCAGGAGTCAAAGTTCTTGAGTGACATGGTTGAACCTCAAAAAGCTTGCTCAGATTCTTGGTTTTACCAGGCAGCTTTATGCTTGAGTCACTTCCTTAAATATCTGAGACTGTACTCCTTTGCTTGCAGGGCAAGTGATCTTACTTTAACAGCAAGCTCTCTCTACCTGGGCATAGTTTATAGGCAGGGACTGAGTGTTTCTTTATTGTTCCAGTGCAATGGGTCCTCAAAACCTCACATAGACTATGGCATGAAAGGGTTTCACGTTGCCCTTATTTCAGGAATGTGATGATAATGCAGCCTCTCTCATGCAAAAAGTAGTACAGATAGTGCTAAAAAAATCTGCAGTGAATAAGTTGAGCACCTACAGTCTTGAATATCTTACTAGAGAGGACAGTAAAAGACTTGCAGCAGAGGCACAAAATGATAAAATGAGTACATGTTATCCAGGACAGAGGAAGGGTTTATTAGCTTGGATGCAATCCCTTACAGTGGTTATCCAGACACTGGATTGGGCTGTACTGAGCAAATCTGTCATCTTATGTGACATATTTTCTTGTCATTGTGGGTATTTGTATGGCAGTGCCATAGAAATTTTCCTGGCTGGCCTTGTTGTCAAGAAGCTTCAATAAGCACTCAGGTGAAAAATGCAGGCTGTGCGAAGGAACATGTAACATGGAGTGGGACTTACCCTGAACCAAAGGTACTCCAGATGTTCCAGCAGTTCATTAAGACATTCTTTGTTTGTTTGTTTACTTAGTTTTGTGGGTTTTTTTGTTTTGTATGACTCTTGCAAATAGAAATTCCCTTTAATCGAGAACTTTGTTGGCTGATACCCCCTTCTCTACTGAATATTAGGGGTAATGAAGGCCAGTTACATTTGTCAGTAGGTCCAAAGGAGCAGAAATGTAAATCTATAGAGATACTGAAATGGAAAATACAGGACAAATGTTCTCTCTAACAAAAAAAAAAAAAAAAGCTTGCTAGTTCAGGCAAAGCCAATATCCTTAGACCTTCCACTGTAGCCATGTGCTACCAATTGGATAACATTCCTGTGGTACAAAAACTGCACCCAGATCTGTCCTGCAAAGGTCCTCTTGTACCTCTAAGTACTTGTATTTGGTACATCTAAATATAACGAACTGAAGTTTCTGTTTAGAAATAGTAGACTGTAACCTTGATAAGAGCTCTGTACTGTGGCTAATTTGTCAGGTTTCCCATTACTCTGTCTTTCTGAGTTTTGGCAATTTGGGGTGAAAAAGCATGCAGGCAAACACACAAATTATATCTATGATGTATCATTAACAAGAATGTAGAGAATTTATTGCAGCATTCCTACTTAATTTGTAAACAAGTTTATTCTGGGTATGGTTTTGAATCCTGTCCAAAACTTTTGTTTACAGAAATGATCTCCCAGATTCCACTTAGGCAGACAGATATCATCACTATCCTTTGGCTATTAATATCTGTCATTGTATAAATGTACTATTACCTTTACTTGTCTTTCTAAAATACAATATGCTGCTGAAGATTCATTCTGTTAAATCAAGTGTCATTCACAAAACCTTTGACTAGATTCTTGTCACAGGATGCTTTTTTTTAATCAGTGTTCCACACCATATCATCATGTAGTTCACTAGGAGTTAAAGAATTGATGCTCCAATTCCGTGGACTGTTGATATTTTCAGACACTCAGTTCTCAGAAGAGAAGAACTACATCTCCTGGAAGACTTTCACTATTCTGTTTTCAGAGGGAAAGATAAAACTTTTTTTAAGTCACGAGATTGCCCCTTTTTCTTTTACTGCTCATCTCTGTGGTGTGTATTCCCTAGCTGTCTCGCCTTCAGCATTAGAGTAAGGCCATCAGTTTTGAACACTCTCTCATTTATTTGGTTTATTAGCTTCAATCACAATTAACTGTATTACTGCTATTATAACTAGTAAATTAGCTTTCCTCCTCAGATTATTGCCACTGCCACTGTTTTATTATTGTTATTCCTTTCCCTCTTTGTTCCCTTTGTTCCCTTTCCATACCCCCTCCCTCAACCCTGCCCTCACTCCCCTTTTCCTTTCTTTGGGATGGTGGGCCTGTGGGACTGCTGTCCTCCTGTCACAGACACACACAGATCTAGAGATAATTCCATGACATCATCTAAGTTGGTTAAGAGCATCTAGAGGTTATTCTGCAGAGAAGCATTCCTGGGTGAAAAAACTTACGTGACCTGGGCAAGAAAAGCATCTATTCACAAAACAGCGTAGGAGACAATGTGTTAACAAAATAATTAAACATAGCAAAGAGGAAAATGGACCTGGGACACAGATGGGCAGAGGCTGGTGTGCATTTTGAGTTCCTGGAACCTTTGAGTCAAACTATTCACTGCAGTATGTGCATAGTCACATATTTACTGCATTCATCCTGGCTTGTATCAGAAATAGCATTGCTAGCAGGAGCAGGGAGGAAATGGACCCTCTGTACTCAGCACTGCTGAGGCTGCACCTCAGTTACTGTGTTCAGTTTTGGGCCTCTTACTGCAAGAAAGACATTGAGGCCCTGAACCATGTCCAGAGAAGGGCAACAAAGCTGGTGAGGGATCTGGAGCACAGGACTTATGAGGAGTGGCTGAGGGAGCTGAGATTGTTTAGTCTGCAGAAGAGGAGGCTCAGGAAAGACCTTATCACTCTCTACAACCACCTGAAGGGCTTGTAGTGAGCTGGCAGTCGGCCTTTTTGCTCGTGTAACTGGTAACTGGATTAGAAGGAAGAGATTGTCATATTGCTGGAAGGCCTATCCGACTGAGGTAAGACCTCTGGAGAAGATTTGCCTATCCTTCTCTTTGACAGCCAGTTCCTCCCAAAGGACCCCATACCAGTTCTGCAAGGTGTTGCCGCCACTTCCTCACGTTGCAAGGCTCTGTCACTCTGCAACCAGTGAACTGGACACCTGCATGTTTGTGCAAAGCCCCTCCTGGGGAACACAAAATTTTTCTAACAGTCTTTGTACAGGTAACAACCATGGCAGGATCTCTACAAGCTACTGACACCGTACAAATCATATGTCTGGTAGGGTGAGTTAGGATGAGTGCCCTTGACTTAAACCACATCCAGCGATCAGACTCACCATGTGTATTGGCAGAGGCTCAACAACATGCTGTACAGACTGCAGCCAGCAAGGCGCGCACACCAACACCGTTTGCTCACCCTGTGCGCTCTGTGGGTGGCAGCCAGCTGCTGCCCTCCCGGAGGCTACTTATGGCCAGGTAGCCTGCTCCACAGTGGGCAGTGCCAGCTGCACCCTTGCGAGCTTGGCAGCCTGACCACAAGCTGGCAGCCCCCTGACACAGGCAAAGCACTTTTGCTGGCTGGCTTCAAGAAGCCCCCAGAGGAGCATTTCATCGGCCCTTTTTGCTTCAGATCCCTTCCCCAGCGCAGTCTTACATGCTCTGAAGCTGTTCATTGCAGAAAGAGCTTGCTCTTATTCCTAAAAGAAATAAGGATAACAATTCTCTGAAGGGTAGAGAGACTTTTATTAAATTATGTTTTTAAAAATCTGAAAGCCCTCAAACTGAAATGGTATGATGCAAACGATGATCTTAGGGCTGAGATTCAGTTCTCTCTTGGTATGTTAACAATAAACCCATAACAGTGACAGCAGTGTTTAGGTGCTGGCAGGTTTCAGTACTGCTGTCTCCTTTTCTGCAGGCTTGAAGCTGGTCCTAGTGTTGGTCCTGCAGCTTCTCCAGCTTCCATCTAGACTCTGGGAAGTGCTGGGGAGGCAATACAATACTCAGAAGACCACTTGGTCTTGCTCTTCCACCAGCATTTCCCCTCCTCTGTTTGAAGGATGTCCTCATGCTCGTTTGTCCCTTTCACTGGTGGCAGCGTGCAGGAAGAGCTGTCAGGTGGTTGCTCTTCAGTTCCGCTGCCTGACTTGTAGCAATCGTTGTTAGTCTTGGATCATTTTAGGTACACCAGGAGCTGCCGTTACAGCCTTTCCATAGCGAGCAAGTCCGATTTCTCTGTGCTCCTCTTGTCGCTGAAGCCAGAGTTGAAGGGCTGGTGGGTTTCAGTTTTGCCATCTGCTGTTCTCTCTGGGCTCAGAGCTGGTCCCCGGGATGGTCTTGCTGCTGCTGCTGCTTTCCTGTGCACTTTGGGAAGTGCTGGGGAGAGCATACGCCAAAAACGCCTCTTGGTCTCGTAGTCCCGCCAGCGTTTTCTCTCCTCTGTTTGAACGAGGCCCACCTGGAAGACCTTCCCTTTCACTGGTGGCTTTGTGAAGTTGGAGATCTCAGGTGGCAGGTCTTCAACTCCACCGCCCAGCCTAGGACGCTGACGGAGCGTCCTGGGGGTCCCGCGTGCCACCAGAATCTGCGGGCGCTGGTCCTGTCTGGGAAGCCTGCCGGGTTTCCCCGCAGAGCTCGTGGTACCAGTGGCAGAGTCCGTGTGCAGAGAGGGGCACCGACTGCGCAGCAAGAAAGGCCGGATCTTTCCTGGCTGGATGAGATGGGGCAGGATGGGACTGCCCTGCCGTGGCGATGCTTGCTGCTGGGAGCAACGTGGCCTGCGCAGGGGGCTCCTGTGCCTGCCTGCCTGCCTCTCAGCACCTGTAAAACAGGGAGCGGGCGTGAGCCACAGTAGGGTAGGGGGGCACCAGGGGTCTTCCAGGCCCACCCGGCCTGGCTGCCACGTGACAGAGGCTGGTACGAGGCTTGGCTTCTCCCGGGGGGCTGGCCCTGCCTGGGAACGTGCCAGGCTGACCCTCAGGGGACTCACCTGACTTCAATGCCACCACTTGCAGACACCATGTCCACCATTGCTGGCGCCGGTCAGAACCCTACGGGCACATGAACGTGGCACAGTGAAAGGACTTGCGGGGCAGCCCTCACCCCCACCCCAAAGCCCTCAGTCACCTAGCCTCAAGTGACTGCCATCCTCAAATTTCCCTACCTGTCGGCGCCAGGAAACGGTGAGCAGAGACACCCCAGCCACCAGGAGCAGGAGGCTGGGGATAAGGAGAACGCTGTCGACAACCATCGCTCAAAGCAGGTCACGACCGCACTGGCAGAAGCCAAGTGCTGGCCGCTGGATCACATGGGCAGAGCCATGAGATCATAATCCAGCGGGTGGGGATAACTCTGTGAGGTCACAGCCCACATGGAAGTAGAGTAGCCCCCAGCATGGGGATGGGGGGAGTTATGGACATAACTTGAGTATAATAAAAAATACATAAAATTGGAGCTTTGACAACAAGTGAACACGTGTCCCAGTTTGGGGAGCATCCTTGAGATGCGCTGCTGCCATCCTTGCTTCAAACACCTGAGTTAGGCTCAAGTTAGAATGGGAAAGCGGTTTGAGATGGCTTTTAGTTCTCACCATCCCAGTTCTTTTTTAATGGGTAATTAAATGAATCCTCTTCAAACTGAAACTGCTTTGTGCAGAGTTGTACCTGGTGTGTGACCTCCCCCTCCTTATCTGAGTTGTTCCATCATATCGTTCACCCCACCACTGTGAGCAGCGTAAGCAAGAGAGCAGATGGGGGGCGGGGGCATGGCAGTCAAGGTCAGTGCCCCCACAACTTCAGGATTCTCATAAGGTAGCATTCCAGGCACTGGTGTAATTGCTTTTGTCTGAGCAATGCAGATCTGGGCTCCTCAGGACAGCCTCCAGCACTACAGACAGAGACAGTGAAGGCATTTAGTAACTCCGCCTTCTCTGTATCTTCTGTTACCAGGGCACCCACCTCATTCATCAGTGGGCCTACCCTGCCCCTGCTGTTAGTTTTGTCTGCAGTGTACTCGAAGAAGCCCTTTCTGTTGCCCTTGCCCGCTCTTGCCAGGTTAACCTCTAAGGAGGCCTTAGCTTTCCTAGTTGCCTCCCTTCGTCCTCTGACAACAGTCTTATATTCCTCCCAGGTGGCCAGCCCTCCTTCCGTGATCTGTAGACTCTCCTCTTGGACTCGAGTTAGCCCAGCAGTTCCCTCTTTAACCACGCAGGTTTCCTGACTCCCTTGCTTGACCTGCTACCTGTTTGGGATGCTCTGATCATGAGCTTGGAAGCTGCAGCCCTCGAATGCTAACCAACTATCTCGGGCCCCTTTACCTTCAAGTACCCTGTCCCATGGGATTTCCCCTAGCAATTGCTAGAAAAGGACCAAGTTGGCCCTACTGAAGTCCAGGGCGGTGAATCTGCTTAGTTTTCTATTCCTGCCACATGAGATCCTCAACTCCATCATCTCCTGGTCACTGCAACCAAGGCTGCCCTCAACCTTCACCACTTCAACTGTGCCCTCCTTGTTAGTGAGAGCAAGATCCAGCAGCGCTCCTCTCCTACTTGGCTCATCTACCGTTTGCATCAGGAAGTTATCATCAGTGCACTGGAGGAACCTCTTGGGTGGCTTGTGGATGGCTGGCTGAGTAGACCTTCTGGCAAAGATTAGGGTAGTTAAAATCCCCCCTGATAACCAGGGCTTGTAATTGCGAGGCTGATACCAGCTGCCTGTAGGAGGCCTTGTCAGCTTCCTAGTTCTGATCCAGCGGCCTGTAATAGACACCCACAACAGTGCCACCCATGCCAGTCTGCCCCTTAATTCCCACCCACAGTCTCTCAGCCCGCTCCTCATCCAGCCCTGGACAGTACTCCATGCATTCCAGTTGCTCCTCCTATTATCTGTAGATTCTTATGTTCCACTTATTGCATTCTTGCTGCAATAAATCAAATGTTAGTTACAATTAATCATGCTGACCATCTGGTTCACTTTGCCAGTGGTTTGGTATCCCAGGCAATCATGCATGCTCTTTAAAATACTGATAAAAGCATAGCTTTTCCCCACTTTGGTACCTGGATGTCCTGGAAGAGTCGCCATTACAAAGCATCAGCCTTGTAACTCCCACTTTCTGGTCATGAAATATGTGCTTTATTCTGTTTTCATGAATCAGTGTAGTCTCTTGTCTTTGAGCCGCTTTCTTGTCTCCTGCATTATCTACACAGATACATGAAGTTTATTCTTGTAGCCTTTTCTGGCCTTTATTCCAATTGGATTTCATTTATCATGAGCATAGGTTACCCAGATTGTGCAGAATATTATTGCATTTATGTTCAGATCACAGTAACTGGTGACAGAATGACTAGGAAATATCAATCTAATGTAACTTTTATTCCAACTATTTATAGTAATCACATTAATTTCTTATTACTGCTCCGAAGTGAAAATGCTCAGTTTCAGGATTGACTGTGGTATATTTATTGCAGGAGAAATAAATAATTCATCTGGTATTTCTAAAAATATAATTAGTTGGTGAGTCAGAGCAGAATTTGATTTTCCTAAATGTTAGGGATAGAAGATTGGGATTATCGTGATCACTTTGTCTGATCTGTGCCTACACTGTGCCTTAAGGCTCTGCCTGATAATTCTTGTGTCATTTTGTGATTAAGCTAGAATGTTACTTGACAAGACTGAATAAAGGGCCTGAACCACATTCTTGCAGTTTGTTGAATGTTATTTCACACAACAAAAGTAATAGATAAGCCCCACACACTACATTTGGTGATTAATCATTTTCATTTAAAAATTTAAGGCCATTAACATTTATTAATGGGCTAATTTCTATTAATTCAGTGCACATTTTTAGAGCATTGTAAATAACTGTGGACCTCCATAAATATGTGCGCGCATGTGGTTCTCTCTCTGTCCCTCTCCACTCCTCCTTTATATTTATTTAAGGCAGTGAAACCTATTTCTATTCATGGGAATCCAAATATTACCAAGAACCTGTATCAGCCATGTGCAGTGTAGAAACACAGAAGGAAGAAGCTACGTTTAAGTGAAAAGACAGAAACTAAACCAATTCCACACTCCAATAAAAGCAGTCAGGAAAGATGAAACTGAAAAAAAAATAATAATGAATACCACATATAGCAGAAGATTAATACTTTATTGATTGGGAAACAGATTGCTATGGACCTGTTTATTTTATGCCACTGCTATACAACTCTTCCCTACCTATGCTTACAAGTACTTTCTTCTACTTTTTCTACCTGAAGCAGCATCTACATAATTCAGTATGAATAAAGCACTCTCAAGTCAGCCAAATAACTGTAAGCATTCAACATCAGAGTCGAGAGAATGATTTTCAGACAGAGAATAATGAGATGAGGAATAAAGCACTTCTAATAGGCTCAGAACCATGGTACCATACACCACAGCCTGGGAGAGGTACTGCAGCATGAGTCAGGCCATTGTAACATACAGTGTGCATATAGCTTGAGCTGAGGAAAGAGAAACTAATGCTTTGTACTACATGTGAGCACTGCCTACCTTGAGATGGCAATGTTACAAATTCTTGACATAATATTGGCAAATGCATGTTGGCACATGGCAGAATGAATGGGTATTGGCTCTGAACAGCTGATAGCCTGCTACAGACAGCAGACATTTACAAGAAAAGGAGTAGACTGTGAATAAAAGACTGCAGTGCAGAAATGGTAAAGCCATTATCAGTATTTTAATTGCTGGCAAATGACTGTTGAAGGGAGGAAAAATGTAAGTTTAAAGGTACAACAGTGTGTTGGCTCTTGCCTCAAATAAGAGAAACTATATTTTAAGAGTGCACTTGAAGACCTAGAGAAGGTAATGGAGACAGAGTTTTAAATCATTTATGATACTGGAAACTATACATTACCACTATCCAACCTCAGGCAATTGGTACCTCTTACAGTAGGTTAAAAAAAAAAATAAAAAAAGGGTTGGTTTGTGTTCTAAAACATTTATGCCTGAAAAATAAAGTGCAATTGTGGGAAAGGACCTATCGTTTAGTTTTTTGGATGAATAAAGTTATTGGAGATTCTATTTTTCTGATGAGAACTCTCAACAATATCAATAAAGAGAGGAAAAAGACCTTTTATCCCTTTCTCTGGCCCTGGAACGGATTTCCCTGACTTGGTGTCTCTTTGTGTACACATACCTTCTCCTCACTTGCAATGCTAATGCCTCATAAGTAGACATATGTTACATAGACTTTCTATACATCTCCTTGGTTCATGGGAAATGAAAGGTAAAGTTTCTAACAGCAGAGTGCAGTGTGTTACAAAGAGAAACTTACTGCAGTTCCATTTAAAATATATACTAATCTTTTCTGCACTGTTTTCTGAGGCAGCGTGTGGCTGATTATTTATTTGTTTTTATAACAAGCAGTTCAGAACTGTGATGGAATTAAACTGCTGTTGGAAAGTCATTTGAATTACTAAATAAGCAATACACCTTTTAGATGATTTTCTTACTGCAGAGTAACAAAATACATGGTTATACAGTGAGAATAATGCATCTTCATAGCTCTCCACAGAACTACAAAGAACCACACTCATGGCAAAGGACCACATCCTGCTTGGTGAGGAATCCTTGGCCCACCAGTGAGGCTGAGCATCTTGCACACTTAAAGCATTCTTCATGCCACTGACGCTCTTCAAATGAGACAAATTTGGCACCTCCAAGAGCTGAAAGAGATTATGAGAGGAAGTAAATTCAGCATTTCTGGACATAGTTCAGAAACGTAACTAATTGTTTCCTGAAATGTGATCATGTTGTTGTTCATATAAATGAACAAAAATCCAGTCTGAAGTGCTGTTTGTTAGCTGAACTGGAAAAAAAAAAAGAACCAACTAAAACGCTGTAAGGTAGTGATACAAAACATAAAAGATAATGACAATTAATTTATGTAAAGCTACATGTTACTTGCTTGGTTTCATACCCTGTTATGCATTCTAAACAGAATGGGTTTACCAGAATGTCCCTTCAGTTTACAAACCTTCCCAAAAACTGTCATGAAAATTATCTGCAATGCAAAGATGTACACATTCCTATATGACACTGAAATTTAGCCTTTGCCACTAAGTATCTTAATATCTTTAAGAAATTATCAGATCACTAAATTCCTACGACGAGTATTTGAAATGAAATAAAACAATTGTGCTTTTTTTTTCTTCTCTTTTTTCCCCCAGAGGGAGGAGAGCAAAATCATCTCCATTTGGTTGGACATTCATGATTTTCTTTATGCATTTACATATGCAACATGCACCTGTATCAGTCAGGCAGTACTTTTCAAGATTTGACTTCCCACATAATGGAATCATAATGCAGAACAGCAGCCAATGGTCTCAGATAATTTCAGCTACCATGGACTACTGACCCGTATGTCTAATTACAAATCATTTAGGGACACAGGGATGCATGCAATAAATTTTTGTTGCTTGGCAAGCTCTCCAACATAACAGCTGTGCCTTATCAGCTGGCAGTTAATTCACGTTCAATTTTATTACATTTATATTTAAAAACAAAGCTAAACCAATTACAGCCATAAGGGAATTGTGTGTATGCATTGTCTCAGGAGGAATCTTTTTTGAAATCAAAAGAATGCATTATTGGGGATGATTTTGAGTGCAGAAAAGGGTAAATTGAAGAATGTTTGGCATATGAAAGAACTCAGTAGTCAGAGAACACATGATCAGTATCTCTGAGTAAGACATTACATTACATGGGGTGAGGCCTCTGTAGTACCTAACTCCCTCAGTCTTTAATTATGACGTGCTATTTTTTAATGCTGTTCTTTAAACTAAACATCTGATTTCAGAGGAAACTATGACTCCACAGTATCTAAAAGATAGCACTCACCTGTAATAGGTTTCTTGCAAGCAGCACACTTCTTAGCATAAAACTTGCTGAAACAGTCTACACAGTATGGATACTCATCTCTGGAAACAAACCTTTGCCCAGACAGCTGAATTTTACAACCAGCACACACAAAACACTCTTTATGCCAAGGCTGGTCGTGGTAGGCCACTCCCCCAGAAGTTATTACCTAACAAAGTAATGAAAGAAAGGATCATGAAGGATTATCAAGTATTTCATAAGTCCTTCCACTTGTTTTTTTCTAATAATATGCATAAGAGAGACAGTGCAGTCATCTCAATTTGACTCACTGCAGCTGATCTGAACATACCAGTGTACACACCTTATAATTTATAATACAACAGGTTGTCTAGTGATGGAACTCTGGGTAAAGTCTGAGCATCAGGCGTACTCTTCCTACTCATACAATTCTCAGTGATGGAGAGTAGCTGATAGAACTGATATTGAGACAAGGGTTAATCTCCAACTGGACTTGACATTTTCCTGTCTTGAAACTCAGAGAGTATTTTATGCAGGAGGAAAGAGACAGTAAAGAAGCAGAAATGAGACTAAAAGGAGGTCTACACTGTCAGAAGAAAAAAGACTAGCATCTGTCAGTGTCATCAAGTTTATAATTCCTTGCAACTCGCTCAAAGCTCTCTATTGGTTATATCTGAAGGGGGAAATTTTCAGCTGCTCTCTGGCTTTTATAAGTGTGATCAAGAGTAGGTTTCACTGAAGTTGTCAGAGATTGTATAAAGGAATTTTTCTAGAAATAAAATGAGATGTAAGGTGGTATTTCTACTGCTAAGACACATGTATGAGAGTGAATGAATGAGTGTAGTTGGAACAGGAGGAGAAAGAGTTGTAAACAATGAAATAAAAATAAAGGCATCACAAAATCTCTCTGGAAAAGCACAATTTCAAGAAAACAAAGAATAATACTGGGTGATGTCAGGCAATAAAAAATGTAAGTGGTTACTAATATTAGTGTTCTAGTATTGGGCTACTTCTAACTCATATTTGCCTTTCTGTAAAAATCTCAAAATCTCAAATCATCTTTTTCTGGCACAAAATTCAGGATTTCAGTTTGGCAATTCAATCTCTTTGATCTCAGTTCTTGTTTATGGGACAGATGCAATTTCATACAGTAAAGTTATTTTAGCTAGCATGCATGTAGTCTGTTTGCATTCCTAGATTTTTTAAGAAGCAAATCCTGATTTCTTTCATGCAAATATTGCTAACCTCAATTTCTCTAATAAGCTTGGATAAGAATTACTATATTTGTCATGTGATCATTTAATGCAAATTAATGCCTAAATACAGTAGCATAGGAATATTTAGACACGCTTTCTAAAGTTTAACTAACAAAGGGAAAAAAACAGCAAACAAACAACAAAAAGCAAACAATAAACAAACAAGAGGCAGCAAGTTAAAAATTTAAGCAAGTTTGCTTAAATTAAAAACTTTTGTTAGAGGAAGATGTTTACAGCTTAACATTATAAAAATTTGGAAATAAGCAATTTAATGAAGAGAAATCTTTTTTTTTCTTTTTTTTTTTTTTTCCGACCATGGACACTAAAGAATAAACAAAATTCTGTCATAATAAGCAGCTTAAATCAATTCCCTAGAGAATAGAATCAGATTAGTGGGTGTTTTCATCAACTTGAGACAATTTTAAAACACAAGAAATTGAAGGAGAGATGAATTGATATATTTGGAAGAAGAAAGAGAAACTTTGTGTTCTAAAATATTGGGAAACTTGACTTGTGTTACCATAACTAAATAGTATTTAAACTGATTATTGCTTGATACATTTCAAGAGACAAAGAGGTAGGACTGAATGCTTTTCTCAGCTTAGGTGGCTCATTATGCATGCAAATATATCTGACAAATATAAAGAGAGGCATGTTCATTAAGGCAAGATCAGACGTTATTGGGTAAGAAAGGTGTTATATAACTTTCTGTAAAACATCAACCTTTGTTAAAAATCACAACCTTTAACAAAATAATCCCAATATATTTGTTTTGGTGAATATATTGCAAATCTAAACAAGTTTATATCAACCTGTTTATTATTATCAATTATGCACAAGGGGACAGCAAACACTGTCGCAGCCAGCTTTCAGCATCCAATATCAATGCCAGAAGGAGGACTCAACTTGTCCTATCAGCTCACCAAACATGTTGCATGATGCTGCTCTGTCCCCCATGAGCAATATTGCTTCACTAAGGAGCATAGGTATCTTTCTTTGAGATCTGAAGTTAGATGGTGTGACACCCTTGTCGTATTCTGTTTCTCCAGTGTTAATATACCAATATTTATGTATCTTGATATAAGTTTGCTCTCAGGAAAAGAGTTAATGGCTTCTACAGAGGCAGCCATTGCCTAGAAATACAGTAGCACAGAACCAAAAAGCCACTAACTACAGATATATCATTTTTGCTACTAATGCACATCTCTTTTCTGTTAATTACCTAAACTATTGTAAGGACTTGTCTTACAGAGCTACGCAGACACACCACAGTTTCTGATGTATTTATCCCCGTAAATACACCCAACATTTCCATGAATAAGGAAAGCTAACTGGTATTTCCATTCTATTGTTAAAGAACTGAAACAGAAAAGGAATTATTAAAGCTTTCATACTTCATCCATACAACTCAGGAATCAGACAGGGGAGCTTCAGTTCATTATATTCTCCTAGATTCTCTCCTAAATGCCTTGAGAGCTCTATTGATGAAAAAGACTACAGGCTTCTAATTGGAGCATCAACGTTAAATACTTTAAAACAAGTGGTATGAATACCCACTAGACAGACAATACAGCCCCCAGGTGCTCCTGAAAAGGAGCTAAAAGCAATTACAAGCAGTTGTAGTTGATAAGAGGTTCTGTTGATTTCAAGATCATTTTCCCTGCTTTTTCTGTTTGGCTGAGTGTAAAGCACTAAAAATATACAATGTTGACAAAACGGTAAGTAAACGGGTAGAAAGCTATGTTCTTACTCTGTTAAAGCTTGTTAAGCATGCAGTCTGAACTTTCAGTTAGCTGTGCAACTTGTCTTCAAGAACTCCCACAGATAACTCCCGGCCCCCTTTTTTTTTCTTATCTTCAGCCCTTTTACAGAATATTTGAAAAGAGCTAATGTAAGAATTTACACGTTCTGATGATATTTTCTTTTTTACCCATTGTGTGATGCTGGTCTAGATTTCAGACCTCCAGATGAGAATGAAACTATGAATTTGCAGAGGTTGTTTTAAACCTGCACATTATAGATTGAGGAAAGAGTCTTTGTTGGTGTACTTCTGCTGTTGGACAATCTGGTCTTGACCAAAAATAACATGGTAGCACACTGCAATGCTTTCATTTTTCTATTGCAGTTACCTTTTTGCAAGAGTAGCAATGGTGAGCAAATTGTTTCTCAAAACAGGGTACGCAGTAATTCTCATTGTCTTTGGTGATCAGTGGTTTTGTTCCCAGTGGTTGCTGGCAATACTGACAAACAAAACAGGATTCATGCCAGGAACTGCCCTTAAATTCCATTTTACGGGAACCTGCAAAAATCAACACAAATTATGCTCCCAGGTACAGTCTTGCCACAAAGGTTTCAAATGTGTCATTTTTCATTTTCTGTCATAGTATTTTGTTATCCCCCATGTTTTCAAGTACGTAGCTAATCTCAAGAACACATTCAGTACTCTATGATCACGAGGCAAAGGACATGCTAACTGGCCTAAAATGTGATTTTTATTCTCTATTCATTTGACTCTTTTAGAGTTACTCCTCGGTTATACACTCCAGTTGATCAGAGCTTCTCTCAGACCACTCAGTGATGATATGATGTTTAGGTACACAGCACTTCTGTAAATTAAATGTGAATTTGCTTGGATCTTTAGTATAAATATTAATGTATTTTATCTTCCTTAAACTAAGTTTCTTTCACTTATAATTGCACTATTTATCTTATCCAGCCTGAGCTGGAATTTTTAAAGTATCTCTATGATAAACTACCATGTCTCTTCTTAAAAGTCATCATTTTCATCCTAGTTCAGTGGCTCTTTTTTTAAAAATCATATTCAGCCAGTTGCTTTGATTCAGTGCAAGGACAGATGCAATCCCAAAAGAAAGTCTCTCCATTAAATGTCTACTAGAGAAGCTGTTAAATTGTGTGCAGGTGCACTGTATTCCTTAACACATATTTGTTAAGCCTAAGATAAACATATATGTGTGAGACTGATTCTCCACTACGGCTTCCACCCCTGCCAGTGGCATCAGCCTGAGCAGAGGGATGCCAGGTGCTTTTACCATCCTTTCCACAGGAAGAAAAGAATTACTGCTATAAATGATTATTCCTGGATAACTTGTTTCCTAGATGTAGGTTTAAAGGAAAGAGAACCTACTGTTTGAATTTCAGCATAAAGAGTTTGCAGCTGCCTCCTAGCAAACTGAAGGCTAAATGTACTGTCTTTGCCTACAGAGTATTTTCAACACAGACCTAGCAAGCCAAAGAGTCAGTGGCTAAGGAAGAAACTGGTTAGCATCTCTTCAGCTTTTTGTTTGCCCTCTGATTCTTGTACTGAACACTTGCTGAGAGGATTTAGTCTCCTAGACTCTGGAACAAAACCTGCAAGGAGGATATACACCAGAGGACAATAATGTAAAAAAAAACACAGCAACAAACCAAACAAAAACGCTCTATACTCTGATGTTATTCCGGTCACATCTAACAAGGTGTGTCTCTATTAGACAACATTCTTCTAAAAATATACCACATTTAAGCAGTACATCACCCTACACTGAACACAACTATATTACTACAACATTTATTTCCACTAATATAAGTTTTACCTGTGATGAAGAAGAAAAAATAATACAAGTGTAAAAGTACATAGTTGTATCAATGCTACAGGCTGAACCAGGATATCAGTAACCTAGTATTTATATAAAGACAATAATTCTTCATGGCCCAAACTAGTAATCGTAGGACCACAGCATACAGTTTGCTGCTTGTATTTGGAGCTAAGTGAATCATCTGTAAAAAGGCTTAAGGATTTAGGGTAGTCCGCTGCTCCAATAGTTTGGGACCCACTCTCCTTGGCAAGCTACTGCATTTTGGCACTTACAATGCCAAACCTGCTGTAAACAAATCTGTATGTGTTCTGTAGTAAAAATACTGCTAATTATTTCAACACAGAACTCAATGTTTTGACAACTGAAGTAAAAAGTGTTTCTGTGTAAAAGAAGTGGTTTATAAAGAGTGTGAGATAGTTCTGGTTCTCAAGGCCCTGCCAATGTGACAGACAAAATGCAGATCTTTTGTCTAGCTCAGCACACCTGCTGATGATAGCTGTTTGTCCACCTATACTCACAGTGGGATGCACTTCCTACGGGCTGCAGGCAGAATCAAGGGCACAGCATGAGTACGTTTTATTCTGTTTGGAACTCTAGTATCCTTTATAAGGATTCATAAGTCCTGCCAGTGCTAGACCAGAGGGCCTGCCTTGCCTATCTTTGCTGCCTGCAGGGTACTGCAGGAGGGAGTGGCAGTCCTGCAAGCTGCACAGTTGTAGCTAGGCTATTTGAGGATGTGATTTTAATTGAAAATGCAGTTCCATATTCCACAGGAGGATCCCTGTTGTCTTACCAGGCATAATGGTCTTCTGGCAGTGGAAACACTTTGATGAATACTCATTGGAGTAGCATTCAGTACAGAGCAAGAGCTCATCCTTGGCAGCAAATGGTTTCTCTACCAGAGAGCGGCTGCATTTGGTGCACTTGAAGCACCTCTCATGCCAGTGGCGGCCTTTGTAAGCCAGATCCTTGGAAAAAGTAAGTGCATGTTAATAAAGGCATTTCTTTACAGTGTTCTTTTCCCTCATCTCCTCCCAGAACTGAAGAGAAAAATGCAGAGCACTGCAATGGCAACTTGAAGAGTTGCATCCAGCAGGTGTGCTCAAAGGCAGTGTGTCAGGGTATTTTGCAACTCTTGCTAGGCCATTAGGAGTTGCTTTGGCACAGGCAATTGAGGCAATTGTCCCTCGGCATGCAACATCAGAGAGATGTTTATATTGGAAGACCCAGCATCTATTTTTACTGTTGGCCTTCAAGGAGAAGCAGGTAATTAACATTTTAAATGTGCAGAGGCCTCCTGTCAAGAAGCATATTCTCTACGGACTTTTAAGAAGAACTTCATGTATTTTTTAACATTACTACTTTTCCATCCAGCTGACTCTACATAACACTAAAGAAAGATCATATTATTGCAGAGAACAAGCAATTAAAATCTCATTAATTGAGAACAAAATGGTTCTTGGGACGTGTATTAAAAAATCATTGCTTTTGTTTACACCTAATATAACTCCCTCTAAAAGAACTGGCAGAAATATATTTGTTTAAGACTCAGCAGGCTTAAGAGATGAAACAGCTAGCAGTATACATATGAGGCCTCCACTAATAATTAAACAACAATAAAAAAAAGAAAGCATCAATTTTTTTTTTTTCCCAAGGTTAGAAAATACAAGGGAAAAATGTATCACCAGAAAAGTAATAATCCTTAAAAAATTAACCAGGCCTTTCCAGATCTTCTTTATAGGTAAGAAGCACCAAAAGGCACAAAGCCAATCTCATTTTTCTACTTTGTCAGTTCCCCACCACTTAAAATGCTAACATGAGAAATGAAATACATACCAGGGTTCATTTGGGCATTGCTGAGTGTTGAGAACTTTCATTTCCTTTAGTTAGCACTCTGAACCTTTTAGAAAATGGTCTCTCACACAAAAGCCAAGAAATGGATAAGAAGGAGAGGAAGAGAGCCAAGCTCTAGCAGCTTCACAGAGGTTGGACAACCTGCTGTAGACCTCTGTGGGTCACTTCTTTAGCTGTGACACTCCTGTCTTATCCCTGCTTTTTTGTCTCTATTTTTCCTTCCACTCCGTCTGAAGATAAGATTTTTTTAGTGACCTTTCATATTGTTAGTCCTGCCACTTAGAAAGTTTAAATCGTAAAAGTGGGGTTAGTGAGCTCAGAGTACGTGTTCTCCAGGTGATAGTGACTGGAGCATGCAAGTTTGCAACTGAAAAACACTAGTGAGCATCTGAGAACAGTTAACATCCATATCAGTGTTTTTCTTTGACTACTCCTTCATGGAACTGAGCTGTGCTCATACAATATACTTTGAAAACCAAAATTATATTGGCTGGAGAGAGATCTCCTGAGAGATTTACTTTAATAACTTTATGATCTAGCACTCACTGTGGCACCAAGGGACATGGTCTACTGGTGGGGTTCAGTAGGTTCTTTTATTTCAAAAGAACATAAGCAAAATGAGCATGGGAGAAGGTGATCAGTACAAACTGAACTCAGAAAAACAAGAGGTTTTTGACAGCTTTCATCTTCTTTTAAAATTGTAAGTGTAAAGGGCTGTAAATTGAGCTAAAGGGTGCTGGAAAACCTGTCAAAGATCACAGAGGAATTCATGTTATTATTACTTATTCTTAAAAAGAGTAGAAGAAAATGGATAGCCAAGCCCAGAAACACTGCTGGTCACATTTCATCTGAGAGACAAACAAGGTGAGCATGAAAGTTAAAATGAAAATATACCTAATTTCCAAAAGTAGTACAAAAAATATGAATTATAAATCATCTTGATGTCTGTATGTCAGCATTTGCAGTCGAAGTAATTTGCAGAATAGCTGAAGACAATTTTTCCAATGGCAATCTCTCAGAAATTCCAAATGTTCCCTCATCCAAATACACTGAACTATATCAGCACCCCAAATTCCCTCAAGCACTGGTCAGCTTCTGCTGCTGACGAACTAGCGAAGGTGGAGGATGGAATCCAGATATGGTCCATGCATATACCACATAGAAGATACTTGAGGTGCATGTACAAGCAGATTTTCTCATCTGGATTTCCCAGTTCTGGAAAAATAGCTCTGCTGTACACAGATGCACAACCACTATGCTCAGGTTCCTTCACCAGCTCAGGACTACACAGAAGTCTGATATAGAATCAATCATTAAAGAAATGGGGATAACTTAACAAAGAACAAGAAAGTTAAATCCTTACCTTGGAATCGCATTCAATAGGTTGCTTGCACTCCTCACAGGGGTTGGCAAATAGGCTGTCGTAGCATCTAACACAATAAGCATTTTCTTCCCTTAATGCGTATTTCCTTCCACGGAGAGACTGCAGGCAGTAATGGCACTCTGAGTGATTGCTGGTCATTCTGGTGGAGTTCTCCAGGTGGTTTGGAAAGATGGAAAAATCATGTAATTGAACGGATAACAGTTTTCTTGCCCAGATAATAATAAATTGTGCATTACCTATGAAAGTTAGGATGGGTGTTTTTTAGTCCTTTGCTCTGGATTTCTAGTGCTGAGTTGTTCCATAATAGAACAGTGGTCTTTAATGATTTGTAATGATGTATTGTGTCACCTAAATAATGCAGAGCAAGAAAGTTGCTTTCGCTTACTTGAATGTTATTTACGTTGACAGGACAGGTACCTGAAAAAGAACGTGCCTTCACAGTTGTTCTGTATATGCAACTACTGCCTTTATAAGCACTAAGTACTGGATTGTGAAGTACAGTGTATCCAGAAATTAGGGAATGGAAGGATAAATAAGATAAATAATTTTTAAGTAAGTTCAAAAATTAATCCAACTCTGGGGCTAAAAGGCCATATAGAAGAGGCAAGCTCGTTGTGGTGTTTTCTGGGCTCTTTTTTGCCTTTCTTTTCGTTCTGTTCATCCCTTTATTTTGAAAACAGCCACATCTCTACAAGCAGAAGGAAACAGTGAACTACAAGCTTTACAGCCTCTTTTTTTTTTTTTTTTTTTTTGCGTGATCCAGCTGTCCTGCTAACATTTGTTGGCAATGTATGTAGAGCAGTGTAAACACCCCCAGGTAACAAAGAGCAAAATATAAATAAACAAACTAAAATCCAAATAAAATTGTAACTTCAAGAAAATTCCTCTTGTTTTTATTGGAAAAGATTACTTTTTCTTACATGTTTATGTATTGCCAGGTTCACAGTTGGAAGAGCCAAAATACTGTGAGATAGATAATATTTATGTGCCAGATAAGTGAAGGAAATATCACAAATCTACTGAGAGCCAATTGTATGAGTTTCTCATCCTTCATTTTTCCAGGCTAAAGAGGCTTGGATAAGCATCCTAACTTCAGCAGCTTATACATCTGCAGTGTTGACTGTTTTGAGGATTGTAGAGATGAAGGCTTACTTATTTCAGTTATTTTGTTGCTGGTTGGATCATCAGCACTTTGCTAAAATTGGGTCTAGATTCCTGGGAATGAAGGAAGAAGAAACCACAAAGTTCTCGGTGAAGCAAACCTAGAAACATCTGCCAGACTCACTGGATTGCAATTTTCATTAAAGTCATTAGCAAGTGTCACTGCAATCAGAGCAATCAGCCAGCAATCTTAAATTTTCAAGGAACTGAGAACAATTGGGGAAGGTTTCCTAACAAATCAGTGACTTCGGGCAGCGGAAGTCTTTGCACACTGAATAATGGTGCAAGTTTATCTTAACCAGCTGCAAAGGAAGAGAAGCATATTAACTAAAACCAGGAGCACTTAGCACCACAGAGCTTATATCTAGTCCATTTAGGGTAAGTTGCTCATTGGTTTTATACATTCACTGGATGTTTTATACCCATGGTTCAGCTTTGAAAAAGCATTTAACTTCTACATTTCTGCTTAGCTGTTTTCCAAAATGATAATTTGAACCATGAGGCGTTCAGTTACTGGAGGTCTCTACTGGTACTAATGCACAAGTCAAGGAATTTATTAACCTATTTCTGGAGGGGCTGCAGTAAAACTATGAAAAAGTGTCAGGGAGGAAAGCTATAATGCAAAAGTAATGACTTGTTCATTTGGCACAAGCTATGAAAAACTTGTTGTTCCTGTAAGCTGAAAATCTTTGGAGCTGAATTGATTTATTGTTTTTTTGACTGCCCTAAATCTTAGAGTTAACCTAGACACGGTACGGCAAGGAAGTCAAATTATCTGCAACTCAAATCAGTGCTTGCTTAGATATGTGCTTGCTTAAAAATATTACAGATATATTTTCTGTGATATCCTTGGGATGATAGTATAAGAGAACTTGGATATGGAGTCACATTTCCTTAAGATCAAACAGAGCTTTGAGTGTGCAAAGAATTAACCAACTTATAAGAGAACACAACATGCATCAGCTCAACTATAAAAACCAGGCACTATATAGTAATTCAGTGCATGACCACTTAGCTGTCACTAGAATCATGGTTACGTTTTGCTCATTTCTATATTGGAGAATTCTTCTAAATTGGTGTTTACAGAGGCAGTAGAGAAGAAATGCCTGTGGCTAGCTGGGCTCTGCGTTGAAAGTTGGAGGACAGGCTTGAATGTGGATTTCAGAATAACTTTCACTCCTTTTTCTTATGGGAATTAATGTTGTGATCTGCCCCTGAGGATTACCCTCACTATGCTACCTTTCCACCTTCCTCTCTGCCGAATCAGTACCTCAGCTTCCTAACAGAGTTCCATCTCAGTCTAGAAGTGATAACAGCAAAATCCTAACAGAGCATGTAAGAAGAACTTATCTGTTGCTTACAGTCTTCATTTTTCTTTTTTTCCCACAAAGCTTATCAACAAGTAATTTCATATATTTACAGATACATCTCTGTTTTTTCATTCTGATGAATGGCAATAGGATTTCACATTATTAAAAAGTATGCAAGCCGAACAATTTTTGTTCAAAAAGTTGTTCTCTTGATTTTTTTTTCCCCAGGCCAATCTATTCCAGGAAGCGTGATTATGTCCTTGTACAAGATACAATTTTCTAATACCTAAGCATTTCTGAATCTGTAATGTAGCTATCCTCCATAAAGCCTATACGGATATGGGAACAAAGTCCTAATAATGTTGCTTTATGTATCATAGTGGTTACCGGAGAATGTTAAAAGAGTATCCCCAAGACCATAACCAAGAACTGAGGTATGATCAGGCTGCTCCTCTGGTAAAGCACTCAAGTCCAGAAAAGATTTCTTCAGAAAAATTCTTCAGAGTTTGATCATGATGAAATAGGACCATGTTTGGATATGAAGCAGAGATGGTATGAGAAAGAGTGATTATTTTTGCAAATCCTTTGGCAAAGTTCTGGGTAATCTCTGCTCGCTACTTTTACCCTTGGACAATGAAAAAAAAAAATCTCATCTCCCCCAGCTTCTCTTATCCTTGCTCCAATAAATAAATAATGTTACAAGCACCACGTAGTTAAGTAGAATGTTTTTCTTGTGCTTTGATCCTAATCTCTAGAGAAATATGTTTACTTTAAGTTTGCTGGAAGCTAGACTTCTTGTTTTGAAGGTCAGCTAAGAAATCTCTGGAGGTCTGGTGCTATTCACTCTCATGGAATGAAAAGCTGACTCCAGCATTCCAGCAGCCCTCTCGTGTCCCAGGCACAGAGAAGGACTGTGATTTCTTCATTCCTTGGGAAAAGATGATTTTGTTATCTAGATTGGAGCAAAGCTAAAGTACAGCTGATTCTTATATAGACAGTTGGCACAGATATGTGATATCAGTGCAACATACTGTTGGGAACCTGCTGTAGCAGGGGAGTTGGACTAGATGGTGTCCAGAGGCCCCTTCCAACCCCTACTGTTCTGTGATTCTGTGATTTGTAGCATTAGGGTAGTCCTAGAGACATAGAGGATGTTGCCAATGATGTAAAGATCTTGCAGCTGATGTCCCTGGGGTCAGATCTGAGAATGCAGCAGTCTGATGGTATAAATTATAGAGCAGATGAAAATAAAACAACAGAGCTGGCTTGTCTGCCCACTGTTACAACAGATGAAGACAGAATTTAGCTACAGAAAATGAGGAGAGGAACCTTCTGTAGACTCAGATTGTTTTCTATAAGATAAGAGATACTGTAAGTCTTCTAGCAAAGAAAACCATATTAAAATTGTTTCCAAGTCCATGAAAACCAGTTAAATGTAGGATCATTATGAAAGGAATAATGGTTTTCTCGTTGAAGCTAAAAACCACAGCCATAATGCTAATATATGTCTTAATAATTTATCTTAATATTCTCCATAAATACATATTAATACACTTTAGATTATCAAAACAAACAAACAAAAAGAACAGAAATGTTCATCATACACTTTGGTACATCTATTCATACATATGAAGATATTTTTTGAGGAAATCCTATTTCCTGATCTAAATAAGCCTGCTGTTCAGCTGCATAATTTTTTCCTTAAGAGAATACAACGGCTATGAGACAGTCATAAAGAAGGAAAAATGATGGCAAAATAAATCACTGTCACAACACTGAAGGATAAGAAAAACAAATCAATCCCTTATGAGGGTTACACCCTGAGTTGCAAGTCAACTCAGGCACTGTTTTATTTTCAGCTAAGTACATATTTTCATCTTGAAACATGTTTTTGCTTATTAGCATGTATTTTCTGATTTCATTTTCCTCATTTTTTTTTTTTGAAAGCTGCTGTATAATTCATCACATACATTTGCAAAACATATTAGTGACTCAAGGCTACAACTACATTATAAAGCCAACAACATCATTATAAGGAAAAGTTTCTAACAAGACCATCATTTTATAAATGAGAGTTTCTAACAGTGTTCTCCCAGACCTATTAAAAGTCCCGATCCCTCAAAAAACAATAAAGTAAAGAAAAAATACCCCAAAATCCATAACCAACCTACACTCTCTAAAGGACAAATAAATGGGTGCTGTATGTCCAAAGCTTCAGCAATACCCTATCTTTCTCTCCTCCACAAGAGTATCTGTAATTTTCACAGTTTGTCCCAGAAGTTATGCTGGAGTGTTTAGCATGCCAGAATATTTGCTCTTCTAAAAATGGGTATAGAAGCAATAGAAACCAGGGGCACACAGCATAAATCATGTCAAAACATGTAGGTACAAGAAAGCAGAAGCACAGGCATTAGCTATGCATGCTGTTTTGTCCCTGTGGCACAGCACAGTAACACAAACTCAGGTCCTGGAAGTACTGAAGTGAATGCAGAGCAATCACTGATGAAGTTCTGCTGCCAGTGGCCAAGACAGGCATGCTGACCAGGGCTGTGCTGTAGCAGTGTGAGCACAGTGCTTCATGGGCCACTAGTGACACCGATTTGGTGGAATATCTCAACCAATCGGCCTATTGAGAGGCTATCTAGTAGCAACACCACACTGCATTATACTGTGTTTATGTGCCTTATGACCACGAGTGATAAGGGCAAAAGTTCTGCCGTTAGAGAGGGACTGAGCATCACAAGTATCCTCCAATTTTCTCCTTAATTGGTATCACTGTTGGCTTTGTTTACACCACACAAACTCAAACACTGGTGTTAGTTATATAAATTTGTCCTTTATCCCACTGTAACACAATTTACAACTTTCTCAAACTTCAAACAAGCAGACTAGAGCAGTGGAAATGCTTGGACTATGGGTGTGCCGTTGCACAGACATACAGAAATTTTGTTGCAGAAGACACATGACTAGCTTATGTCTCTCAGGCTCTCCTTGCTGGCTATGAAATGGCCTTGCCCCTGTGCTTCTACAACAAGGAAGGTATTTTTGCTCAAATTCAGCCACAGAACTTTCAACAACAGCACTCAACTTGTCCAATGAAGGAGACAAAAAAATAGCCAGCTGGCCACAGAATTAAACCTAGATGCTTGCTGGATTGCTATTATTATTATTTTAACTAATCATAGAATGGCTTAGGTTGGAAAGGACTTAAAGATCACCCAGCCCCGGGGCATGGGCTGGGCTGTCCCACACCAGCTGCCCAGGGCCCCATCCAACCTGGCCTTGAACACCTCCAGGGATGGGGTACCACAGCTTCTCTGGGCAGCTATGCCAGGGCCTCACCACCCTTTGAGTAAATAATTTATTCCTAACATCTAACGAATCAGCATATGAGAGTCTGAAAGTGCAATAATACCAACATTAGATGCAGTCATTCCAGTCAGAATGGCACTGTTCTGAACACAGCAAGCTCAGCTGATTTTCACTATTGCTGTTCAGTAATGCTGCTCTGTGTTTAAGGAGAGACAAGCCATCTGTGGAGTGCTCAGTACTGATTCCAGTCTCTGGCTGTTACTAAGGAACGTAAATCCAGATTCCTGGGCACTGTCAATATCAACAGCAGATATTCAAGTAAGGAAGTAAGGTTAATGCTAAGGCTTAGATAATCGCTTTTATTTTTCTGAAATAATTCTAACATATACTTTTTTACAGGTATTTAGAGTCTGGTACAGCCAGAATGTTCTCCTATGTTCACTGTGAATCTCGGCCCTTTATGGCTACTGTCAGATTTACAGAACCAAATGAAACCACAAAATATTTCAGTCACGTATTGGTGTGCCTTTTTGTGTAAAATCCTGGCAGAATTCTCAGGCACACTGTACATATTTAGCCACCAAAACAGGTCTGAGGACTGCGTATGGCACAAAAGGGCATTTGAAAAGAATTATACCCAAATTAGCTTGTGAATGATATGCTTAATAGACATTTATACTGTTTTGAATTAATTGACTTGAGTTTCACAGCTTCCAAGAGCAGTCATGAACCGAAGATGTATGAAAAATCACTAGTGAATCTTAAGTAGAATATTAAAGGAGCAAGTTTAAAATAAAGTGGGATACACCAGGGGCTGACACTGGGACAAATGCTGCTTAACATCTATATTAACAACCTAGATGATGGGACTGGGAGTGTATGTGATGGGAGTGTATCTGCAGCAAATTTACAGATGACAGGAAACTGGGAGGAGTAGCTGATAAACTAAATGGTTCTGCTGCCTTAGAGAGGAACCTGGACAAGGGTGGAGAAATGGGGTGACAAGAAGCTCATGAAATTCAACATATATCTCCCCTGCATCTGGGGAGGTATAACTCCATGCACTAGGATGTGCTGGGGCACCCAGCTGGGAAGCTGCTCTGCAGAAAAAGATCTGGGGGTCCTGGCTGACAACAGGTTGAACCTGAGCAGGCAATGTGCCCTTGCAGGTAAGAACAACAGCAGTTTCTTGTGAAACATTAAGAATAGTATTGCCAACGGGCCACGGGAAGGGATCCTTAATGTCTACTCAGCAGTGGTAAGACCAAATCTGGAAAACAGCTTCCAGTTCAGGACACCAAGAGAGACATGGACATGCTGGAAAGAGTCCAGTGAAAGGCCAAGAAGATAATTGAAGAACTGGGACATTACTGTGATGAGGACAGGCTGAGAGCTACGACTGTTCAGACTGGAGAAGAGGAAGCTCAGGAGGGATCTTACCAATCCTTATTAATATCTGAAGGGAGGGTGCAAAGAGTCAGGATCTTTCCAGGATGCCCAGTGACAGCACAAGAGGTTCCCTCTGAACACCAGGAGCACTTCAGAGCTCTGCAGGTGACAGAGCACTGGTACAGGATGCCCAGGGAGGCTGTGGATTCTCCCTCATTGGAAATGTCAACATGAAACATGACATGGTCCTGGGCCACCCGCTCTATAGGACCCTGCTCTAAGGATGGGGCTGAACAAGATGGACTCCACAGATCTCCTCCCACCTCAAACATTCTGTGATGGAAAACAGGTTTATCATTGCTAAATTCACAGAATTTCACAGAATTGTAGGGGTTGGAAGAGACCTCTAGAGATCATCAAGTCCCACCACTCTGCCAAAGCAGCCTCTCTACAGCAGGCAAAATGATAAAACAGCAGGCAAAACAGTCCTCAAAACTTCAGTATTCCCTTCCAACTGTTTGGGAAGGAGCAAGGTCATTGCCATAAAAGGAATGAAGGTCTCCTGTAGATGACTTGTTGTGATTACATGTATAATCCAGACATGCATGTAGTCTAAACACAAGAGAAATGCAATTGCTTTCAGCTGGAATGCTTGAATTTGAATGTATGTTTAAAGCTTTGCTGCCCATATCTTTGAAGAGCAGATTTTGTAAGGTATTTCAAAGATAGGCAAGTAGGATTTAAAAAGTAGAGAAGCAACTATATTCTTAATTACCATTAATGTTAATGTTTCTTAATATTTCAAATCTGATAAACAGAGTCTCTAAATCCATCCCAATTAAAATGCATTCAGTGGAATTGCGTACATTTGGTTAGAGAGGAAATGGCAAAGGAAACTAGTGATTTTAAACAATTTCTGTCCAAACAAACAAACAAAAAAAACAGTAAGCATTTTTAGTAGATTCAGCGTTTCTGCTGGAAAATATCACTTCCAGCATTCTCAAGTCCCAGCCATGTGTGAAATTAGGAAAGACTGACACTACTTTGTACTGTCACTGTAAAATATGATCAGCACATCCTTTGTCAAGAAGCATGATATTTAGCTCTAAGCATGGCCCAAATCCTTAGCCCTTTTTGTTGTTTGTTACTGACTTGTCTGTGGTATCTTGTTTGCAATAATGAAGATTTTGTTAATTGGAGTGTTGCAGGCTGGTGCAAGACAAAACTCCTTTTCTTCACTGGTTATTTTAAATTGCAGCTGTTAATGCAGACCTGGCTACAGAAAAGATGTAGAGGTCTGGATGTCTTCAGTCATCCTGACTGTGTCAACAACTTGGCTCAGAAGGAAATGTAGGCAGAGAAGCATTGCTCAGCCCCTTTCCCGTATGGAACAATGAAAAATAGGGGTTGTTTAGAGTACCGAAATCTACACTAGTTCTTAGCAGAATTTAGCAGGGGAATCATAGAATCATAGAATGGCCTGGGTTGAAAAGGACCACAATGATCATCCAGTTTCAACCCCCCTGCTACGTGCAGGGTCGCCAAACACAAGACCAGGCTGCCCAGAGCCACATCCAGCCTTGAATGCCTCCAGGGATGGGGCATCCACAACCTCCTTGGGCAACCTGTTCCAGTGCGTCACCACCCTCTGTGTGAAAAACTTCCTCCTAATACCTAACCTAAACCTCCCCTGTCTTAGTTTGAAACCATTCCCCCTTGTTGTAAATAGCCATTCCCCCTCATGTTTATACACTCCCTTCAAATACTTGAGGCCGCAATGAGGTTTCCCTGGAGCCTTCTCTTCTCTAAGCTAAAAGGAAGCAGATCTAAAAATAATTTTGCAATGTGAAATCACTATAAGCACACACATACCTTTTGTCAGTTCAGCAGGCAAAATCATCCTAAGAAAGATGCAAGAAACCCTGTGCAAGATGGCAACAATCTGCTCATCAGGAATGTATCCTAATCCCTTTTAGAGGATTAAATTCATGCTCTGAAACTTGAGCATTTATAAGCTTCCAAAACTAATATAAATTAAGAAGTCATTGCACTGGGGTATTTTTGAGGGGAAAAAAGGATTTTTGCATTCAGCTCGGCTGAAAATGCTCTAATAGTTTTATTTCAAGTTTTGATGTATTTTAACAGCAAATTTTTGTGAATAAACAAAACATAATGGAAAATATCTGTTTTAGAAAAGTAGGACTCAACAAAGTGAAATTTGAGTAAAAGATATTGGTGAAAAACACCTCAAATTCTCAGCAGAAAATCTTTCACCGAAAGCATGTGTTTTATTTTTGATTGAAAATGAAAGTTTCATTGGGATAATAAATGTTATAGCTAGCTAGCTACGTGTTATCAGTTTGAGGTAAGAAATTTGGTAGCAAAAGAAGGATCTTTGTGCTGGGTAATATTCAATTAAAATGGTGGGAACATAGAAAAAAACATATTGTACTTACATGGAAATAGCAATGAATGAAAATACTACGTATTTTTGAAAAAGGATTAATAATTTGGGTGAAGTGGTCAGGGGAAGAACTGAGGTCACAGCCAGTCTCTAGCAGCAAATATAAATTCTTCCACCCACCCTTCCTGGCTTCCTCCAGCCCCCCTTCCTGCCTTCCTCTCACCTACTGTCTCCTGATTGCAGAAATGACTTTAAAAGCACTTGAGTAAAAAGGAAAGTTAAAAATGAAGAGCCATGCTCAAGTCCTGATCAGAGATTGTGTTGCTTAGTTCATCTGCAGTGTACAAATGAGAGCAGTGCTTCTTACTGTTCCGTGCTAAAACTGCCAATGTTGGAAGTGCGTGCCAAGAGCAGAGGAGCCGACGGGAGGCCTGATGGTGGCTGCAGCTCACAGGGAGTGGAGGGGCAGCTCTGGGCTCTGCTCCCTGTGGCAGGGACAGGGCCTGAGGGAACGGCATGGAGATGTGGGAGAGGGGCAGTGGGGGTTAGATGATGGCTCTGCATCAGAAGGTGGTGCACGTGGAACAGGCTGCTCGTGGCGGTGTCATGGCCCAAACCTGCTGGAGTTCAAGGGGTGTTTGGACAGCACCGTTAGACATAGGGTTTGAATTTGGAATGGTACTGTGTGCAACCTGAGGTTGGACTCAAAGATCCTTGTGAGTCCCTTCGACTTGGGATATTCAGTGAATCTCTAAGTTAGTTCCTCTTTATACAATGCAGTAAAGCCAAATGCCTGCCCAGAGAACAGCAGCCTCTAAACAACATTGTTGTTTAGGCATTGTTGTCTTTCCTTTGGGACTTACGTGCGGAAAGCAATAACTGTAGACAGCGATGCCTGTCCTACTCCAGCAGTGAGGTGCTTGCAGACCATGAAATGAAACAGCCTGGTTACTAACAAAAGGTAACAGAGGTTCAGTAGGCAGCGTTGATGCTGCCTGCAACCTTCAAGATCTGAAAAACAGATCGGTCGCACCTTTCATAGAATCATAGAATCATAGAATCACTAAGGTTGGAAAAGACCTAAAAGATCACCCAGTCCAACCGTTTCCTTTGCAGATACATCAACTGCAGGGAATGGAGCTCCTCTACCTCTTGTTTACTTCAGGGACAGAAGGAGGATGGAGAGTAATTTATGAGGACGGAAACATCACAAGCATTAAAATCCTCATAAAAAAGTAACAACAACCCACCACTCACTAACACTTTAACTAACTGGGTTTCTTAAAAGTCTGTGACCTAGTTTAGAACTGCTTTAAGAAATACAATGAGTAAAGGACGAGCACAAGATAAGCTTTAAAGCAACCTAAAATTGGAAAATATTTTCATTACTTGGTTTAAAAAAAAAAAAAAAGGACCTCATCCCTCCAAATCCAAACATAGAACCCCCAAATGGTAAGACAGCAGCTGCTGGAGCAGCACAGCCTTCTATTTTTCTGTCTCAGTTGTACCTGACCTAGTTTTCTAAGAAAAAAATAAATGGATCTTCTTGGCTTTTGTAGTAACATTATGATATCAAAATGAACCAAGTCTAGGTTTCTGATTTTAGCTGTGTTAAAAGAGGCCATTAGCTAGGTGGCATTACAGCTTAGGAAGAACAAAGACTACTACTACTAAGGTAAGGAGCACTGGTAGATAAGATTCCTACCTCCGTTACCATTATTCCTGGGTATTTACACTTCCAGGCCCAATGAACAGCCTGAAGACACAGATGACATGATTCTACAGATAAGCTCGGAGCTGCTGACCATAGGTCAGTTTGTGAGGCCACCGTTGTACGCAGCCTAAGAAATGGTGACAACAGCAAGCATAGCATGTGCAACTTCCATTCATGTTACATAGGTGGCGCTAGGAGTGACCACTGTTAAGGCAGTCTCTTCTCTGCAGAGAAGAGCTCTATGGCGTGCCTCCACAGACCTTCCCAAGGGAAAGCTGTGCAGTCCCAAGGGGCAGGATCAGGCAGAGGAGTGTGCTGAGTGCAGCCACCAACAGCCTCATCTCACAGCAAAGGGTGCCTGTGCGCTCTTCACTACTGACAACTAACACAGAAGCATTGCTATGAGCACCAGCAGCAATAATTCTCTACATTTCTATTTCTTTGGAATGAAAGAATGTTAATGCAGTCTGATTAAAATACATATGCATACATTACTTTGCCTGCTAGGTGGATAGGTGATAAAAGGTCTGTTCTGCTGGGGAGCATCTGAAGATGTGTACACTTCTGTTGCTTTTATAGCAATGAATTGGTTATAGAATGTAACAGAGGGTGAGAAAGAGTGCCAGAAAAACACTGTGGATGTTCTTAAGTCTCTTTCTCCAAGTTGTTAAATGGAAGTGGGCTTTGTCTTGAAACAGGACCCTAGGAACAGCTGTATATGTATATAAATTACCATAGCGGAACAATTCCACTCGATTCGTAGATGTCAAATTGGTTTAATATTTTTCTAGATTAAATTTTTAACTCTGTATGCTAGGGTTGGTGTTCTCACATCTACTGGTGAGTGCTAGGCACAATTCACTTACAAGGTTTCAACATTTGCATCAAGGTGGCCAAGACAAAGTACTACGTTGTGGCTGTGTGTACATTTCACTAACAATGTGGGATTATGGCACAGTACTTTGCTCCTTTTCTTATGATTAATTTTTGCCCTGCCCAGTATTTGTTTTAAACATACTGTAGGACTGGAAAACCTTACCAGTTTATATCTACCACGGGCATCAAGTGCAGGCTGCAGCTATTTGGACTCGAGAAACAAAAAATAAAATATTTGCTTCTTTGACATATTCTCTGTTGATAGTAAGACAGCACACTTAATTTCAACACAGCAAAAGGGTAAACGACTCTGTGGGTAAAAGCTCAGTTCCAGAAAACAGCTCACTATGGCCTTTCAAGGAAGCATGCATCTCTGGTTTCTTGTTCTTCCTTTACAGAGAGGAAAAATAAAGGAGTGTTACTAGGACTGAGCAGAGATTATCTTTTGTTGTTGTTGTTGTTACTGTTGTTTTAAATAGGTGTTGTTGAGCATTAGAC
The DNA here is from genome assembly GCF_023343835.1 of Lagopus muta. Taxonomy (NCBI): domain Eukaryota; kingdom Metazoa; phylum Chordata; class Aves; order Galliformes; family Phasianidae; genus Lagopus; species Lagopus muta. Next base: position 38,039,066 of record NC_064434.1, on the reverse strand, counting down.
ATTAACCAGAATAAAAATGGTAATTGAAGACTTTCTGAAGATTTGAGCTGTTGAGTAGATAACATTGTGCCAAACAAGATAGAATTGGTGCCATGACTCTGTCTTAACTTCAGCTCTCATACCCTGGGAGCAGCAACAGACCGCTCAAAGCTCTGGGTTTTGTTCACACCCTGCCCATGACCTACCGTGAGCTCTTTCCCAGGTACTTGAAATATTTGTGCCTCTTTCTTTACCTGCTCTGTTTTCTTAGTAGATAAGGTCTTCAGAGCAGTTATGTGACTGGGTATCCTAACATTTCTCTTAAGGCCTCCGATCTCTGTGCCAGACGTTAGACATATTTCTTTCTATTTTAACGTAGTCTATCTTCCTAAAAGTGGCAATGATTTAAAATTAGACCCTGAAATGAATAGATCTTGGTATTCTGTCTTTCTTTATTATGAAGTGAGGTTATTGACCTTTCAGTTACTGCTCTGCTGGGATTTTTGTAATGTTCTGGCATGTGAAAAGATTTTTTATTTCATTTATTTGGCACTATGACTTTCATATTTTTTTTCTATGGTTATAAATACATTCTATCCAAATTCTGAATCCACTAAGGGATTGCCCTATATTGACTGAAGGAAAATTAAAGCTAAAAATTATCAGAACACCTCAGACAGTCAGCATTTGACTCAAATCATTAGGAATAAAAGCTCACTTAATTCTCTGAATGCTGGAGGAAATTTGTTAAAAATGAAGAAATTCCTCTCTAACATTTCGGAACATTTTAAGAACATGCAATTTAACTCAAGGATGCTGTGGAACAATGAGTCCACAGAAGATATTTATGTGACAACATGAAGCCTGATACTCAGCAGTAGCAAAGCAACTATCCTAGCAAAGTAGGAACAGAAATCACCAGTTTCAATAGGGTATGATGCTCAGAATCTGTAACCAACCAGTGATGGGGAATAAGACAGCTCTAAGAGAGCAGAGTGGTGAAAAGCAGCAGAAATCTTTAAGGAACAAATATAAATTCAATTGCTTTTCTTTAACTTACAGTAAACTTAGTAAATGTTTTCAGTAAAAAGTGAAAACCAGTGAATAGATGCATCAAAAAATTCTGTTGCTGCATTTAAAAAGAACAGCTTTAGCTTTTAATTTGAAATGTTTCTTAATGCTCTTCATTTCCAAACACAAAATTAAACAAAGACAGTTTTCCTCTAATCTTCTCCCTTTTTCTGCATGCAAATGGCATCCTCAATCCAGACATTTACACAGCTCTAATTGTGCAACAATTTCATGTGTTATAACACATAACTGAATTATGGTGTGGCTGAAATAGAAATTGCAGAGGTCACTTGTGAAAGATTCATCTCCTCATATATGCACGTATAACCTCACACTGCTGTGGGCTTCTGACCAATAGAACAATAACTTAATTCTCTGACATTTTTCAATCTTTTCAAAGACTTCAGAATGCTTTTCTAATGATAAAAATGTAACCCTAAAACACAGCTGTGAGACTTGCTCAAGGTCAGAGAGCAGACCTGCAGGTATGGGAAGGCGTGCAGCCAGTCTTCATGGCTTTGCCACGAGGCAAATCTGGTTGTCAGGGTGTAGTCATGGCACTGGCCTGGGATGCTGAAAACACTATATGAAAGTTGCCAGGTGGTCAGCCTCCCATGCCAGCTATGACTTAAGGGATCTGAAAAGGCTGCCTTATCTGGAATATGTTGCAAGGATTTACCAGTCCTAATATATGGACTTAGAACAAATTCAAACTTGAAGGCAAACATGGCTGAGAGGGAAAGTAACCTGATGTTATGGAAGAAGTGAAGTAAAATAAAAAAAACAAACCCTCTTAATATGAGTATCAGGAGAACAGGGATATTACAAAACCTAACCTAAGTCCATAGAGGCTAACTCACAAGTCACTTTTTATAGTTAAGGGAGTGAGAAAAATTCCTCTCCAGGGTGATTCTGAGCAGAAACTTAATTTAGTCATTATCATGGAGGCAACCAAGGGAGGTAAGTTAGTCTTTGTAGTAATTTGTTCCTCACTGCATCTCTGTTACAGAATTTTATGTCACGGGATTTTTTATGTCATGGGATTTTATGAAATTATTTTTAGATATCAGTTCATTGTTTTTGGAGTAATGTCTACGTATTTCTACAAATCTATCCTTACTTCATTCCTCTTACACTTTACTGGAAAATATAAATGTATAAAATGAGAAGCTCACAGCCTCTTAACTAAAACTAGGAGATTCCCAGAAGATCCCCACTGCAGGACCACAAATGGAATACCAGCAGCATTTCCTTATTCCAATTCCCCAACTTTGTCTCTAGAGATTTTAATAGAAGAGCTGAGCTGGAAATCATAAACATCATAAACATCCTAGAATTAGACATACGGCATCATCTTACTGTTAGCTGGCAGGAAAACATGAAGAAAAACTTAGGTCAGTTTTACTCCTTAGGCAATATAAAAGTCTGACAGAGTCCAGAGATTGTTTAGCTGAGAGGAGTACTGCTCATCTGAGCAGGGTCAGGGTTTTACCTTCTGATTCTAGCCCAGACATTAGGAAGTGTGCTGGTGAAGATTTTCACACTTCTGTCTATTCATGGTAAGGCAATATGGAAAGTTTTGAACATTTTTGAGAAGTAAAACTCAGGCATGGTACAAAAGATATGTAGAAAGCTGGGCTTATTGGCTTATGGCAGAACTTACTTCTTTCCAAGTCAACAAAACACGCTTAGCAAAATGTGATTGCCTGCAAATAACCTGGAGATACCACTGGTCACAATAGATCAGAATCTTTTTCAAGCAGCTTTTGCTTTCATTCGGCTCTAATGTTGCAAGAAGGTTAGTATGTCACCTCAAGTTTCTACCAAGTACACAAGTGTGAATCAAAGTGACTTTTGTGATACTGCAATCAAATGCATAGCAAGTCCATCAACAATCTGTTGTAACATCAATACATCAAATCTGTCCTGTTCTGTTAAAACACTTTAGAAATGCCAGCTGTTTATGGAAGAAAAATATTAAACACAACAAAAGCATCTGAAACTTATTTTCTAAATATGAGAGAGTTTGTGTCCAGCTCTAAGTGTAAAAACAGATCTTCTGACAAAAATATTTTCAACATTCCACTACCAAAATGGAAATAATATCTGATAGTTTCCTCCAAATTTAATCTTTATTAAAAAGATTGCTATTGTGAAATCAAGTATCCGTACAATTAATACATGTAGTCTTTAAATAATCCTCATTACCCATATTCCTTTTTTAATTCTGTGATACATGCACACATTTCCAGCAAAATTTCAGTAGGCAGCAATATAGCCTTTCAATTCTCTTCCTCTTTAAATTCCAAACCAAGATTATATCATAAAAATGTGACACAAAAAAGAAAATGTCTTACTGATACAGAATTTACAGAATTTTGAGATGCTACATGATTTCCACAACAAGATAAAATATTGATAGAAACACCAGCCTGGAAACTGGTTTTACTTCAAAGAAATACCAAGAACGCTCCATGTTAGGCAATGATGTTATTTGTGACTTACCAGGCACTACTTTAAACATTTGCAATTTGATTTTAAAAGGTACTACTTTGCAACTTCTCTTGTGATAGCAAATAGCTATGAACGTTTGCTAAAAGATAAAAATGATTCAAATGCCACAGGAAACAGTATATTCAATTTTCTTGGCTTGTTCTTTGGAGTAAACAGAATTAACTCCCATCTCACGACAAAGGAAACAACAAACAACATCTCCCACATTAATGAGCGAGCCAGTTCATAAAACAAAAACTATTTCATCTGAAAAAGCGTGCTTTCTCTTCTGAGTCATAAAGTCAAACATTTCTTATATATGCATAGCTCTGCATATAATTTAAAGAAGCAGTAGCCATTCAAATTTGCAGCTCTATCACATAAAGGGAGTAAGGAAATTAAGCTTCAATACTCACATTTGGTTTTATTCTGCTTCTCCTGGTAACTTCTGCAGCGAAATAGAGGAAGAAATAATTACACGGCTTCACAGAAACAAGCATTCATCAAATCCAAAAGAAACAGAACACTTTGCCAGAGCTATTTGAGGGTCCCATCAGAATTTGGCTGGATAGAAGAAGGCTGAGGGTCAGTTTGTTTCCCTGAGACCTCATGACATGCAAATAGCTCGCTGCCTCACCACTGAATCATTTTTTGACATAGTGCATTCACAAATCGCAAACACATACCGTGTAGGAGGATCTTAAAGGAACGTACTTCAGCCAGTTGTCAAGAAGAAAAAGGTATGTCTGCTAAAAACTCAAGAATCAAAAACCTTAAACCGTTCTGTAGACAGAAAAAATAAAACAACGGATCACCATTCGTCCCCAGCTACACTGTGGCCCACAAAGAAGGCATCCAAAGGACTTCACTTGGGCTTGTAATTCAGAGAAGGGAAAAAGTCGTGATTACTAACCTATGACTGTTGCGCACAGGAAATGGGGGTGGGTGGGCAGGAGTAAGACTTCTCCAATTAAAGGAAAGACTTCTGGGGACTGGGCTGAATTCCTCTGACACTACTAAAGCAATTTCTGGGCTGGAACAACTTGCCTCCCTTCCACTACACAGGAAGTGGCTTGTAAGGCATTACCATCTGTAGCGTTAACAGCCCCATCCACGTTCTGCCTCAACATCCCTCAGTTCTGGCCTACTTCAAATCAGAGTCATCTCTTGCTGTTCAGACAGAGGGACCAGATAGCTTTTGCAGGCATTCCACCACATACATGAAGTACACAGAGCATATATTTTGCAAAAGACTCTCTAACCAATTTTAGCTAAGAGAAAGAATATTGCACCCATTTAAAGGAGTAGGCTGAAATTAAGCAGTGAAAAAAAAAACCAAACAAGGATGGCCTCTCGTCCTATGAACTGCTTTAACGTCCAGGCTGATTGTTCCACCACCAACAGCCAATGCATGTAAATCATTTAGCCTACAACGTCAAGTGGGTGGGAACTGCTTTGTACCACAGGCAGAAGACAGGAAACATTTCAAACATACGAGGATTTTGGCAAATCTGGACAATGTGTTCTGGTGGTTACCTGTGTCTGGGCAGTATCTTGCAATTAAGACTGATCATTTGATTGCTATTGCCAAGAATTCATCATCTCTATTCCAGCAGCTGACTGGTTTATTAAACCTCTGCACACACTTTGTTTTCTACCCAAACTAGATTGAACTCTTTTCTCGTATCTCTGTACAAACTATAAGCTTTGTTTATGCCAAATGCTTTAAATGCTGATTTTTCAAGCTTGCTATTTTCATGGACTGGGAAAGGAGAAGACAAGTTAGGTCCAAACATGAGTCCAGAAAGTGAATCATCGTTTTGCCTTTACTTCCAGAAAGAAAAAAAAAGCTGAAAGCACAATTCTTGATCAAATACCTTGTGAAGCCCACAGTCAGAGCAAGCAAATATTATCCAAACTGATCTGTCAAAAAAAAATTAATGACACTCAGAAATAGCTTCAACACAGTATGTTCTTTCCAAAAAAATGAAAAGCACAGGAACATCCTTTAGCCATTACCTGCCTTTAACTTCAAAGATGATCCTTTCCATACTTTTCTAGCTGCAGAAAACAGTATGTTAGTAGAAGACGTGCCAGGAGAAGTGTTTTAAAGTATTTTTGCCAAAAGATGCACACTGGATACAACACAAATTCTGCTGCTTCATTTCATAATTAGATGATGTCTCTCATCTCCTCCTGAACTTCCAGAAATAGAAAGCAGCTTTCTTAGTCTGAGCCCAGATGTGACCTGTCTTGACCTAGCTTCCTTTTCACACTGATTTGGAAGTTCACAAAACAAATGGTGTTTCTCTTTAAACTTCTCAAATTCTCTTCCCATCTCACTTCACTTTTTTTTTTTTTAATTTTCTATTTATTTATTTATTTTAAATAAGGTCTCCTTCCTTGCTTAAATATTTAACATTCCTATTAAAAACATGACCAATTTGTTGCTTTCCTCAGAAAACATCTTTGCCATTTACTGAACATGTTGCTACCTGGGTCAGCAGAGAAAGAATCCTGTGCACCAGTATCCTGTTTACCCAAAAGCTTCAGACCATTACTATCTGCTATTTGTTAAGTAAAGCCATGATTCAGAACGTTTGAGTAGCACGTATCTGGGGGCTCCAAAAGCACTCGGGAAAAATCAAGAAGTGCCTCATTCTTCTGTTCCTCCCTAGGCACTCACTTTTGGCCACTGCTGGAGAAGTGATCCTGGGGTACACATTCAATCTGCCTTTCGTGTTTTCTGTACGAGTACTAAACTTCCCATTCCCCCCCCCCGCCCCAGAAAATAAAATCAAGGAGCAACCATTTCTTAAGGAGCCTACTCAAGAACCTACAGAGCCTGTAGCTTCATCTAAGCAAGCTGTTAAGAAAGATTCTTTCAGACATCAAATCCCAATGCTATCACTTGAAAACTTGAGGACTTCTGTTTGTCTGTTTTTGTTATTTAAGAAGTTGCAGAACAGAATTGGAAAGAAGGCTGTAAGATCCAGTAGAGCAACAGTTTGCTTATTTCCAGCAGGCCTGGAAACAAACAGCTACAAAAGTCAGATTTTGCCACTTAAAACCGGGGGAAAAAAAAAAGGATGCTGAAATTTTTTACTACTTACAGTTAAAAAAATCAATTCTAATTTGCTGACTGTAGAGGTAGATGAGATTGAGAAGCCTGTTTATATATATTCACATCAGCTTTTAGAAGCTTTATAATGGTGCTGCTTAAAGACTGTAGGTGTAGGACACAAGATTACGCTTACTACTTAAAGCCAAATTAACAGCACTGATTTACATACTGCATGTTACCTTTCATTTTCCTAGTTATGCCAATAATTGATTCTGTTTTGTAAATGGAACCTCTGATTTCTAAGACGAGAAATCTCTTACTCTCCAAAACATTTCTCATGGGTAATAATCAGAAAATTGTGAATATTCCTTTTCTTTCTCTCTCAAGATACTCCCATCTGATGAACTGAAGACTGATTTTTCACATTTGAGAGTGAAAAAAATATCTGGGAAAGTTTTCCTACCTTTATCTACTAGAATTCTTAGTAGCCAGAAGATATCTCTGAATTCTAGTGTATCTTTCTTATCTAATTAGAATGATACATATATTTTTATCATTCTTATAATAATGGCTACCATATAGCAACTGTGATGCATGATATAGTAGATTGTGTAAGTTACTCTTATAATATGTAACAGTATCAATCAAAAATATAGGAACGCTCAAAACAACATGTTAAATCAAAAAGTGCATAAAACCTTTTGGAAGCTGTACATTGCAAGTCTAACAATCACTGCTTAAGTCAATATTGCATTTTAAATACCTCATCATTTAATTTTATTAAAATAATTTCACATTTGCATACAGAATATCACATAGCATATTATTTACAAAATAGATTCATGTCTTACAAAATTGTTTATGTTCACTGTAGAGCACAGTGATTATTCTGGCCAAATAACAGCAAACCAAGCCTATTCTCCATATGCAAATTCTTTCTTAAACAAAGGTAAATACAGTATTTTTCATCTTACTCTTCAGTGTTCACAAAGGTATCCTCCAGTCAAAGAGAAAAACTATCTTTGATTCTGCCTTAGCTCTATTCTTTCCGGCACAGTTTTTGCCTTACAATGTGTAAAAGACCAGAATTATGAAGGAATATTGTTAAACATTAGGTACTTCTACGTATGGTTAAAATCCATCACAGTTAATCCATTACTGAGTTTTCATACTGGGCCTCACCAACTTTTTTTTTTTTTTTTTTCTTTTTTTTCCAAGCTAGCAGATACTTTTGATCAACCACATAGAACAGACTAAATGCTGGGAAACAAATATTTTAAAAAATAATAACAATAAAAAATATATTTAAACAAAGCAGAACTTGCATAGAACCTATTTGCTTCCTTTCAGCATCAAAGAATTTTGGCAAAAATGGGTGAATGGCATTTTCAGATTTCTTGTCTTGCATGAAATCAATGGGCATTACTGAAGTAATGCAAGGTCAAGAAGGACCTGATACAACTAAAACATTTCTGGTTTGAAAACTACCTTCTCTTAAATACAAGTCAGAAGTGCATTTGACATACAATAATTATGTCAATAACAGTGGCAGAACTCAAAAGATTTTATTTTACATATTTTTTACCTTCCTCAAGACAAAGCCCTTGTGGAAACAAGGCAAGTAAAAAACTTGAGGGAAACATTCAACATTTAGCTATTTCAGATTAGAAAAACAGTCTATAGAATTTATGTAGAAAGATCTTAAATGTTAATATTTAAATTCTTTTCCAAAAACTTGGGGTAAACAGAACATCAGAAGTTCCCTCAAAGCAGCTGACAGAATGCAAGCTGGTGCTTGGTACAGCTAAGGGAACTGGACAGAGCATTCAACAAGACTGCTGAATGAACACATAGAATGTTAATTATGGCAAGTGAAATAGTATTTACCCATCCTCAAATTACCCATGCAAAAGGATTACACCTCCTCTGTCTCAATTAAATTAGTTTTAAATGAGCTGCCATTACTGCCATTAATAGAATACACATAAATAGCATGGGTGTGCTGATTTTTGAAAGATTTCAGTATATTTAGAGACTCACATAAATATTGGATCACTTCTTTCAAGTTTAGGAATATGACCCTGTACCTGATGGTTTCACTCTTTAGTAGAAAACATCCACTAATTCTATCAAAATGTAAAAATGGGCTTCCGTTGGTATACTATTTATAAGAATTATTATTTCAAACCTAGTCTTTGAAATTAAGATACATTCTTATGCACACTTAAATGCAACCCTTACACCATGACAAATCCAAATCAGAAGAGCAAACCTATAAACAAGTGCATGTAACAGAATACAGTGTTATCCCAAGAGAAAGCATTTCTTGAGTCTGCAAGTGAAGTTGCAAATTAAAACAAAACCACCAATTTTATACCCAAAGCATCCTCCTCATCCAATGTATTAATATCTTATATGCATATACATCTTATGTGTATGATGGAGTAGTAGATAAACAAAACTCCATTTGTCACCATTACATGATGATGTGCTCCTTGGCTGTCATTTAATAGAAGCCAAATATTAATTAAAGCTTTTCAAGCATTTTCAAGCTGCATGATGGACACACTCATTTTATTCCTCTGTTACAGAAGATTTTCTAGGTCTGAGAACAAGATCTTTGACAGAGGTAGTGATTTCCTGGAGCTCCTTCCGAATGGTATCTGCTCCTTCTTCCTCTGTTTTATTGTCATCCTCCTGTTCTGCCTTCTTAGACTGACTGATCAACTGTTTCACTACTAATCCCTGGTATTTGATTAACAGAGAATGCTGATCCTGAGGGGAAAAAACAAAACAGAACAAAAAGTCAATGTAATGGAAAAGATAACACAGACCTTTAATTGACTGAAGAGTAAATGTTAAAAAAAACAAACATCTTCCCATTCTTGTCTGAAGAGGAAAGTGATAGGCAAATATATTTCCATCGAAGTGTTTTGCAACCTAAATTCTGAGAAACAGTCAGAGAGGGGGAAAAATGAAAAGTGCACCCATGCAGCAGGAACAGGACAATTAACTGAAACAATAAAGCAATGTAGTCAGTAAAAATAATCAGTTTTGGCAGATTGGATACAGAATTTGAACATTTCAATTTTTGGAGAGGTACCTCTTTTCTCAAACTGAATTAGAAAAGTTCAAAGCAATCACACTCTAGCTAGGAGAAAAGAGAGAGTTGCAAGAATTGTCAGTGATTTTTAACACCCCACAGTATGCAGCTAGCTGCAGGTAAAGGCAAAAGCTTCAGTACTGATGTACTAATGACAGATGGACTTCATTAAAAATATTGAAAATAGACTTAAAATACATTATAGATCAGGCAAACGACATTCTGCACATACGGCAGTGATCGGACATGAAACACCAGGATGCCCATCTCATACAGCAGCATTACTATAATTCCATTTGGTCATAGGAAAAAAAGTGCTTTCATGCAATAAGGCCAGAAAGGAATACCTCTGGGATCTTGCTGCTTAAGAAATTAATGATCTGTGGTACAGATCTTCCCGGTGCATGAAGCATACAGTGGGTTGAAAACTGAAATAACAGTACTGATGTCAGGTGCAGAACAAGAGCTGGATCTTCTGTTACTTTTAGCTGTTCAATCAGAGCTTGTCTATGTTGAAACAGGACTTGCCTAAGGAACAAGAATAGATTACAGTAAAATCTGTTTCCCATTCTGTCATAATTCATAATAGACTCTAAAACATATCTGACATTAAGAATGCTATTTTCTTCTCTGACTGACTGATTCTTGATGTGATATTTGTGATATTCCTTATTAAAAGGGAAAACAAAAAAAACACAAAAACCAAAAATGGAAGCACTGGTGGAGCTCAGATACTGAAAACCACCCTAGCAAACTTAGATGTAATCAGTCAGTCAAATTAGCTAAATACAAACCCTTCTGTCTGCCTTCTCCCACAAAATTAGGACTGCCCACCTTTGTATTTTTCAGATAAACAGTTTGGAAAGAACAACTGACTCGTACTTGCACAATCGATGTGACTGCTAGCAAATGATCAACTGACATTTGTGCAGCAACAGAGCTAATTTTCACATAGCGTACACAGAATAAACACAATTAAGGTACCTTTCCTTCTTTTTGTCTCCTTTTTTCACCATAATATCACAAATATCTGCTGCAGTATCAAGGTATGAGAGGAAATCTTCTAAACTCTATTGAAAAATAACAGATGTAAGAATCTGTGTTAACAGGCTACAAAATGAGGTAATTACTGTTCACAGCTAATCATCCCAAATACAACTGGAGTGAACTACAGAAAAAAACCCAACAATTTTAACGAACGTTTTTTTCATCTTCCAACAGTTCATATATTTAAACATGCAAACTATAGTATAAGACATCAGGTCTGAAAGTGAAATACTAAAAAGAAACAAATTTTGCAACTCCTTACAGATTTTTCTTCTGAAGAAACACACAGTAAGGCATCTTACATATAAGAAGTAATAAATCACATTCATTTATACTTCACTGCCATTATCTGTTGTATATATATGTATATATACATATATATATATTTTAAATACTAAAGAATACTTGGTTGAAGAATACAGGAGAAAACAATCTTTCAATTACAAGAAGCAACAACCACTATACCGCAGATTATCTCTCAGATTCTGTTTTTCTCATTTACAAACAAAAGATGCACTAGATTCCATCTGGAAGCAAACAGCTAGCTAACTACCAGTTTTAATGTTAGATCAAATATCACCTGTTAAAATTCAAATATAGAGAAGTACTTTTGCTTAGACAAATTCAAAAGATGTCTTCAGTTCTCACTGCAGCAGCAGTTATGTACTGCACAGAATCACAGAATGGCCAGGGTTGGAAGGGACCTCAAGGATCATGAATCTCCAACCCCCTGCCACATGCAGGGCAATACCATACCATGCATTACAGCTGTTTATTAGCACATCACCAGAACCTGAACTCAAAGATTCTGGAACGCTTTACCTTGCCATTCAGAGAAGCATGCAGTTTAGTTAAAGGACCTTTGGTATCTTCTGGCAATTTACCTAAAATCTTGGTCCTCACCTGTATGAGAGAGGAATGGAAATAATTAGTAATACTGATTACTATTTTAGCTGCGGATGTATCGAGACAAGATAATTAAATAAATCACTCAACTACTTGAAACTGCTGAAAAGGAACTGATAGCTCTGTACCTCACTTGTAATGGAAGAATAATTTTCCGTTGTCATCATTGAATCAGATGCTAGGAAGTTGAAAATAAGATTTGTAATGTCGGTACAGACAGTCTTCAACAGGTGCTTAGCAAGGTTAGTCTGAGTCTCATCTGTTAAAAAAAATAGAATAAAAATAAAAAGACAGAAAAATACCTTACTACAGCTATTTGCTTCATATGAACAGTTATCACAACACTTTCCAAAACATGGACTCTACCAACTACAAACATTAGCACTAGAAATTCATTTGAATGCATGAAGCAAACAGCTCTCATCTGCAGTTTCTTATGGAATATTATTCAGCATAAATGTGAGCTTTCAAATCTGTAAGTGCATTTTAATGCACTGTGCTTCAAAGGTGTATGAGTCCCTGTGCAATCCTCCTGAACTACTAATACAGCATTGATTCTACCCATCAACTGGTAAGAAGTACATAAAGGCAATGGGACAAGCAGTTAAACTAAGCAGGCACAGGAGGTAAGACTGAAATAGAATTTTTCAAAGAAGAACTAGCGTACAAGAACAGAAGTTAATGGGAAATAATTCCATTTATTTCAAACCACAGGAATGTATCTAGATTTTGTGTGTTGGTATTTCCTTTTGCTGTAAACTTGCTACAGAGAAAGTTCTCAAAGAAAACTGAATATAGCACAGAATCTTGGAAATGTCTATAGTATTTTCCCAATATTACTTTCCTGTAACAAAATACAGGTAGCTAAAAATGAGATTACAAAGTAACCTACTGAAAAATCAATCTACACCTTTTTGAAAAACCATCTTCAAGGAGCAGTTTCTTTCAATGCCAAACCAAGAGAAGTGTGGGGGTTTTCAGAATCAGCAAGTATTCAATGCTTTCATTAATTACACGGGTGACAGAATGAACTAAGTTTACTATACATTTTAAAGAAATAATAAGAACTGTGAAGGAAGTGACATTTCAAAAGAAACATTTCAGAAGAAGAGACAAGAAGGACAAGAACACACAATAATTTGGACAGAATGAAGACTGTGGATATGAAGAGAATGTATTTCAGAAAGTGTACAAAGTGCACATCAGCGCGAGGTCAGTTTTAAACACTGTAAATACATCCTAAAGTTTTCTCATCTTCTTGAAACTGTTGTTCTCCTCTGACTCTGCATGTAGATTCTGAAATAAATTCCGGACTCTTCAGTAAGTATTTATAAAGTATGTGTTTATTATACCTGTGAAATACTTGGTTCCCTTTTCAAATAATCGAATGTTGTTGTACATGTTTGAGAACTCCTCCTGCAAGTCCTTCATAGTCTGTCTTCTGCTTGCTCCGGAGGAAGATGTTGAAGATGTGAAAACGGAACGCACGACTTCCTGGTAACTTTTTGTTAGAGGTCTTAGAACAGGAGAGAAAAAAAATTAAGCATAAAAACACTGAAGGTTTTCCAAACATACCAGCAGAGAAATCTATCTCCTAAACCAGTAAATGAGTGGGACGTGAAAGCCAAAGTTACAAAATAAATAAAAAGCAAGTAACTGAAAAGAGAGAGAAAAAAAAGCATTAGGAAATTCAAATATATTTCTGTAATTGCAGAAGTACTACCAGTTACAGTATGCATGGTATGTAAGTGCTTAACAAAGCTTTATTGTCATAACAGCTCTTAAATGGGGAAGAGATGTAAGACAGGAAAAGATTTACTGCAGCAATGCTATTCTCAAATTCTTTAAAGAGTCAGTACGCAGATTTTAGATCTATGAGAGCCATAAGATTGCAAGCTTAAGATGCATTAAGATAGCATCTACCCTTCTTAAGGCACAGTTACTGCTGCACTCCAAGTTTAATCAAGGTAAAGCTGTTATGGTCCTCTCATGTTCTTTTTGCCTAGAACACATACATTCATATCTCTCTCTTGCATGGTGTATCTTTTTAAAAGAAATTATTCATCTCTTACTACATCAGTTTGCTGACCTGAGTAGCTAACTATATACCACAGGCGCCAGTGGTAACACAAGGAACACGGAACATGAATATAGCAAGGTAGGCATGTACAGAAGACAGGAATGATGAAATCTCAACACAGATCAATGTAAGGGTGGAGAAATATACTTCTGAATCTAAAATCACTTGCTGACAACTACAGCTAGGCAGAGGCATTATTTCCCATTAATGTATCAGTACAGCTTTCTAATAAAGAAGGAATTATGTAAGATGGAGCTGTATAGAAAGAAGATATTGTAATTCACTTCCATCAGTAAAATTATTTTTCCCTAAACAAGAAAACAGAATTGAGAGATTCTTCCGAAATGAACCACAGACTTTCTAACTCTATTTGAATGATGGAAATTACCTCATTAGATGTTCAGCAAGTTCTGTAATGAGCTCTTCAGGGCAGTCCTGCAAATGGGTCTTTAAAACATCCTGCATTTCCTCTTGCGACATGAAATGGAACTCCAGCTGCTTATTCTTACCTGCAGTGGCCATAAACAACACTCACTGACCAAAGTTTATACTTAACATTGCTGTAGCTACCGTGTGACACGAGACATGGAAATGCTTCTGTATGGGAACTGGTGAATCACAGCCTGAACCTCTGATTGACCACCTGAGGTGAGCAATGATTCAGCCCTGGGAGCACAGGTGAAGACAATTCTCCTGGGCTACCTGAAGGCGTGGAGCCTGGCTCCACCTCTCCTAGTCACCTCTCCACCTCTCCATTTAAGTGCTGACTACCAATAGGCGAGATCTCTTTTGGAGATTGCTCCTCTTGGAGTCTTCTCAGCCAGTCCAGGACTAGGGTAAGCTTTCCATCCATTCTTCTTTATTATAATAACCTGTTTAGCTTAACTTTCCTGTATATTTCTTAATTATAACATCTGTATATTAATTGATTACACAGCTTCCAACTTCAAACATCCACAGAGTCATTACCAAAAGAAAGCATGACTACAGACAACAGTTACAGTCTGCATGTACAAAAAACTGGTGAAATTTTCTGTTACAAACAACTGAAGAAATATACTAAAATAGACTTTTGGTGAGAGATTTCAAAACTGTCTGGTCCGTATTTGTTTGGAAGGATGACAATACCAATGCCAAAAAGATAATTTTAAATATCAAAATTAAATAGAACATAATTATTTGAGAAATTTCACAAGGTTTATTTTTTCCTTAACCCCATTCAGTAACATAAATGATCAGTAACAGGACCCTCAGCTAAAGATTACAGTACATAAAACTTTAGACAGATTAAAGTAAGAAAATTAAACCAGACAACAAGTAGTAAGATCACCTTATAAGCTGCTTGTAAATGCACATTAAATACTACATCTGTACTTTGGTTTTGGCAAAATATTAAGATCATCAGCAAGCAGCAGAAGTTAGTTTTTACATCTGAAAATGAGACCAGGACGGTGACAGCGAATCAGAAAGAGACAGGCATTCCATGTACCAGCTGCAGCATAAAGAAGGGTTATTTTGTACCTAAGGAAACTGAATGAATGGAAATCATAACTTTCTCAGTCATGCTGCAGCAGTAATTATCATCATACAATACTTAGTGAAAGAGATGGAAAGGGAACTTAAATCAGGATTTGAAGGATGTTACTTGTATTTGAATGGTTACATCTGCACTTATCCTGGATTTTAGTTTGAATATGACAACTGAGTATTTTTTTCCCATCAAAGAACTGATGCAAAAGTGAAGTCCACCAAACACAATCTGTTTACTATAATTCTGCAAAACTAGCAGAAACAATTGTTAAACATGAGAAGTTACACCAGAAAGGGGCAATTTAACACAGTTTACTCAGTACCTGAGCAATCCTGAAAAATAACTTCATCTGTGTGTAAATCACAGAAAACTGTGAGAGGAGTATGACCCAAAACTAAGGCGCTCTATATCAAAGCTTCAAACATTCTGTTTAGAAATATCTTGCAGTCAGTATTCAATGTCTAAACACTACATATAAAATGGAAACACACGGTTCTGTATTTGAATTAAAGATGTAATAAAAATTATCACTGTTTCATTTTCAGCCACTGTTAAATATAAGTCTAATAGCATATGCATCAACTTCTGAGGAAGCCATCCATGCTCTTCCTAAGTCAGCTGGAAGAAATGGTCAAGAATAGAGAGTGATGCAGACTCATCCAATAAAACACATCTAAAACCAGTCAGGCAGATGGGCCTTTAAAGTACCTTCTTTCTCACACTAAAGTGACTAGCTCAAACACAAAGATCTCAGTAAAAAGCAAGATGGATCTTATTTTAAAATACTAATGGAGCTGGATACAAACTACTCTATTTATCGTACACTATTCAACGAAAGTTAAGAAACCAACTAAAATAACCACATCAGTTGAGGTTGGAAGGAACTTCTACAGGGTCATCTAGTTCAACCTCCCTGCTCAAGCAAGGACACCTAGAGCTGCTTTCCTAGTAACTTGTCCAAGCAGCTTCTAAGCATCTCCAAGGACAGAGGCTTCACCATCTCTCTGGGCAATTTGCGCCAATGCTTCATCACCCACACAGAAAGAAGCAATTCCTGATATTCAGAAGGTACATCTTGTGTTCTAGTTTGTGCTCTTTGCCTCTTGTCTGGCACCAAGTGCCACTGAGAAAAGCCTAGCTCCAAACCCGTTGCACCCTCCTTTCATATACTTGCATACATTGATTTCATCCTAAAATCCAGTGTGTTTCTTAAATAAAATCAGAGTTTTAAAGTATCTGCTCTAAATTCCTTGACTTAGGCTACTTTCTTAAAGGCTACTTTATATAATTCCACGATTATGATACGAGCATTTCATTTAAATAACAGTATTACATCCATTGGTACAATTCTAATGGGACAGTACTCTCGTATTCCTTTTTAACTGGAACTTACCAATACAATAGAGAAATCAGAGGTGTTGAAAAGCAATTGATGATAATAAACATGTAGCCATCAATAGAAAGTACCCAAACATACCTGTGCTGGTGGTTTGTGACTCTTCATCACTGTCAGCATCCTTCCTTCCTTTCTTCTTTGTTTTCTTAATCTTGATTTCTCTTGCATTACCACCTCCTCCTCCTCTCGTGCTTCCACTGCCCTCTGGTGGAGAATTACTTGCTTATTTCATAATAAAGTTACAGCACTTAAAAGTTAGCAATATTATGGTAATTTATCTGCAGTACTTGTTAATTAAAAAATATATATCAACCAGTACACTAGTGTCATAACAGTTCCATTCTTAAGATTAAAAAAAAAGCATACCAAGTGAAATCCTCATTTAAACTACAGTCATAAACAATCACAAATGCCAGCCATGTCAAATTAAAATTATCACTAAAATAACCAAAGCTGCAATATCTTTTTGCAAATGAAAGCAAATGCAATAATAATTTCCATTATGGAATAGGAGATTTTCTTTTGGCTGAAGATAGTATTTTAGTAAGCATTTAGCATTTTGTTCAGTGATGCCAAATAACAAAGCTACTCTAAAACATTCCAGATGATGTGACTTTGTTAACTGTCAGAGAAATAATCCTCCATGGTAAATATTTATCCAAAATATTCTTGCAAGTGTGCATTCAATTAACTAGAGAGCTAACTCTTGTTCAGCTATTCCTCAATGACAGTAAAGCAATGAGATGATTCTGTCCTGACAAATATAACAAACTACTTAGCTCATAGGTACCACAATCCATGTATTCGCACTGCAGACAGCATCTCAGTGTGCAATACAGTCCTTCTGCATAATGTAAGCTGCTTATCTGTTTGCTTTACTTTTCTTTTTTTTTTTTTTTTTTTTGGAGTTAGAAGAAATCTAAACTCCAGAAAAATCAGTTCTGTACGTTCCCTAAGTCTTGAGAGACTAAAAATCAGTTCTATACAGTCCCTAAGTCTTGAGAGACTAATTATTTTTGCATATACATATAAGGTCCCAACAGTACTATCATTTAAGAAAAGGAAAAACAAAGGCAAGATGATACTACTTAGAAACCCGTGTGGACACAATTATTTTGCTGGAACAACAAACTTGTTCAGCTGCAGATAACAAAACGCGGTGAAATCTTCTGAGTTTTGATCTCTCAAAACATAAAAAAGAATGGATATTTTTCACAAGTCTATTTGAAATGTGACTACACTGTGAGCAGATACAAACTGTCAAGTATGCAATATATTAGCTACTTTGCCAAAAAAGCTCCTTTTGTCTTGTATTTCATTTTAATAGCACTACAGAAAAAGCAACAATCTGCAGTCAAGATCTTATCCAGAAAGCAAACAAGCAAGACTTCAGCTAGAAAAGAGGGTATGGTGTATGACTTCAGTCCATGGGAAGGATCATTTCTGCAGTCTCTTGTATGTAAAAGACTGTTATAAAAGACAACTGACCATTTATTTTGCAACCCCCACATTTTCATTACTACAATACATGGCAGGATCTGTATTGTGTAAATGGAATTAACAATATGCCAGGTCAGGTTACCCTTATGCAGTTGGCAGGTCACACACAGGCTTCCAGATAGGCAATGTGGCATTTGTAACGTTTTGCCATTATGAAATAAAACTTAAATGAACTTAAACCATGATTTTGATTGTAAAATAGCTAAGTCACTACAAAAAAAACCCCACTTTTTACTTAGTGCTTACTGACAGTGCAGCATATGTTCAATCTGTACACGTGAATGCACCTACAGATCCAGTGTACATGCTGAGTAGAGTCTTTAATCCTTAGAAGACTGGAAACTGAAGACATTCTGCTTACCACAGTTCAAATAAAGTTCAAGCTTTTCTGCTTCAGCTACTGGCCTAGAAAAATCTGCTGTCTCTTGTGGCAAAAATAAGTTTAGTTTCCATGCCAACTCAGTCATGGCCTTTTTAAGAGCCGAATCTTATGTTTTAATTTTCAGATGATATATATATAATTAAAAGAGATGCATCAGTGCTCTAATACTGTTACCTTCAGTAGCACATAAAACTGTGCATGTGCGTTCAACACAGACTGCTGAGCCGTGCTGTAGCAACATAGTTTTTGGAACTGAAAATAGTGTGTTCTAAAAATGTTTTAAACATAGAAAGATTTCAAAGGCTTAAAATGACTTTCTAATCTGTCTCAAATTAAAATCTACATGGATTCCTTGTTTCTACAGTCAGATGCCTTGTGCTGGACGAACTCAGGATATCTTTATGGGACTTCATCTGTACTTTGAAATCTCATACATTCTCATGTACATAGCTCTACACCTATAGTATAATCATAAGAAGTAGCTGGATCGTTTCCTAAGTATCTTCAGCAGTGGACTATAGGAAATTATTGGACTACAAAATAGAATAATTTTAAATATTTCTGAAGCTAAGATTTTTTTTTATGCCTTACCTGTTGCTTTCTTTCTTCTTTCATCTTTTTTGTCCTTTTTATTAGCATACGAATTTTCTAAAACGTAAGACTGCTTTAAATCTTCTTCAGTAATTAAATGAACAGGGCTGTTTTTCATTTCCTATAACAAAGAACATGCAATTAATAGAAAAAAGGTAAAGAGAAGGACGAAGATGGATAGAAGAACATTTAAGCCATTTAGCCACTTCGAAGTATACTAATCTAAGACAACGTTTTCCGTGAGTAACACACAAGGATGCACTTATTCTTCTTTTAAAAGTTCAGGATCAGATCACATTGTTAGTGTGCAAAACTGAATATACACTGCATTACACTAATACAATCTCTTTCCTCATTTTTGCTTGTTTTCATAAACTGCATTTGAGGCAAGAAGCAAAGAGATGGTAACAGCAACTAGAAAGCCAAATAAACTACAATCTGAAACTCAATGTACCATCTTGACCACTTGAATAACCATACCTTTTCGGCTTTCTGTTTCATCATATCAGAGAACAGATCAGTACAGCTGCTTAGAAATTTCTCACTGACCACGATGGTGTCACTGAAGACTAAACTTGAAGAATTTTTGTTCAAAGATCTCATCACTTGCTGAAGCAAAATCCCAACATCTTCTACTGACAATGAACTTGGCAGAAGAGTCTAAGGTAAAGAAGTTTATAGACAATAATGTATTATAGAATGGACATATTTGCATGTGGATAAATAGGATCCACAGATACCCCATTTCATAGCTGTTAACTACTTAGAATATATTGCACTTATACAATAAAAGTAGTAATTTAAGAGTAAACACTATTTTAGATCTTCTTCCCTAGTGAACACTGCACAAGAGCATCAGTGCTACATCTGGGAAACAGCACAACTTCAAAACGTGTCTCAGCAGATACTGAACAACATCAGATCCAAAACAACACCTGACCTCCTCATGAGAGACGCAGTAATGCTCTAAGGCCTAAGAATTTACTAGAAGAAAATGGCTAATAACTCTCTACTTACAGAAAGTAACTTTCTGTTACAGAAAGTAAGCACTTTCTGTTACTTACATACTAAGAAAACATATTGCTCTCTAACTGAATACTGACATGTCTATCGTTGTTATTGTTCAGATCAACTTAAAGGCCAAAAAAGTTACTTCACTTGTTATATCTTAGTCTGCATATTCTTCTCCTGTAACATGAGATGTACATCACACACATACAGTTTCAATAATATAACATCTGACACGCACATCTGCCAAAATAAATAAATCCAACAACAGAAAGAATCACTTACTGCTACGTCTATCCAACTTCCAGAGCTGATAACTTCATCTACAGAAGCTTCAACTCGGTCCACAATCTCTTGACCAACACAAGCTGCTCTCAGAAATAAGAGTTTTGTGGACTTGTATCTTTTTTTGATGTAGCCTGCTGGGTCAGGGATGCCAAGTCTGTACAATGCATCAAATTCTAAAAAACAGTTAGAAGCCCATTAAAATTAAGTACTGTTACATACTCATTGGATCCTAAGAAGTAATCTGCTTGAAAAGCTGGAAAAGAAGAATTACGTTCCTACACAGAAACTCCTAGGTGCAACTTCAAGCCAATGCTCACCTAAAACTTACTTCAGCACAAGTTACAGGTAAATACAATCAATATATATATATGAAGATTAAGTCATGGACGTTACCATGTGAAGTTTTGGAAAAAATGCTTAATTCAGATTCCCACATTATAAAATCTATCTTTGCAATGACATCTTCCCAAAGTACTCTAACATAAACAGAATATTTACAATACATAAAATGGCAATTTTCTGTTTTCTCCAATACAGTTGTAGAATCATTCAATGCCTCACAAGCAAGGCATTCAAAGCATTCGGTAGTTTAAACTTAAGATATTCTGAAAACATTCAAGCACTGTATTAGTCAAGCAGTATTACAGAAATGCCTCACAGTACTACAGTAAACTTTGACAAGACTCTTCAAAATGCAAGACTAACTGCTATTTAGGGACTTGCCTTTTGGGACCATAAGGGTACATTCTCTGTTTATTTAGCTCCACATTTTCCCACATCTCCTGTTTTAAATCATCATTAGTCATCACTCAGCTTCAACTTAGATATACATATTAGGACTCTAATTAGGACACTAATTGCTATCCACTCTCATTTTGCAAATCTTGTGGAAAAGGTTCTTTCTTTTTGTGCACTACACTCTTGGCTATGTGAACAGTTAACAGTCAAAGCTTGGTTGCAGTCTGGACACCTGACCCAAAATTCCCAACTGCGTGGGTCAAATACAACCATGTGGAAAGTCCAAAATGAGCAGTCTAGGAAAAGTTTTCAGAACAGTAATAAAAGCAGCATTTTTAACATGCTTTGTAAGAAATACTGTTACTGTTTCACAACATGGTTTTGTATGCTGAAATATGGTTGTGCTGAAGTAACAATGGTAAGACAGTCTCTAAAGAGGAGAATCAACTACTTTATTTATTTCTACTTATTCTTGCGAGGCTTTACTCTATTATAGGTTCTGTCTAGCATAAGATTAATGACCTAAACTAGCTTTTAAGAAAGACACGTAATCTAAGAGAAAAAAATATTAATTACCTAAGTAACCATTTTGTTTGAAAAAGGAATCCACCCAGTTGCTCTGTGTTCTGGCATAGATGTCAGGAACAAACACAGCTTTATCTTGCCTCCCACCAACCACAGTGCCTTTTAGACGGCCGGTGTTAACCAGTTCTTCTAGCACAGCTGAAAGAAGGAAAAAACGAAACAGTATTTCTCATCTTGATGTACCCATTTATTAGAAAATAGCAATTATTTTTCCCATTCTATTTTCCCCTTCATTAGTTGTTTTTCTTTTTAGCATTACTTGAAAGAAACCAAAAGATCAAGCTACAAGCGCTTGTTCTGCTGAAACATTTCTGAATCGTATCAATTATTTTTAATGCTTCTGAGAACGTTCTTGACAAAAGCTCAGGAAATCGTACAAAGTTCTCAAAGAGCGAGCCACTATGGAAGGATCAAAACCCTTTTTATACAACACATCTGGACAGTTTCAGTTTTCAATTTAGAAAATGCAGTCATAAAAGGCGCTTGCTCTGAGCAGACAATACAATATATTTTATTAAAAGTGTTCTTTTTGCATTCACCATTTGCATGTAACCCAAGAAGGAAATAAAGAGAGGTCTGAACACACTAAAATGATACAAGAAACTGTTACCTAACCTGCACAAATGCTAGCACCTTGCCTACTGGTCGCCATCTTCAGAGTTTGCAATGCTCACACTGTTGCCAGGAACAAAACCACTTAAAAAGCACAAACATTGCCGACAACAAATGCACTGGTAACTGTTAGAACCAAAGACCTAAGCCTCTCTTGATTCTAGCTAAGGTATTTTCAGTTCATTAAAGGTAGGTACGAATGTCTGATTTGCCTCTTACGCTCTGCTTTTGCTTTTTCGTTAAGTCACTAGGTATACTGAAAAATATACCTCAACTGTCAAGCTCTGCAGCATTTTTTTTTCCTCTGGAAGAGGCACAAAAGTATAAGTAACATCATTAAAAAGATATCTTCAATATTTATGGAATTGAAATAGCATCACTGAAAAATGCATCAAATGAGTTCTGGCAGTAATAAGGTTTTTAAAACTTATGAAACAGCAGATGGAATGAAATACAGTAAGAAGAACTAAAGATAATGTTGAACTAACTTATTAGCAGCAGCAACAAAAATAAGAAAAAGCAGTGCTAGAAATGCACTTAGCCATTGCGCTGACTGTTGGTGATCAGAAAGCACTAGAACTTCATATTAACATTATACATGAGGAGTATATGATCATGTAATTGCAGGCAGGACAGGTTTAAAAAAGACTAATTGCATAATGAAATTTGTTATTTTGCAGCATTATTATGAATAAACCTAGAAATCTATGTTTTTAGTAATTTTCCTCTTAACCTACAAAGAGTTGGATAACAAAGTACTAGTTTTTCCTAGGAAAACCTTAAACTGATTATATGAAAGCAGAGTATTTATACAATTTGATTCAAATGCTAAGATTTTCATTTATAATGAATATGCTTGTCACAAAACAAGAAAGTAAGCAGAGAGATTAATGGAGCTTGAGTATGCAGTGGCCTGAAGGAAAAGGGACCCAATCAAACAGAAGAGAGATATTAACTTCCATGAGAGGAGAAGAAAAACCATTAAAAGATACTCAACAGCAGCAATATGTGGTCAGCCAGCACACAAGACTAATGATGCTTTAAGTAGAATTTTGAACAGATGAGAAGAAAATCCTGGTAGTCAAAGAAAAGCTGAAATATCAGAAGCGATGTTAGAAAAAGTTGAAATATTAGCAGTTGGATAGGAAATCTTCACAAATTTCCATTTAAAGAGTTGCAGAAAACAAAAGTAAACAGTTTAACAGTATGCTTTATCTCTCAGCATACAAAGACATTGAACTGTGACCATAACAAAAGCTCTGCCTCTAATATCACAGAGCAAAGTCAATAAATAAAATCCAGAGCAGTTAATGCTGTTTGGCTACATAAAATCTGTCCCCTTTTGTGTGCTTCACTGATAAAACTGCCAGTACCTAAAGGCAAATAACATAACAGATGACAAAATGCACTTCTTGCATCACCCTACACCCAAGGGCATTTCAATACTATATGCTCTCATTGCCTTAGATACAGAGAACATCCCTTTAGTTATGGATAGCACAAAACGTTTAACACTTTTTATACTACAGAGAAACATATTGCTTTATTCTGGAATTGGTAGCATATACTAAAATGTTCCCTTGAAAGTGTATTTCTATTAATAAAGAATCTATGAATGAACAGAAGCACAAAAAAGTCTGAATGAAAACTCACAGTAAAGTAAATGTTCTTGAAATCCATACCGTGTGATCAAGTTACTTACAGGTGTAGGCCTTGTAAAAAGACAAAAAGAAAACAATGCATTTACTGAAACAGACCTGGAGAATCTAGAAGCAAGATGTTATTCCAAATGGCCAAAACTATACAGTATCAATCCACTACACTGGAATTTAACAGTGTAAGCCTTCCTTAAAAGGCTTCTATTTTAAATTATGATGGAATTATAAAATATAACAGAGCTATGAGAATTATATGGAAGCGTTTTTTGTTTGTGCAAGTTGAAGATTATTAATATAATAAGAAAAAAACCCACTCTTAAAGCATTTGTACTGGATATATGTCAGTACGTAACTGACTGGGGAGGAGCACAATGACAGCAAGGATAGATACTCTCTGAACACATTATGAAAAAGCTACTCATCAACAACTTCAGCCAAAACGTAAAAATGTTTCAGTCACACCTTCCTTGCTCTCCTGGCCCCCATTTAAAATAAAAACAAAATCTAACGTAACTGAACGTGTCACTTGAGAAACCGAACTGCATTTAAAATAAATGTAGCCACCCATCTCTCTTTTCTTTTTACGCCACAAGTGAACGTGGTCCGTAAAGAACCAGGAACAAGATATTTTAATACATGGTTGCAGGTGCTGCCATTTACCGAGTAATCGCACTGAAGAGACCACGAATGCGTGCCCGGTGCCGGGAAACAAAGGCCTCTGTAAAAATCACCCCACGGTTTTCCTGGTCCAGCCTTCCATGAATAATTCTACCCAAACGCTTGGATAAAGCCTGTAATCAGAAGTGGGGAAGACTACTAAAATTGGGTATTATTATTATTTTTTTTTGTACAAACCTGAACAAACCAATTCATTATCCATTTTCTCTGATAGTTAAGAATTAAATTAGCAACAACAAACGCAAAAGAAAGAGATGGTCATATATGTGAAAAGTGAATGAATGTTCCAAGAGATAAGGAAAAGCAATATATTAATTCCCATACTTTAGAAATATTTCTGTAGAAGCTGATAATGGAACAAAGATTCTGTTTATAAATTAAGAGAGTCAACATGATTTTACCTCATAAGACTGCTCACCCATCACGTCTCAGAATTACCCTTGGAAAAAATATCTTCCAAAAAAAAAAAAAATCCCATCTCAATTTAAAGTCATGAATTTTAAGACAATTCACCCCAATACTTTTAAGCACTCAAACAGTCACTAACAGAAGTTAGTTCTGTATTTCTATCATGAATCTTGACTTCAGCTTTAAAAAACATTTATTTACCGTTCTTGAATAACCTTAAAAGTTTCTATTGTTGTATTTCTGCTTCTCAGACAGTTAATGAAACTGATGAAGTTACCTTTCTATCTTCTCTCAAATAAATCCAACAGAAATCTGCCAACAACTGTCACACTGCAACCTTTATATATTAATTGTTTTCTGCCTGGAATTATAACCAGCCCAGCTATTGCAAAGATGACAAAAGAAGGTGAACACAACTGATTCTACACTAACCAGGTTGGCAGGTTACATCACCTGTGTCAGGAAGTCTCCTGGAAGGTCATATGCCTTGCAGAGTTCTGATATTGTCACCTGGCCAGTTTCCTGTAGTTTATCATTTATTTCTTCTGCTAATTGATCTAGGTAATTCCTTATTTGAAAACAAGGGGAAGAAAACAAAAGACAACATGTTACAGACATCCTCTACTGAATTATGAATTGACCTGACACTATATGTAACTCTTTCTGCTATAAATTTTCCAAAATAAACTAAGTTATTGTAATTGAATAAAGGAGAACAATGCCAGTGAAAGTGTGTTTTAAAAACCTGGTAACCTTGCAGCTAGTATTTAAATTTGTTATTTATCTGCTTGTATGAATCCATCAGGAAAGCAGGAACAGGAAAATATCTTATTAGAAGGAGTCTTAGAAAAGGACTTCAGTGAGCAAAGTAGGTGTCAGTACTTCAAGGGAGCCAGGAGCTATGCATTCCTTGCCACGAATAAATCCTGCAATACAATCAATAAAAGAGACATCCCCGAAACAGCATTACTGCAGTGTTTGCTGGTGTGCTGAAAGCCATGAAATAACTTGCTCACACATCTTAGACTTCTGAGGTAAACAAAGAAGTAGGTGAAAATGAGGGGGTTTGTCAACAGCTGAGGCCAACAGTGAAGCCACAGAGAAAATGCAATCTGGCTCCTGTATACAAAGACATGAGGAAATAAGAAGTAAAGCCCTCAAGACAGAGACATTCAAAATGCCTTTGCTTCATGGCTTCAGTGATGATTTCAGACATGCCTCACTAGCCACTTGGAAAAGAAGCAGTGGTCACCAAGCAGCTGTAGTAGCAATCAAGAAAAATGTATTTCACCTCAAAAGCACCAAAGACTGATCATCACTGTTAGCTTGCATTTTCAAAAACAGAAGAGAAGTGAGTTATGCACGTTGCTCCTGAAAGTACTCACTCATTTATAAGCTGTCCTAACACAAGCTGAACAGCTTTGTCTGATTTAACGATATCATTAGCTCTATTTTCAATGTGCAGAAGGTCCACATTTATTATCTAAAAATAAAAAGTAAAAACTGAAATTAATTCTCAAACATCGAGCTACTAACTGAAAAAAAGATTTTTTTCCCCTAATAATGCACACATCTACAGTAAATTTGTAATTTGGAACAAAAGTGAGAAAAAAATAATAAACTTTGCAACTGTGACAATGTTAAAAGAAAGCTGCATAGTAAATAAAAGGGCACAAAACTATGGATAGATAATACTAAGCTGTGTTTCAGAAAGGTTTTCTGATTCTAAGTAATTCTGCTCTAGCCAGAAGGGAAAATTAGTCACAGAGGAAGACTACTGGAGGATAAAGGTTAGTGGAGACAAGAGATTAATGAAGGAAGAGGGAAAATCCAAAGAGGCGTGCAAAGTTAATTATGCATGCTCCTGCTGCTTTAGATTTAAATGGGAAACATATCTTTTCTGTTTGTGTCCTCAGTTTAAAAAGGAAGAGTCCATAAGGAAATCTGCATGTTTAGGGCTGATTTCATAGATCATGGAATATCATTAAGCACATAGGAACTCTAAATAATGCAGCAAACGGATGCATAAAATAATCGGCATAAAATAATGGACAAAATCCACATTTATAATATATATGGTAAAGAAAAGGAGGAAGAATATACTTTTTATTATTAAAAAGTTACCTGTTGTAAGTCAACAATGTTTATTCGACCTTCAAAAAAAGAAAAGTACAAACATACTTTTAGTGCATAAACCATGCTCGAAAAGGATTAGAACACAGTGTAGTTCATTATATACAAAATACTTCACTACTTCTACATAGACCAACTCGACCAATTTCAGCTTTAATTATGGACAAATGAAAGAAATCACAAGGGGAGAGACGTGCTTCTTCCACTCTGCTCTCATGGGACTCTGCCTGGAGTACTCTGTCCAGTTCTGGGGCCTCCAACACAAGAAGGACATGAAGCTGCTGGAGCAGATCCAGAGGAGGAAGAGGGCTGGAGCACCTTCCCCTTAGAGGACAGGCTAAGAGAGCTGAGGCTCTTCAGCCTGGAGAAGAGAAGGCTCTGAGAAAACCTTATAGTGGCCTTCCAGTGCCTGGAGAGGTTATACAGGAAAGCTGGGGAGGGGCATTTTATAAGGGAATGTAGTGACAGAAAGAGGGAAAATGGCTTTTAACTGAGTAAGGGTAAATTTAGACTAGATATTAGGAAGAAATTCTTCACTGGGATGGTGGTGAGACACTGGAGCAGGCTGCCCAGAGAAGCTGTGGATGCCCCCTCCCTAGAGGCACTGAAGGCCAGGTTGTATGGGGCTGTAAGCAGCCTGTTCTAGAGGAAGGTGTTCCTGCCTATAGGAGGAGGTTGGAACTAGATGTTCTTAAAGGTCCTTTCCAACCCAAACCATGATTCCATGGGTCTACGATTCCATGATCTTATTCTACACTATAGCTTTGCTAGTAAACTGGTAGAGAAACTCCAAAAACAAAAAAAACCACTCCCTCAGGAACTTTAAAATCAAACTATCATAAAGATATGATACATAGTGGTGTCACAAACTGAAACTTACTTGTAATAGCAACAAAACAACGGATATTCTATAAGAACATTGCAAACTTTATCTTTTAAAACATACAATATTGTGAAATTCACCCACATACATAACTGAAGTACAATACAGTCTCCTCATTACAATCAGTGACAAAAAGAAGTTTGAAGCACTACTGAACTCCCTGCACATGCACGTCAGGTCAGACAAAGCAGATGGCTTCACATACAGGTAAAATAAGACCTACCAATGATAATTTTAAAATGTCATTATTATTAATACTAATAACAATGTGAAGAGAGAATGGTTTTGAAATTCTGAGTCCATGCCAAACACCCAGCTGAGTATTTAAATACACTTAAAATGGATTTAAAATTAGACCACTTCCACCTCAGAAATTCCACAACGGCTTAAGAGGATAATTAAGTAAAAGCCTAATACAGACTTGAAGTGAAAAAAAAAACAATCAAATTCCTGGATAGATGAAGCATCAAGGAGCGTGCCCACCTTTTTGGGAACACGATGGGTACTGAACAAAACTTTCAGATCTATCTCTGATCTTCAGAATTAATCTTCAGGTTCAGAGGAAGAAAGCACACATGACACTTACCACCACAAACGCTGAGCTCATCCCAGATCTCCTTACTGATCTGTGCTGGAGTGACATATTCTTTCCCATCCAACGTATGCACCACTTCCAGCTGCTTTTCCGCAATTAGTTTAGTGACAATTTCTATACAGTTCCGCTCCGACAATCTGAGAACAACACAAAGAACAACCAGTTAATTCTAAGCACCTGCTAACTTCAACTCACGTTTTGACAATTCTACGCACAGGGAAGAAAATGACTGTTTTGCGTTTCTGTGTATTACATACATTCCTGATCAGAAAAATTATGTCACAAGCACACTTTTCTCATCCCCCACAAACGAGGCACTCAGCTTTTCTCAGGAGAGTCATCGCTGAGATGTGATTTCCATTCCCGTCCCGATCAGCTGCCAGCTCCTCCCGCAGTAAGGATGCGCCTTCCTGTGCAGGGAGGCTCGGCTGTGCTTACAGAATTCGGGTCAGACACTTAACAAGCTACCTCAACGCATTATTTTTTAATATATTTTATTTCATAACGCGCACAGGCTCTTGCAACAACCCTGAATACTCAACAGTGCAGGGGAAGAAGAGCTGCGACGCTGTCTGCCAGCTCAGACGTAAGCCATAAGGCACCTGCGCTATGTCCTGAACACAGAACCGTGTGTGACCCCAGAGGTGCCGTTCTGGGCTCACGGGCGCTAGCAGAGCATCTCGGGGGCAGGGCCTGCCGAACACCCCCACACACCACACGCACATCGCTCTGTGCTCGGCTCCACTCAAGAGGCGGGCAGGGACGGCTGCCGGCGCAACGGTGGGCTCCAAAGCCCGACGCGATTCCGGCGCACCCTGCTCACCTGTGGGCCGCCTCGGCAAACTGAGCACGCTGGAAATCGGCCGCCAGACGCCTGATTTCCTCCCAGTCGGCCGCCATGGCCGCCCTCCCGTTCCACGTCAGCCCCGCCGGGCGGCTACGGGTAGCCAGAGCGAACACACCTCCGCGGCGCGCCCGTCGCACACAGCGCCCCCTGCCGGCCCGGCTGTCTCCGACCCGCGGGTCAGCCCAGCTGCTTTCGAGGAGCGGATCCGAGGTTGGCGGGCTGCTCGTAGAAACCCCGTCCAAACTACAAGCCTGAGTAAGCTGAAAAGTCCTGCGTGGAGCCACGAGACGATGATTCTCGCGGATCCCTTTCAACTCGCTGTTGAAGGAGCAAGGAAATAGAATCCTCGCAGCTGTTCCTGTCGGGAAAAGGAACAGGGAACTTAGCTGGGTTCCTTCTTCCTAACCATAAATGTATGCAGAGTGCTTTGATTTTAAGGATAGTCCACAGCCTTTGGAGAATCCTCCCCCCCCCCCCCCCCCCCCCTCCCCCTCCACAGTCTGACACTTTCTTTGAGCTGGCCGCATTGAACATTGCAGATAAAACCCCAGGTCAGGTATAATAAGCATTAATTATATGATTAAGCATTCATGTTGTGCCTGGTGCAACTTGAATTCAAGCAACAGCTGCAAAACCTGGGGGAAAAAAAATCATCTGTAAATAGAGACTGTGAGCGTGTGTAGATTTGTTGTTGTCGTTATTTTCAAGAGCCATATTATTTTAGCAGCGAGCAAAGAAGGGGCATGTGGATTGTAAACGCAGAGCAGTTACAAATGTATCAGTAATTCTAAATTGCAGGTTCTGAGTCCTCAAAGAGATTTCATAGACAACCCTTTTCTTTCCAGATGTGTGTACATTTGCACAGTGTGTGCCTTAAGTTTTTCTATGCTCAACTATTACTCAAGTAACATACAGATTGTTCTTTACTTCATAAATCAGTGTTTTATTTAGTCAGCTTGTATATTAAATTTTCTGATGTTAAAAACAGAGTAAATGGTTAAATTTGTTACGTATCCACAAACCTCTTGCAGCTAACTAAACTCTAATGCTACTTATACCAGAGGCCTGAAATTCATGCGATAGGTAAGTCCATTGAAAATAAAGTTGGTGCACATGTTCATATGCACTGTTCAGAACTTTCTTTCCAGGGAGCTTGAAATTACTACCAGTCCACCGAAGGAGCGTGAAGTAAAGAATGAGATTTTCAGTTCTGAGTTTTTTCCTGCTTGCCAATGCAACACGTTACCCTTCAAAAGACCAAAATGTTAAGAACTGGATGGGGTCACTCCAGTCTGCCAAGTGTTACAGAAAGTTATAACGGTTTTTCATTCTAGTCAGCTGGAGATATCATCTCCT
The DNA here is from genome assembly GCF_023343835.1 of Lagopus muta. Lineage (NCBI taxonomy): Eukaryota > Metazoa > Chordata > Aves > Galliformes > Phasianidae > Lagopus > Lagopus muta. The sequence goes on along the minus strand of NC_064434.1, from coordinate 38,008,134 downwards.
AGCTAAAAGACCAGAAAAGATTTGTGCATTCATTACAACATTTAGAGCAGAAGACAAACATAGCGCTCAAATGCACAAAATCCTGTCTTTGCCTAGTTCTAGACTTGCCTAGTTCTGCTGCTTTGGAATTGCTTCTGAAAAGTCCAGGTACATGTTTTTCCATACTCCAAACCCTGGCTCCTAAGATCAAATGGGAGTATCCTTTAATTTTCTTTTAATTTTTTTTTAAAATCAACTTTCAACACTAGAAGCTTTCTTTTATAAAGGCAGGAAATCTGAAAAATCTGTTTGTAACTTCCCATTCAGATCTCTGTGTTCACGTGTACTTTATTGTTCATCTACTGATTTGTAGCGTTGTACTGGAATATACATTAATTAATACAAAATATTTGAAAGAAAGCATTAATGTAAGGCTTATTTGGAGTAATTAGTGATCTCTAAAAATGCCCTTGGTGTAATCTCCTTTGTTGAAGAGCAGACTCTTCAAATATTAAAGATTCTGAAATTTGGATAAGCGACCACAAATGTGTTTCTTGTGCTTTGCAGAATATATTTTCTATGAAGGAATTGGAAACAGTGATACATAACAGCTAAATCATACAGTCTTACTTGTTGGCCCACCAATTTCAGTCTACAAGGCCAAAGTTTTCTGGAATTTTTAGTAATTTTTCAGGAAAGGAGAGTGTAAAAATGTAGTTAATGTAGTTAGGCCTGCCATAGTAAGGCTGTCATGAAAAAGTATTGTTATTAAAGCCATTGGAATCTGGATAGCTAGGAATAATAGCTATAGAATAATAGGAATAAATGACTTGTATGTCATTTGATATGGCTGCTGAAGATAAATTAGCAAATTAATCTATTGATAAAGGAAAATCCACAGGACAGGAGGACAATGCTATAATGTTAAATTACTGTGCATGGATTATGATGCCATTTGCAAAAAATACTGATAATATAGCAAGGTGCTTTTTGCTCCATAATGAATTTTTATCACTATAAAGAAAATATGTAGAAAGAATGAGTAGTGCAAAGTAGAAAAGAACAAAGTTCCTAAGAAGGGTGGTTCATTAGAAACCTTTTTACTTAGTATAAAAATGAATCAGGGGAACTGCAATGTGAATAGTATATTTTCTTTTCACTCAGAAAGAGTAGCATAACAATTTGTTAATCTGGGAATGCAATTGATCCGATCTTGACAGAGAAATATAGCATAAAGTTGTGATTATTTGGTTGGCTAGTCTGCATGCAGAGTAAGTTTTTTTGTATGGAGTATTTTGCTGAGGTAACCTGCAATGGTGAGAGATAATGTAACCACTACAGTGATTAAAAGAAAAAAAAAAAGTTGAAATGATGCAAGTGGAAATTAATAGGTACTTGTCCAACAGACTGTGGAAAACAGCTTCATGCTCACAGTCCCCCTTTAATGAAGAGTTTTAAGGAACATTGTTTTGTTTTTCACTGTGCTCTTTTGTCTGGTACAGTGGTTGTGCTGTACACTAATTGGAGAGTGCTTAGTCCAACCTCAGACAACTTTTCCTATATAATTACTTTAGTTGTGAAACTCCATACTCCAAACTCCAACTCAGTTAATTAGTGCGATCATCTTCCTAATTGTAAATAGAATAAATTTGGTATTCCCTTGATTCTTTCTTTGCACTGAGTGTTCGTAACAATAACAAAGCCATCTTTGAGTAAAATATATATAAATGTACAGAGCATGAAACAGCACATACATGTGGATCATTTCACTACTGAAAAGGAATATTAAATTCACAAGTGGCTGTCTTGTTCATACACTTTATTTAAGTGGTTTGGACATACTCAGAAAATCAGAGTCATGTAGATACCATTTTTATTGTTTTAAATAACTTTTTTGTGTTGCTGCTCTATGTATAGAGCTAATGAAATTATCTGTACTTGAAATTATAAAGTTTATATTGCTGTTTGTCAAGGTTGTTTTCTATATTTGGTTTAGAAACTAAATATACTGAAGTGTTTGAGTGACCAAATTCCATTACTGTGTTAGACAAAAGCCTCTGGTGTTTTTTTTGAGGAATGGTTAAACATAACACGCAGAATTCAGAGTAACCATTTGTTTCAACTGATATTTGGGAATACTTAGGGGAAGAGATGTTCGCAGGTTTTCAGCAACATGTCCAATTAGAAATCAAATGTACTGTTGCAAATGTACTGTTGTATTTGAATCAATGCTGCTGTAAATACCTGTATTCTACCACTCAACTAAGTATTTTTATTAATGCGAAATAGAAGACCAATCTGTCATTTATAGCATATATAGTGAACTACTACATATAGTGAACTACTGCAAACTCAAGTATATCTTACTCTGATATACTGAGCTGTCATAGAACAGAGCACCGAAGTAGTATATAAAATTTTTATTCATAGTAAAGCACTTGTAAAATATTGCAAACAACATAAAATACATGTTGTTGCATAAATATACAAGTATTCATGCTGTCAAAGGCAACAAAGAATCTTCTTCCACAGCTAGATATTTTTACAGTATTTCATGATGCTTCTTCTGTTTGAAGCATAAGTTACAGCTGAGATGTCATCGATCCTATGTGAAAGCAGCCATAAACTGAGGTTTGGATAATTTTTAATAGGCACTGAATTATCATCAGAGGTGCAAGCTCAGGGCATATTGTAGGTTAAGGTATTAAAGGTGCCTGAAGTCACCATTAAATGGAAGAGTGTATTATACCACAGAGTACTCTCTTTTTCACATGTGAGAGAATTTTAATGGGAGGAAAAGAGACAGGTTTCAAGACTGCCTGCCTTTCTGTCACTTCTTCACTTTCAAAATTACCCCTTTGACCCATGTGGTTTCCATCACTTTACAAGGGAGCAGGCTCTTGACTCACATTTTCTTTCCCAACCTCTTGTGGTTGCTTTTCATCCCTGAATGAAAAAGAGGACTTTGGATCATTGGTTTTCTTTCTCTCATATCAGAGATGACCATATTACATTTTTCGGTTCGAAGTTAAAATAGTCATTGGGCTGTTACTGCATGTTCTCTTCCCTCTGGAAATTTGTTTTAGATTCAGTCTATGTAGATGATAAGAAATTTTCTAATTCCCATACTGAATTAATTCAAAAACATTAGTGTTTATGTCACCATAGCACTTTGGCTGAATTATTTTACCATACATAAACAGGTTTATTAATCAATAGGAGAATCAGTGTGGAATAAAAATGCGTATTATTTGTGAAAATGATCAATGTGATATAAGGGTGCATAGGGAAAGATATCTCTGGCAATGATGGAAGTGTTAATGACACAGAGAAAGGCACTAGTTAGATTTTATCAGAATCACTTACAGTCAATTCTGTGTGATCAGATTAAAAACAAAGAAATTGGAAGATTTGTAGGGACAGCTTATGAAGGCAGGGGAGTAGGAGGTCTGTTTTATAATAAGGGTGTATCTTCTTCATTTTAAAAAGAGCTGAAATATGGTTGGTCCTTTAATAGAAGAATACACAATTGATGCATATGGAAAACCTTTAATTAAATTATATACAAAATTGGCATGAAACCCAATAACAGTGATGTTCCAGAACTACCTCAAGATGTATTTTATGAGGAAAATAACTGAGGATGTTTTTTTAACTGAAAGAGAGAATTTGGTATTTGCTTGTATTCAATGTCTGGATCACTTGTAGGAGATCTTTCTCCTATTTACAGTTAAGTGTTGTTGTTTTGTTGTGGGTTTTTTTTTTGTTTGTTTTTTTTCCCCTAGCAAAAATAAATTACATATGTTTTAGTATTCTACTCTGCCCTGGTGAGGTCACATCTGGAAAACTGTGTCCATTTCTGGGCTCCGCAGTTCAAAAAAGATAGGGATCTCCTAGAAAGAGTCCAGCAGAGAAAGGTGGAGGTCATAAAGCACTTGGGGCATCTTCTTTATGAGGAAAGTCTGAAAGTCTGGGACTGCTCAGCCTGGAGAAGATTGAGAGGGGATCTGATCAGTATTTATAAATATCTAAAGGGTTGGGAGGCAATTGGATGAAGCCAGACTCTTCAGTGGTGTGTAGTGATGGAACAAGAAGCAATACTGAAAATCTGGAATATAAGAAGATCCACTCAAATATGCCAAAGAACTTTACAGTGAAGATGACAGAGCACTGGAGCAGGCTGCCCAAAGAGTCTGTGGAGTCTCCTTTGGAGATGTTCAAGACCCATCTGGCCACATGGTTGTGTGATCTAGTGTAGGGAGCCTGCTGTAGCAGGATTTAGATGCAGTGGTCTCTAGAGGTCCCTTCCAACCCCCGCGATTCTATGGTTCTGTGGTTCTGTGATTTTTTCGCTTGGAGAAGTCTCTGGGGAGACCTTAGTATGGTCTTCTGGGACTTGAGGGGAGCCTACAAGCAAGAGGGAGAGCAACTTTTAGCGCAGTCTAATAGTGATAGGACAAGGGGGAATGGATGTAAACTAAAAGGGGAAATAAGATTAGATGTTAGAAAGAAATTTTTTACTCAAGAGGATGTCCGATCTTTGGAGGCACTCAAGGACAGGTTGAGTGGGGTTCTGGGCAGCTTGATCAAGTGTCTGTCAACACCGCCTACAGCAGGGTTTGGAACTGGATTATCTTTAAGGTCCCTTCCAACCTGAGCGATTCAATGATTTTATTATTATTTGAGACATTTGGTAACTCTATTTTCCATAGTAAATCATTCTGATGATATAAATAGGTTGCATAGCTTTTTATATTTAAATTAAATTCTGTGCATGGAGACACAATCAAAAAGCGTGCTAATACCCATGAATGAATGTGTTTCAAAAATTTCCAACTGTGAAAGAAAGTAAACTCAGAGCTGGAACAACTGTATCTTGTGTTGCCAGTGGAACTGGCTAGGAGCTTGCAGTGATCAGTTATCACATTGCAACTAATGTGTGGTAATTTGAAAAGTTGCATTAGCCCAAATGATTCTGGCTGCATTTTTCCATCCATTTTCTCACTGCTATTAGCAAAATTTTTTTTACATTAGTAAGTTAAATAAGATAGGATTGCTTTTATTTATAAACAGAATAATAGAATTATTTTTAAAATTTCATTTTAACAGCTTTCTAGAAAAATAGTTAAATGGACATAAAGAAGTAAAAGAATTTGTGGGAAAAGAACTTAAGGAGTTAATGTGAATTCTGTATGAGTATTTTTGCTTCAACTCAGTGCTATGACAGCCTACAGCCTCTGAAGTTTAGGCATGCTCAAACAGAGTAATTTTATTCTATATTGGCTTGACATATGAATCCATTTAATTCTGTATCGTTTTTCTAAAGGGTGACTTCATGCTGTTCACACTGAAAACAATACAGATGTGCTTGGATAATAAAAAAAACTCCACTGTTTTTCAGATATATCTTTATGAATATCAATACATCCTTCTGTTAGAAACAGAATATGAAAGATAGTAAAAGTAAATTCAAACAAAATATTTGAAAAGCCCATTAGTATAATTCTTCAATATTGTGCTTTTTTTTACTGAAGGCTCATATGTATTGTATAGCAGTCTATAATGTCTTCAGATATCAGTAACTACTAACTATGTAATAACTGTGCTGCTTTCTGTAAGATTTTCACCCAGAACATATCTGTCATTATGGAATTTGTTTTTCCAGGCATTTCTGGACATATATTCCTAAATAAAATGCCTATACAGACGTCTGATATAACAGCTTTCCGATAGACATTTTATAAAATGTTATCCTATCTGACAAATAATCTTGGAAGTTGTCTAAGTTTAAATGCTGAGTTTTGTAGTCAGTGAAATGAATCAAACATCTGCAGAGAAGGATTCATTTTGTCTAAAACAGTAGTTTTTGGATGAGATGAATTACTCTCTAGAGATGCTTCATTCATTCCTTTGATATATATAGAGCTTAAGGTTACTCATTTTGAAGTAGTCAACTTCCAGGTGGCTGGTGTTGACAATATTAATCTTCCCTTTCATAATTGGAAAGTTCACAGCTGAGAACGTGCTAACAAGCTCTCAGGCTTTCCATCAAAGCTGCACTAACACTGAATGTTTAGGTTTAACTTATCAAGGGTGGATGTTTCTGCTGATCTTTTGGTATTGTCTCCAAAGCAATATCACAGGAGATGATTCAAGTTTCAACATTCCTCAGCTGTGAAATTCTATTTCAAGGCTGCTTAGAACACCTACAATGTCTTCCGGAACAAAAAATAAAAAATAAAAAATTGTTTTATGTTGGAATATTATCAGGTGCTCACCAAGATTATCTTATCAGTTAAAATTGAGAAATGTTGGTTTAATTTGTGACTTGTATCTCTGTTCTTTTGAAATTCCTTATAATTTTAATTGAGGTTGCTGTGAGGTTAGCATGGACAGAAAGAGTATATGGTGGTAATGGTTTCCCATTAAGAGAGCTAGAGCCAGGAGATATGTGAGAGATTTTTTATTTTTTTACAGGGGAAGTCTTAGACAACAGCATGAGATGTTTTTGCCTGGTTTCTGTTTGCTGTTTCACTGGCACCACAGGAGGGCAGCAACCTGGAGAGCTGTGTACAGGTGCTGCAAAAGGAGTTTCAGTTAACTTCCTTGACAAGTAGGCAGGTGATACTGTCCCTAAATGTTCAGCCAAATCTGAGATTATGCTCTGAAATTAAGAGTTTTAACTTAGTGGCTGTGTTTTCCTCCTTTTAATTAAAAGAATATTTTTGGAGATCTTCATTTGCCTTCTAAGTTTACAGTCTCACTGGTTCACTCCTTATGTTTTCTTACGAAACGTAATTTTTTTTTCATCATTGCAGGTTGATGTTCTTCCTAGAGCAGAAGTTTAAATAGGATTCCTTGTATTTGAACTCGTGACCATGTCAATGGTTTTGGACTGCTTTGGCCCAGTTTTGTGAGTAATGCGGCAGAGGGACGCATGGACCCAGGGGAAGGGGGGAAAAAGGGAAAAGGTAGAGATGGACCTAAAAACAAAACATCAGCGAGCTAAGGGCAAAAACTCATTTACTGAATATGATAGCGGAATGCAGGATAATACAATATAATACAATATAATTGGAATTGAAGCTAATTAATCAAATAAAGTGAGAGTGTGTCCAAAACTGAAGCCTTTACTCTAAAGCTGAAGGTGAGAGGGCTGGGGAGCACACACTGCAGAGATGAGCAGTAAGAAAAGTTAAAATCTCATGATAACAAAAACCACAAAGCCATGACATGCCATCACATTTTATTTTATGTCACTGAGAAGAATCTGGCTCCCCTTTCTTCATTCTTTCCCTTCAGGTATTTTTAAACATTGATTAGATCCTTCCTGAGCCTTTTTATTCTCCAGGCTCTCCCACCTCTGCAGAGACTTCAGACTGTTCTACACCTCTGTGGTATGTCAGTTGATCCAGCATGTCTATGGCTCTCTTTTACTGGGGAGCTTAAAACTGGACACAGCATTCCAAGCATGGCCTGACCAGGGCTGAGAAGAGAGAACCTTCATTCCCCTGCTTCCAGTAATTCTTCCTCAGTGCAGGCCATGATTGTCTTGATGGTTTTTTTTTTGCTGCGAAGGAGTGTTGCAGGATTCTGGTCAATCCATTGTTTACCAGGACTTTGAAACCCTTCTCTGGCAGAGCTGCTGGGATTACTCCTCACCAGAAGCAGGACACTGCGTTTTCACTTTCTGAGCTTCATGAATCTACCAGTTCCACTTTCTAGCCCGTTGAGGTTGCCATCCAGAGGGTATCAGTCCTTGCAGTTTTGTGTCATCTGCAAGCTTGCTGAGGGTGCATTCTGTCCCATCACCTAGATCTCAGCTGTGACTTCTTTAAATCTGTTTTCTTTTCATTATATGACAGTTTATTTAATGAATATGGAGACCCAGGTGTTTTTTAAGATGACCAGCACTCTGGCTTCATATAGTTGAAATGCCTCATGGCATGAAGTATGAAATGCCCTAAGTGTAAGTGCATGAATGCATTAAATATGCTCTCATAAAACTCTGATTATTCTGCAATGGGCTGTGAGATGTGCAGGTTATGTATATGTGCAGGCAGCTTGAAGGCAGCTGAAACAATCACTTTTTAATAGACTGGAGATCATAATGCACAGAAATGAAAGGCATGGTTTATAACCATCTAGCCAATGGCAGAGTCCCACTATTTTACCCCTAGATCTTGCAAAGAAGAAAGCTTTAACTTAAATGTCAAGGAATTTTGCTAGGTGCAGCTCAGTGCTGATAATAGAGCTTTTCTTTCACAAACCTTTGAGAAACTCATATATATGTATATATAAATGTGTTACATAATGTACAAAATAAACTCACAGCATAGAAGTCTGAGAGGAAAAGTGCTATCATTTGTAAATTTCTAAGTTGCATTTGCAGTTAATTTTGAAATTAAAAGACTAACACATAAACATGTGTTCACTTTTTCGGATGAGGTAACATCTTGAATCTAAATTACATTGCTTATTTATTTAGAATGGAAGATCCCTGAGGAAAGGAATATATTCCCTTCCTTTTCTCTTTCTCCCCTCCCCTCCCCTCCCCTCCTTCCTCTTCCTCTTTTTTCTTTATTTCATTTGTCTTATGCTTTCCAGGACCAATCAGCTGCCTTAGCTGAGTGACTTCAGAGGTGGATACCTCTGCTCTGTCATTGTATAAGAGGAATCAGAAAGGAAATCTGAGACAAATGGGCAATGTCAGACATTAAGATAATGGAAAGATTTACATCTGCAGAGAACATGTATTTTCTTAAATCTTTAATACTTGAGACCTGTCAGATAGTAAACCAAGTTCCTTTGCCTCAGAAATGAGAATTCCTAATTCCTGCAATGGTGTATTTTGCCCCTGCTTCCCATTGTGTGTGAATTGATTTGCACTGTACAGTCTCTGCAGTTACCCAGATGCATGAGAGATGCTCTTCATGTAAACACACTGTGTCCCTGTTATTGCTGCACTGTGTCATCTGTCTCCTGCTGCAGCAGGAGTAAAGCTGTGTGTGTTGAACAGGCACAGCTGGCCTACAGCAGAAAGTTGGTCATCCTTTTTTATATATTTCAGTTCTTGACAGCGTGCTCATCAGAAATATTGTCCTGATCATCTCAGTTTCCCTTACAGCAAACCCAAAAGGCATAGACAGTGTTCTGCTGTTATTCAATTCTCTGCTGAGAAAGGAATCAAAATAAAAGTGTATACAAAGAAAGAATAAGTGTGTTAAAATATTGTGCCCTTTGGATGTAGCTGGTGTCTGACTCAAAGAGTTTTCAAATGATTTATTAAAGCCATGCTTAGAAAAAACTCTTTTTGTAGACAATTTAAATTTGCACATGCATACCCACATTAAGCACACTTTTTGTATTTAGGGTCCCTGGGGATTTGTAAACTCAGACTAGAATTTGCCTCTGCTTTTCTAGCCATATATGCCTTTCCTTGGGATGCTGAGGGTTCTTCACTCACACAATGTGTTAATTATCTTTCCAAAGGGAATACGTCAATGCTTTCTCTTGTATGTCTGCAATTCCACTAAAATTGCTTTCTAGTCCCATGAAAAATGTTCTCTGCCTCACCCTACTAAATGAGGATGAGATGTCTTCCAACCTCATTGAATCAATGGTAAGTTCCAAAGGCCAGGCTGAAAATGCCTGGCCATGCACCCAGACAAGCACACCTGAGTAGCTGTTGGTTTAGCTGGTTTCACCTGCTGCTGTAAAATACAAGAACAGCAAGTGCTTTTATTCATTCAGGGAATTACACATTTAAACCATTAGCCCAGGAAATAATGCATTTCAATAATTACAGGGAATCTGATTTTCTGAAGAACAACACTATATTGTCATGTGAAATACAGTGGTGTTGAAATTGCTAGAAGAAGGCAAGGGTTAGTGGGAATATGGATCCAATACTCTCTTCTCTGGTTCTGAAAGAAAATGAATGTACAGTCTTTTAGGAAATGATCTTAAAAGTTTCTTCTGTTTTCCCTAAGCTAAAAAACTTGTAAAACTTGAATGCATTCCAATTAAAAACATAAAAATATGGTCTGCATGTTGTGAAAAGGATTTACCACTGCTTATGACAGCTGACATTTGATTCTCAGTGGCAGCAACCTTTTGGATTTTATGTGTAAATCCTATCACTGGATAAATCTCATCATATTTGTACTTCCCTGGTTTTAGTTTAAAGTTTGGAGTAAAGGATTGAATACAGAGCATCTGTTTTAAACAACACTCGAGCATCTGTTAGGGCTGACAACAGCAGGACTAGGGGAAATGGTTTTAAGTTGAAGGAGGGAAGATTTAGGTTGGATGTTAGGGGGAAGTTCTTTACTAGGAGAGTGGTTAGGCCCTGGAACGGGCTGCCCAGGGAGGTTGTGGATGCCCCGTCCTTGGACGTGTTTAAGGCCAGGTTGGACGGGGTCCTGGGCAACCTGATCTGAATGTGTATGTTTGGTGGCCCTGCTAGGCAGGGGGGTTGGAACTACATGATCCTTGGGGTCCCTTCCAACCCGGGTGATTCTGTGATTCTGTGATTCTGTGATTCTGTGATTCTGTGATCTGTTACAAGCAGTATTGTAACATAAATGGAAATCTGTGATTCTGTGGAATCAGAATCCACAGAATCAGAAATCAGAATCAGAATGTGGAATTCTGTGATTCTGTGATAAATGGAAATCTTGGGAAAATGCTAAATAGGAAATATCAGTCTAGGGGACTGGTAAGAGGAAGAACAGGAGAATGAGTTTAGAGTGTCACTTTCAAAACTGTTACATTAGCTCCATTGCCTTTCATGTTTCCCTGATTTTGTGTCACTGCTAAATCAAACAGCTTAGTGTAAATTACATGGATGAATTACACAGGCCATTTAAGGTGTGCTACTCTGAACTTAGTGACCACACTACATATCGGATACTCAAGCTTGCTGCTGGTCTGTGAGTCTTTGACATCCTTCCGGAGAGTTTCTGTGTAGCCAACGGGATGCTGAGAGAGCTAGAGAGAGGGTTATGAAGATGGGCAGAATGAACGGTCTTTAGGTTTCAGATGTAAGGGAAATAACTTCTGAAGGAAGTACTTTCTGTGGTATCATCTGATCTAATAGCCATTCTATTTAAATAAAATGATTTTGCTTATGTCCTCTGACAATTATTTCTACAGTCCTTCTAAAATTACATGCTTTGTGATCCTGGAAAATAGGATATATGTGGATGCTTTTCAGAAACACATGTATCTCCTAAAATTGGTTTTCGCTATAGATTGCTTTCAGGATAAATTAATCTCATCAATTCCTTTTGTCTGTACAATTCATGAGCCTTTTGTCTTCGCATTCTTTGCTGAAGTAGTTAGAGGTGTCCCTAGGATATTGGTAACTCCTTCCTATCTCAGTTAATAATTCTTCACCTGATTCTGCCAGGAGGCTTGGGAAGTGTTACTAGTGTGTTTTTTTTCCCCACACCTTTCGGGATATTTCAGAGAGTGAAATGTCCACTTGAACTAGGACTACATCAAACAAAGGATGTGTAAGAAGCTATATGGTCAGCCCATGCTTTGTGACTGCATATTTTGATGCTGTTCTTTGTAGAAAAGGAGTTTGATCTCAGTATTCTTCTCAGTTCCATGGGTTCATAATAACTATACAGAGAACTGATAAAAAGATGCACCAGATATCCCCTTGCTCTACAGGATGTAAATAAAATAGTGATGCATATACTGTAGCAAGTGAACAGAAACATGTGATTGGAAGAGATGGGCAGTATTTATCATATTTCCTTTAAAATTCATTTGATCTAGAAGACTGCTTTCCTTTGCAGAAGAAAAAGCTGGCCTGAATGCTTTCCTTTGCAGAAGAAAAAGCTGGCCTGAATATTATGGCAGATAAAAAAAAAAAAAAAAAAAAAAAAAAAAAAAGTTAATCCACTGCCCCATTTGGCAAAATTTCAGTACATTGCCTGTGAATCATTTTCATACTGTTTGCACCAGTGTATCAGCAGTGTTCACGAAGTGAATTTTCCTGTGCAGTACAAACTGATGCATACTGATTCTGTGACTTGGAATAGAGTTGGAAAATGTGCAATCCATCGACTGATTAAACCATGACTAGGCTAGATGTCTATATACTAATTAGCATCTCCAAGCACCACAATAATACATGAGAAAAGAAAGAAAGTATATTCTTTAACCGCTGCAAACTTAAATTTATTTCTAGTCACTTTATCTCCTCTCCATTCTCTGATACCATTTATAATGTGCAAAACTGTTACATTATAACTCGTTGCCATGTTCTGTAAAGTTCCTAGTGTGCATTTATACACTTGGTAAGGAAGAAAATCATACAGTTAGCTGCTCACCATCAGGTAGTGATGAGAAGAGAGATTCAGGTAAGTGATATTGCTGCGTAGATACTTCTCTTGCACAAAGTGAGATTTGACTGCCTGAAATAACAGTGGCCATACCCTTTTTTCAGGAACATGAGTATACATATACTTACATATATCAGCCAGTATGATTTATTATATTCAGTAATCCTTAGGAGTCTCATTTTTCAAGGGAGTGGGAGGAATAATGATAAAGGAATGGCTGTGACATCACATCTTCATCTGATTCCCACAAGGAATGTACCAGACATATTGCTAATAGCTTGCTAACATAAACACTTACTCTCCTTGTCTCCCATTCTACTGCCCTTCAAAGATATTGAATGGGATTGAGTGGGTTTCATGACAGTATGGATGTTAGAATCTTACTCTCTCGCCCATCGCAACTTCATTATTGGTTTAAGTTACAATTATTTACAAAGTTTCTAGTAGGAAACCGACAGAATAGTCTGCTTTGACTTGTTCTCACCATCTCCATTCAACATTCACATTGTTTTGTGGGAGATATCAGGGCATTAAATTACATTTAACAAATAGTGTTTCTTACCCATAGGACAAGCATCATATTCAGAAAGAGTTCTATTCCTACTTTCACCCCGTCTTAAGTTAGTGCTTTCTGAGGACACAAAACTACTCAAGACCAGGGCACAAATCCAAGCACAGCAGTACTGCTAATACACTTTCTAGCATCATTTTGTCAGGTGCCAGATTCTAAGACTTCCTGGTCATGGTCTGGAGAGCAGTAAAGGCAAAGTATTGTTTTCCTTAAGCATTTTGAATTAGCACATCCTGTTGGAAAGAAAATTTAGCTGCACAGTTGCAAGTTGTGCTGAGGCAAATGCCTCTAGGGCAGTTTTCTGTCTCTAGTATAGGCAACAGAGGTTTGAATCCACATATTAGAAGAGAATTGACCACAGTCCATGCAGTAAACCCTCAATTTTACATAAAGGGGTCAAAGCAATTCAAGCTGTGAATCTTCACAGAAAAAAGATTTTCTGCATATGCATGGTTCTGTAAAATGACTCCTTTAGATGCACTCTCGACAGAATAGATATAAGTGAAGCTTAAATACCCTTATTGAAAACAGTGTGGAGAAGCAGAAATGTGGTAGTGAAGGGGAGAAAGAAACAAGACTTATCAACAGTACTCCTGTCCGTTGTCCCAGTTCAGCTTGCTAAAACATGTCGAAAAAGTATTACCTTGTAATGAGAGTTTATTATTCCTAATTGAAATCTATAATCCCATTACATATGCATCCAGACACATTTAATCAAACCATATCCTGTTGTGTAAATTGAGATCCAAGTTCATAGCTCATTTATAAGCAAATTACACACAGTGTGAGAGTCCAGGCACTGAATTTGCTATCTTGTAGCAAATGCTGCCAAGCCCCTTCAGGTTAGCCGAGAAACTGTGCTGCTGCTGTTTGCAATTTCTAAAGCATAGCAGGATAGCTCATTTTCCAGGCTGCCTTGGATTTCCAGTTAGATTACCTCATGGGGATATTTTGTTTCTGCAATATTCAGTTGGTGTAGAGAAGCTTAAATATACTTTCCTTAAAACTTTCTTGAGAACTGGCAGGCTTTTTCATCGAAACTGAAGGCAAGGCTGCTCAAGTAGAACATCTCTTAGTTTGCTGACCATTATTTTGCAGACCTGAAAATTGAACTGGAAATAAGTATATTTTTAAAGTATTCTGATAAATGTACAGAACAGCGACTCTTTCTTTCCTATGCCAAGTTCAATTCTTCAGTGTAAGATCTGACTTTTTCCATTACAGATTTCTTAAGGAAGACACTTAAAAATTTGGCTTTAAGTTTAACTATTGCTTGCATGTTTGGTCTTTCACCTTTTCCTGACACATAATCCCTTAAGTACCGGCACTTTCATCTTCCTTCTTAAAATAAGCACACAAATAAGATACTGTTTCTTAATAGTCTAGTATCCACGTTTCCATAATGTCCTGATGTTGAACTCTAGGTGGCAGCATATGTGAATGAATATTAGATGTTTCTGATATACTGTTGATTTCAAATTACTCAACTGATAGTCATGTCTTCCCTAGTAGTCTTCCCTAGTAGTTCTTTATTTTTCTACTTCTTACTCCTTATTTTCACTCTACAGGACTGAGCAATATGCTTAATGTATAAATATTGAAAGAATTCAGGTTTCCAATGTTAACAGCTCTTTTCAGATGATTCAGGGTACTCACTGTTCTATACTATAACTTGGAGCACAGATGAGGAAGAACTAGAGAGCTCTGAGCACCCTTGTCTGGAACAGAATAGACAATGGTTGGATAGAAAATGTGCATTTTTACTGCTGTCACAGAAAGCAACTTGTGTCTTGGCTCCTGTATAGCTGCTTATGCTACAATGGATGATCCCTTGTCTGGGCTATAAAAGACTGGGGGTATATCAATCGTTTCTACCACAAAAACTGGTACTCAAGGGCTTTTATATCTAGCCCTGTTTAAATGTGATCAAAGTGGAAAGAATTGACTGAGGACTATTTTTTGCATAGCATCAGCCGCATCCTTATGTCAAGTCAGTCAGGTAGACCTGAATCTCTTTTACAAAAGAGTCTTAGTGGATAGTCTTAGTATTAAGCTGTTTGGCAAAGGGGAACACAGGGATCTCATTCCATGCTTATTCTTTACCCCTAGCTGCAAAGATTTCTCTGTAATGGGAAGAAAGTCTTCATTTCTTTTCATTTCTCAACATGTATCCACAATCAGATGAACAACTTGAGAGCAGCCCTGTGGAGAAGGACTTGAGAGTTCTGGTGGATGAAAAGCTTGACATGAGCTGGCACTCTGTGCTGGCAGCCTGGAAGGCAAACAGTATCCTGGATTGGATCAAAAGAGGAGCAATGAGTAGTGCAAGGGAGGGATTATCCCCCTCTGTTCCGCCCTTGGAGTACTGCGTCAAGACCTGGGGCCTGCAGAGAGACATGAAACTGCTAGAGTGGTGCCATGAGAATAACCAGATAGCTAGAGCCCCTGTCCTATGAAGAAAACCTGAGGGGACTGGGCTTGTTCAGCCTGGAAAAGAGATGTCTCTGTGGAGACCTCATTGAGGCCTTCCAGTATTTGAGTGGAGCTTATAAACAGGAAGGAGACCAACTTTTTACAATAGTGATAGGATAAGGGGGAATGGCTGTAAACTAAAAGGGTTGATTTAGGTTAGACTTTTTGGAGGAAATTCTTTACTAAAAGAGTGTTGAGGCACTCACACAGATTGCTCAGAGAAGTTGTGGATTCTCCATCCCTGAAGGCATTCAAAGACAGGTTGGAATGGGGCCATGGGAAGCCTGATCTACTGAGTAGAAACTGTGTCCACAGCATAGGCAATGGAAATAGACAACCCAACTCAAGCCATTCTGTGATTTTATGATTCTATGACCATTGGGAAGATGATGTATGGGTAGAAGTAGGTCAAAGCAATTGAAATATATTGGTGCATTGAGGGCTCTGGAAATTAATTAGATAATTCATACAATTAGAGTACTAAAACTATAATTGGAATAACAGTACAGTCTTAACTTCATTTATGTGCATGTTCCCTTTTTCCCATGATGAGTTTGGGTCATCTCTTTTAATCTGGCAGCTACAGCTCTGATTACAGCCCTGTTACCATCAGGCAAATACACGCGCAAGCCTATGCTCTGATGCAGTATAAACATGGCCACTCTCACTGCCTACCTGAGTCTCTTTTGGGCTGTTGTTTCTTCTGATACAGTGTAGTGATTAAATTGCTTCCTCAGAACATTTGTAGTGATATTGCCTTAGGTCTGGAGGATTGGATCTCTGGGTACAATCTGGTGTTATACTACACAGCAGTAACATTATGCTGCTGACACTTAAGAAAGAAAAGGAAAAAACGTGTACAAAAGACACCCATTCATACCTCTATCCACACAGGTATGCACACATATATAGCCACATAAAATAAAATAGAGATTAAATTTACTCATTTTATGTTCCAGAAAGGGCTGTGAGAAGGGAGTAAGCTTGATATGTGAACAAAGCCTGTCAGACTTTGATTATCCTTAGCTAACACTCCTCCTCACCTATCTCCAAATCTGTGTAAATAGAAAGTTATTCTCTGTAATCTGTAAAATATGAAATACAGCCTATGCTAAAATTCACATTTTTCTTTAAAAATTACATTAGCCTCGGGAGATGCCTCTACTTCTCAGTAATACCAACTAGACAAAGTCTTGAAAATTGGTGCTGATTTTTTTTTCCAGCTGTTAACATCTGTTTAGAGATTCCAGTGTGATAATACTGCTTTAGTGACTAGCCCATGACTTGGTACCTTCAGATGTACAGATTCAAGTTTTCAGTGTTCCTATGCAGAAAAAAACCCCAGCATATACCTGCATTTACTTCAGTCTTTCACTCTGGGCAATATGCAAGCAATCTGAGAAATTTTTCGGTATAATCTAGCTGAATGCTGCAGAACTGTGTTTTCTTGTTCTGTAGTGTTTTTATTGTTGTCATTAGCGAAATGCCCAGTTGGTATAGAATATGTGGAACTTTTAGAATTTATTTTCTATATGGAGCACAGTTGCTATATATTATAATTTTACTTAAATACATAAAATATTGAATATGAAGGTGTTAGATATTTCACATATGTATATATATATTTGAATGTTAATAAAAAAAGTTTAAATGGGGAGGTTAACAGTCATTTCTTGGGAAGTAATGGGATCATGTGTTATATTTAAGCATTACTTTAAGCTCTAAATGTTAGAAAGCACAAAGTAGAAGATTTCATCTGAGGCCTGATCAGTACAATGCAAACTGTAGAGTGAATTCTGATTTAATAAATGGATGCTCAAGGAAGCAGTAAGCAACATAGGCATAAACTGGGTCAGCTTCATGGAGAGAACCTACTCCTAAGAAGCAGATTAAATGTAAACTGTCAGTGCAATACTATTTAAGTGTAATTCCCATAATCATCATTATTTATATCAGAGCCTTACAGAGGCTCCTTATTTCGCTTGTACTGGTCTGATAATACCTGAAGAGGAAGGTGAGATAGGTTACAATCAAGTCCTAATAAGGGTACACTAACCTCTTTGGTAATATTTGTATACGGATCTCTGGTGCTCTGAATGAACTAAAGTGAAAAATAAAATCTGAATTCCCTCAAGCTATGAAAATTCAATTTTTGCCCTTTTGAGGAAAGCCTAAAACATAGCTACTCCTTTCCTAAGGAAAGAGATTTTTATTCAATTTTTGCCCTTTTGAGGAAAGCTTAAGACATAGCAACTTCTTTCCTAAGGAAAGAGATTTTTATACAAAAGATCTCTTAAACAGACACGTAGGCTACTACTGTTCAGTCATCCTCAGATTGTTTATGAAAGATCATCCATGCAGCCAGAAGCAACACAAAATTATATTTATGTTCTCTCAACTATAAGCTGTGTTGTATGTGCTAGATTTGTAAACCTGAAGCTGTTAGTTTGATACTCTGATGTAGCACATAGTGCACACAAAAACACAGAAACTGTGATAACAGGAAAGAGTGACATTTTGCAATGAATTAACTATGTCTAATTATTATTCTATAGAATTTATTTGTGTTTCCTTGAAAGCCAATAACTTTCAATTACTTTTAGCCATCATAAGTATTTCTAATGCATAACTCTAGTTTAAACTGTAGGAGCAGGGCAACATTTCAAATATTTCACGGAAATACAGAGTCCCAGAATTGAGGGGGTTGGAACGGACCTCAGGAGATCATCAAGTTCAACCCCCCTGCTAAAGCAGGTACTCTACAGTAGGTCACACAGGTCAGCTTTCAGGTGGTTCTTGATTATTTTAACATTAATCTTTATTTTTAAGATGCTTCCAAAGTGTCATTCTGGGATTTGTCTTTCTCACAACACTGACCACAGTCCTAACACTAAATCTTACACTCTGACTGAGTGTCACAAAAAGCCCAATGGACTTAATCCATACTGAAAAGTAGCTGAAAGATACTTTTTCTTCTACAACTCCCAGTTCTCTTTGGCAGCCTTTTTCCGGATTCAATCCCCCTGAAACTCTGGACTTCTTTTCCTCAAATGACCTAAGCTCAACCATGCACCCCAAGCCTGGACTGGGCCATAGGAGAGGAGGCCCTCTTGCTTCAATAAATGAGATGAAATTCTCTAGCTGTAGCATCAATTCTTACGTATTTGTCAGCTGCAGTCCAGATGCAGCCATATTTAACTCAGGACCTTCTCTTTATCCCTAAATCAGTCCCTAAAATGAACTTAAGAGAAAAATGTGCTAATGAAGTGAAAAGTTCCTGAGGAAAGACTTACTACACCACTCAGTTCCTTTAACAGATATCTAATGATTGAGAGAAAGAGCCTAGAACTACAACTACAGTGGTGTAGGAGAGGGGTCATTTGGAAAAACTCTATGTACCCATCTGTTAACTTGCTCACTACCTAGGCAGCATGTGTTGAGTCCTACTATGCAGCTCTTCCAGGTGTGAACTGTGTGTTCAGTTTCTTTCTACAGACCATCACAGACAGACCTACAGGTATGTCTGTAGGTCTTTGAACTTTCCTTTAACACAATACTTTCATTTTCATGTGTGAGGGGTTTTTTTGTGGGATTTTTTTTTTTTTTTTGTGGCTTTTTTTTTTTTTTCCTCTTGCATTATGACAGCATTGTGTGACACTGATAAAATGGAATGGTAAAGAAACATTTTAAAGATTACAATAGATTTCTATTTGAGGTGGCATCTTTTCCACACTATGGGCCTCAGACAGTAAGAAAGTTGTGCATGGGGGGGTCTAAGTTTTCTAAAAGCCCTTAACAGTTCTAGCCAGATTCTTGGACTGATCCATTGTGAGACTAGCATGGTGCAGCACTCAGCTGTAAAGATTATGTTTGGGTTGTGGAAAGCCATGCTTCTGATATAGTAGCAGTGCTACGTGCTACCTTGATGTATGAGTACAAAAGTATGCAAAGTATTTTTTTTCTCATAATAAGACACCTGTTCTTTGTTTTTTCTTCCTTTTACTGTTTGCTTATGAGTAGTTTTCCACTGATAAATTATTGGTTAGTAGCTCCTTTCATATAACTCACAGGTAGTTACATTCTCTAAGAAAGGTTGGACCTGTAGGGCTGTTGATACAGAACCAAATTAAGTATTCCTAGATCTGAATCTGTATTTTCAATTTGACTTGAGGGGATGAGTTTTGATGGAGTAGAGAATAACAGAAACATTAAATTTCCTTCCGAATAGTGTAGAAATGATATTATGCAAGTTAGTTCGCTCTGAATAAAAACATTTGTGATTAAAAAAAAATAATCACATTTCATTTTTATTCTTTTGCTACATAGCTAGCTAGAAAGTCATATTTTGTTTAAATTGGTTTAGTATTTTTAAGTTTATGAGAGAATAATGTGCTGGACTGTGGTTGTTGGCACTGTTGAATAGCATATTTGAAGAAAATTTCTCTTTCAATCATTAGATAAAATCTGTGTCAGGAATAAAACTCTGATAAAACAATTTACTGAAGGGAGGGTATAGATTTGTTTGTGTTTGAATCTTCAGTAACATCAGTGGAAGTTTTGTTCAAAACTCTTGCAAGAATAAAAATTATATTAAATGTTATTATATTAAATGTTATGTTAAAAATTAAAACAAGGAATATTTTCCTTTTTTCCTCCCTCACTTCCCCTTTTTTCCTTATACCTTCAGGTTCCTTCAAAATACAGTTTTTCTGCCTGGAAGGGAAGTAGTCTGCTCCCATAGTCTCAAGAAAGTCATCATTTCAGCAAGTGAGGTTAGTCTCAAATGATAAATTAATTGTCATTTCACCCATCTCTTGTATGACTTGTTCAGATGCCTGCATGTTTTCTTGCATTCTATTCCTCCCAGGTGGTGGTAAATTCCTGCCAGAGGTTATTACTTTGAGCAAGCAGGTAGGTCTTCTGAATTGCAGAGGTTTTTGCAGATACTACACATTGCGTGTAATTTCTCAGCTACTATATGACAGAGTTGGTTTTCCTTTTTAGGAATTCCAGGAAAATGCAGTAAAATATTTCAACATGTACCTGAAATCTATCTCAGGTTGAGAAAAAAAAAGCCTGAGTTTTTGTAATTGGAAACTAGGAATGCTGTATATCTTTCCTCTGCATTAAATTTCCAAATCATCTTGCATAAGGATTCCCAAATGAAAATCAAATATAACCTGATCAGAAGTACCTATACGAATCCATGAGTCTCAATGTCTTTTATCTGTTAAATGGTCTAAGCAGTTGAGAAACAATTAGGAGAATCAGAAGTTTTCAGCAAGAGATCATTTGCTGTGGTACTTTAAATATTAGTTGTGATATCATCATAAAATAGATATATCATGATGAATACCTGTTAGTGTTGAAACACTGTTCAAAGAAGTAAGCTACAACTGCGTATTGTCTCATCCTATAAAACATTTCAACATTTTAATGAAAGTTCCATATCTCTGTGGCACATTCATTTACTCAGTATCAAAGTATGAATTCCATGCAGTGCCCAGAGACAAAAACTTAAGCTGCTTTTGATTAGCAATGGCTGCACTCAAGAAAGCTTCTTTATTTTAATTTGTTGGAGAATATTTTTGATATGCTTTTTAGCATAGATTACTATTATAATTTTAATTATAGTGGCAAACATGAAATTCAGCCTACTCTGGATTCCATTTTGATCCTCAGCTTTTCCAAAAGATCAGTACACACTTACAGATTTGGATTACCTTTATTCTGTCACTTCAGTGAATATAAAAGCGTTAGTAATCAAAATTGATGTAACTGCATCATTTCTAACATAATATGTAAACAATTATAGCATGAACTATGTCCATATAGAATATGTACTCATATTAATTTCTCACTGAAGTATTAACTAGATCTTATTTGTAGAATTAGTCCCCACGGTTTAAGTTTGCAGAGAACATGTGTAGAAGATTTTTTGTCTCAACGCTGTGCAGTAAATTCCTATTTTCTCCTACTCAAGAAGTATGTACTGCATGTTTCTGTTATGCATATGAGCATACATACATTTGTGTAATGATATTTTTTTTTTACTATTTACAGAGTTTTGCAGAAAAAAAATTTATGAATTACTTCTGTTACTGAAATTAACTGTAGAATCATAAACAAGACCTTGCGTAAGCATGTAGGAGCATTGTCAGCTAGTGATGTTAGGTTCTGCACATAACTATACTGGTTTAAGTTACTGCACTAAATATGAAAGAAAGACTGCACATGGCCATTTAAACTTAAACCTACCAAGGATCTTTACAATTTTCTGTTTTTTAAATCTTTAACTGCAAATAATCTTACATTTTACAAACTCCTTCAAGTTTCTTAGCATCTCTTTGATTAATATCCTGGGAGACAACCACGAGGCATACCACGTGCAGACAGAAAATCCCATGGTGTCTTGTTCCATAATTTGTTACATCTGTGGATGCAACCCTATGCTGTCTGTTTTGTGGCCGTATCACACTGCCAACCTCTGCCTCCATCACTGTCAACTTTCACTCATGAGATTTCCATATCATTTATCTAACACAGACTTATACACCAGAATGAGAATTTTTTTATCTGTTTTTAATTGGATTTCCCCAGGTATATTACGTTGCATCATTTTTCTGAAGAGAAATCTCATTTTCACTCCTCATGGCTCAGATTTCTAATCTCTCTGGGTCTCTTTGTGTCATATCATCTAACTCAGGTTTTCACAGCTCCATTCAAGACCGTTTTCAAATTACCATCCTGTTCACTTTATCTACCTGATCATCCCTGAAGAGCTAACTGAAACCAGCACTAACTGATCTCCAAAGCCGATCAGGACGTTTCCTCATACATCTGTTTAGGATCTGTTAACCTACATGATAGCCATTTATATGCTACCCAGTTTGAATGATTTCTCAAAGCCATTTCAGTTATATTTTTTTTTTCCTCGTATTCTTTCTCATTTCAAGTGTGAATAAAACCATTCTTCTTGCTGAAATCAGAAGCGTGCCTCTAGAACAGTCTTCCAGTATGGGTTTTTTTTTTAAATGTATGCTCTGGGTTCCATAGCTGCTTTACAATTATGTATTGGAATGATACTAAAATGAATGAAATAATAGAAGCCAACAGTGGAAGTTAGCAATCAGGAATTTATTATCTTCGTTGTTACTTTATAACCACAAGTGGTGATGAAATTCCTTTTTTTTTGAAACATGAAAGTGTCCAGTATGCTACGTGCTTACAGTTATTTTTGGATGATTAAAATATAAATAGAGGTGAAATAATATGATTTGCATAATAACATGAATGACTGATTGCTGTTTCTTGCACATCTGTGAATGGTAATGTTTTTTAATTTATTATTAAAAGGCATTTTTTCTTGGCATTTAAGTGAGACAAAGGTAGAATGCAAAATGATTCTTGTGCTCTTCGGCTAGGACACTTCTGATACAATGAACTTATTAGGAGAAAGAAAAGTGTGGAAGATTTATTTGATTGAATTATTTAAATCTTTTATCTGATTAATATTAATTGCTCATATTATTTAATTGGATACATAGAAAGAAGTGAATAAGATCAGGTGAGATTTGAATAATAAAAGATATATCCTGTAAATTCCAATTTTAATTAGTCTGTTAGTTTACCAAGCTTTTTATTTTGGCATATTGCTTACAGCAGAAGTGGAGAGCCATAACTGCTTCATCTGTCTTATTCATCAGCTGCACAAACCCAACAACAGGCCACCAGGAAGGAGCAGCTGAGAGTTTCCAGGGAGAGGGGAATTCTCTATAAGTATGTGTGGGAATAGGGCCAAACTCAAAGTGAAGTAGGCAGGAGGGCAAAGCCCTGGATGAATGTATATCTACATAGCAATGTGGTATTTCTGAAAGACTAAGATGTGTCCCTCTGCATAACAGAGATGTGTTCTTTGCACTTGCATAATACCAACCCAACAATTCTTTTCAGGTTCATACCATGAGTAGAGGAGCAAACAGGTCTGTTTTTGATGCCAATTGGTTTATGAACACTAAGGAATCTGTCCTTTCTAAACTAAATTTTCTAAGAAGTCCTCCTACAGTCAGCTGCCTGCACCAAATATAGGTCTCAACCCTGTAGGATATGAAAGGGCTTACATTTTTCATAAGGTGTTGTTCAGATACATGAAGCTTTTGTGTTATGAGGTAGCTGGAAAGTGCTGGTTATTTTTGTGATTTATATTCTCTCATTTCTGAGCTCAATGTGTGAAACACTAATGCGTTAACAGTATTTATAGATGGTAATAAAGAAGATTAATTCACTTGTAACGACAACTGATGAGTTGTTTTTCCTTAGTGCTTCATTTTTTATAGGCAGTTTTAAGTACCTAACACTTTATATTCCCTGGAGAAAACACAGGGACTTTATTTCCTAATTATATTATTCAACATGGACATTGAGCTGGAGTCGTACTGGTGAGGATGGGGCTTGGGAAGAGTTAGAGTATGTTTCTATTTCGAAATGATAAATGTAAACACTGAAATTCCTCTGCCAGACCTTGTGTGTGGCTCCTGCTCCTCTGATATTTTAAACTTATAATGAGGAAAAGCTGCTTTCCTGGTATTCAAAAATGCAATCAGTTTGAACACAGCTTGTTAAATATTAAAAATTACTATTTCTACTACATCTATATGTAAATTAAAAAAGGTCACTTCAAAGAATAAAATACTGAGTGTGCCTTTGAATGTTAAATATTTGCAAGAAAAGAGAGCTTTCTTGTATGTTGAAAAATTCTTGCAGATTCCCATAATTTCATGAATATTACCACAGTTACTCTCTTAACTCAAAATTCTTCTGTTTACTTTCTTTAGTTTCATCAATCAAGGAAAGAAAAGTAAATATCCTAACACCTACTTTCTCTATCAAGGCTTGTTTCACTTCTTTCCTGAATCCTGGCCAGGCTGTTCATACAATAGTTACCTGACTAAATCATTCTATGCCAGAATATCTGTATCACTGCTCATATGTTAAAACTTTTGAGGATCTGAAAGGTGCAGCTGACAACAGGAATGCACATGGTGGCTAAACAAAGGACAAAACGGGAGTCCTGCTTCCACTATCTAGGAGCTTATGGACAGAATTATTGGAGACTGCTCCTTCTTTGTACCTATTTTGTGCTGGAAGCTTCCTGAGCTGCAAATTCCATTCACATATTCTTTAGTTCTGGTATGCTGTAAAAGAAACTCTTTTGCTGGGAGCCCTTGCAGAAAATGACTTGTTCAGCTATGAGGGATGATTTGATAGCTAAAAGATATGGCTGGATTCATGTCTTTGCATGCCTTAGGGTAATTCTAATCAGGAGCACAAGACCAATAAAAAAAATGTTCACTCCTGCCTCACTTGCACTACCTTTATATTTCCCATTGCTAAAAGAATGCATGCCAAATGTCTGCTTAGTGTTCAGTGTACTCCACACAGATGTACATGGCAGTGAGGACTAAAGTTGCTGATGTCTACTACTTTTCTTTATCTGTCCTGAAAAACTTGGAAAAGCCTGCAATTCAATTAAGGTTGCTAATTCATTTAGAGCTAACTCTAGATCTGAAGGGTCTTGGCTATCTTGTGTCAGCACAAAGCTATTCCAGTTCAGATGGAAGAAAGAGTCTCCTTGAGACTGCAAATTTATAAGGGTAGAGATGCAGGTTCTGAAAACTTGAATTACACTTCTGTCTCATAGTACAGAGTTTTCTGTTAGGTGTTTGTCTCTGAAAACCTGTCAGAAACAGAAAATGATAGGCAGGAAGGTTTGAATGTAATTTACATTGCTTATGCAAGTCCTAATAACTACTGTAAACTATCAGAACTCCTAAACAACATAAAAACCAAGTGAACAAAGTGGAAAGTCAGACATGGGAGAGGTGAATGATAGGAGAAAATGATCTCAGTTATGAGATTAAATACATACTGCACTTGTCAAAAGATCATTTCTCCTGGGAGAAGATATCAGACAGAAAGTTTACTTCTGAAAGAAGGAAAAGAAGAAAGAAATATCATTAGCAGTGCACATGATCTGTGGACTGCCAGAGGCAAAAAGCAGTTTTTTTAAGAAATGACATATGATGTGACAATTTTATGACAAAAAATGAGGTGAAGAGGAACAGAACAAAAAATACATATTTATCTTTTTTCTAAAATGTATATGTCATGATCTGTTTCTGCCATCACTGCTAGTACATTTGGTGGTCATTGTTGAACAAAGATTATTACTGTGATTTCACTTACAGAACAAACAATATCATTGTCAAGCAAATCTAAGGAGAATGGGGAAGGCTTTATCATTCCCTCTGCTCTGCACATCCTCAAACAAGGAAGTGACTGACGTTATAAGTATTGAAAGGAAACGCAACATTTTTTAGCTTTTGAACACGACAGGTTTCCAGGGCTGTGAGCCATTAGCTTGAAAATAGGATCTCAGTTCCTCAGAGAAGGGGCATCAGTGGCTCATCCCAACAGAGGAGATGACTTGCTGCATCACTGTTTTCAAAGTCTGGTGAACAATTTAAAGATGGATGTTACTGTCTCACAGATGTATTCCCAAATGAGCAGCATCAGTTTGAGAAAGGATACAGACAGGCTGAAACAGGGATTTACATGTATGACTGCTTGTCGCATTCAGTGAAAAACAGTTTGCCAGTGGAAACTTCACATTCCTCCTAACTGTGAATACAATTATTTTCTGATCTCAAATTAGATTCTGCTGTTGGAAAAAAAAGCAATCCTGTTCCTGGGCAATTCTTGGCTACTCAGTACTTTGACTCTTGTCACTTCCTTGTTGTACTATTGTGATTTTAAAATACTAATCATTGATGCTTACTGTTTATTTTCTTCACGTATCTGAGTTATACCTTGTTTTGTTGGGTTGAGATAGAGATTGAGAAAATAGCGAAGATGCTGTGCACTTATTTATAGAGCTCTGATGTATACTGCAGTTATTAGTTAACATTACAAATAATACAAGTTCAAATCGTTGGCAGTTTCAAACAATCATGCAAGTTTCAAAAACTCATAATAATTAATTACCTCATACATAACAACCTTACAGTTTTTGCTCTAATCATAAATAATTGCGTTTTCATGTCTTCTGCTAGTTTTGCAATTTAGAGTTTTATGAATCAATATATAATATGAGTATCTCAAATGCAGAGACAACAAGAGAAGTTATAAGTCTTCTAAATCATTGATGTTCAACCTTTTGGCTGGTCTGGGCTACACTGAGTGGAGATGAATTGTCTTGGGTCTTACATGTGTGGGTTGCTCCAAAAGTAATGCCTTCTGTTTATTTCCATGGAAACAACAGTTACAATGAGCACAGTAACACTGATAAACAAATTTTCAGCTGCAAAGCATAGTTTTTCAATATAGACACCAGCATTAGCTATGCATTTTCACCAGTGATGAACAAGAGCCTGCATGCTGTGCTTGTAGACATCTGCACCAGCATAGGTGACCCACCGTTGTTGTCACCACTGCTAAAACACAACAATCACCAACTCACTGTGCTCGTATCTACTGTTTGGTCTCCATAAACATTCAGCAAATGTTGATTAATGTCAATGGGTACATTTTTTTTCCACTTGGAGGAATTCAATTCCACAACTTTGCTTCATACACACTTCCATATCAGACACCATTGTGTCAGATTGCCCCTCTGCTACCATCTGTCACATGGCAACAAAATGTAATGGAATATTGGCAGGAAGGTTCAACCTCTACAGCCATACCACCAAAATCCACCTCAGAGATTCACTGTTCCAAATTATTTCATGGCATTTCCAGGAAAGTTAAAGAGATTTTCCCCCTATCAGCCTCTATTCAGCTGCTGTTGCAGAGTCATACAAAATACATGAAATTATTAAATTAATGCTCCATAAGGAGAACCAAGCTGATAGAACACTGGCAACACTGATGCTCAATGAAGAAATCTTAAACATTTTCTCTTAATCAATGAAAAAAAAATTAGAGAACTTTACATGAATTAAGAAATGTGGTAAAGTCTTACAGAAAAAAAACCATCCAGCTGCAGAAGAAAATTGTTGAAAGGGAAACCGAGAAGTCAGCATGTAGCTGGATTGCTAGTTACAATAGCAACTCTCCCCAAGTCTTAATAAATGGTATTCCATCAGGAAAAAAAAAAAGTTGTTTAACATGTGATATAAGAAAAATGGTAGCAATAGCCAGTTTTGTGAGATCCATGCTGAGGAAAAGACTGTGATTAACAACAGAACACCACAGTCCTAAGAAAGAAATCACAGCTTCAGATTGAACTACAAAATATTTATACAAAAAATGCAATGGATGCAAGAACTGAGTTTGTATACAGAATTCCTCGTGACTAAGATTTGTAAAAAGTCGAGATAGTATCTTTAAAATTTCTTGAGAGGAAAAACAAAAAAGAAAAGAAATAAATAAGACACTGTTTTGAGAAGTTTGGGCTGAATACAGGAAAGAGCAATTTGATGAGTTCTGTGACTCAAAACAAAGATTTTAAATCAAATGGTGTTCAAAAAGAATTTTTCCTTTCCCACATGACTTTGGAGTAAGGAATCTATAATTAAAGGCCAAATATTTTGTGCAGTGTGTGAATCCAGCTTACTGCGGAGATTTATGAGAGGAGAAGCTTTATCTCTATAAAGATGTCTCATATTGAATTTCATGGAGTGCACTGAAGTAAAATAACCATCAGTGTGGAACAAGTGCATCAAGCTAGAAAAAGAAATAAGACAAAGAAGGAATAGTAGAGAAAATAACCCTCATATATTAATGTGTTGGAAAAAGCAGCAAAACCTCAGGAAGAAGGGACTGGCCTTTTGGCTATCATTGGGGGAGAGGTAAACAAATCCAAGTCAACTCCTCACTTGCAGGTAGCCCCAGTACACCAAATGAAAAAGCAGAGCTTTACAATACTGAGAAATATATCTATGTCTAGCAGATCTCCAGGTTCTTAGCACACAGGCTTTGCTGCCAGCAATTCCACTGATATATTTAAGGCCAGCCCAGTGATCAGTTAGACTCTGGCTGGATTGTTCAGCCAGCTGGAGCATCATCTCAGCCACAACAATAAGTTGTGATGTGTACTTAGAAAAATGTAATGAAGTGGTGTTGCTATTTATAAAGCACTGTTCTATGGGCAAAGAAAGATACAAATAAGAAATTCTATAATTAAAAAAAAATAAAATCTGCTGGAGTTTAGGAAAACCTTTTACTCAGATTTCTTCAGAATTGAAAATTCTGATATCTCAAAACAAAAAATTCTTTGAAATGTGTGTGCCAGCTACCTCAGCTTATATTGAAACTTCTCATTCATTCCTCTCACAGTGAGATGCAGGAGAGAACTGGAAAGGTAGAAGTGCAGGAAATTTTGTGCTGAGATAAAGACAGTATACTAGAGAAAGCAAAAGCTTTGCTAGCAAGCAAAGCAAAACAAAAAATTCATTTGCTACTTCCCATTGCAGGCAAGTGTTCAGCCACGTCCAGTAAAGAAGGGTTCATCACATGTAACTGCTTCTTTGGAAGATAAATGCCATCTCTCTGAATGTTCCCCTCTCACCATTCTTTACCCAGCTTTTATTGCTGAGCATGACACCGTAATTTATGGGATATCCTTTTGATCAGTCTGAGTCAGCTGTCTTGGCTTTGTCCCTTTCCTATTTCTTGCGCCTCCAAGCTCCTTGCTGGCAGGGCTGTCTGAGAAACAGAAAGCCCTTGATGTGCAAGCAGAACAGAGCTACTCTTCAACAGTTGAAACATTGCTATCTTATCAAGAGTTTTCATCCAAATCCAAAGCATACTACCATGCAAGCCCCTATGAAGAAAAGTAATTCTACCTCACCTGAATGAAAGAGGAACTGGATCTGAACCCAGATTACTTATCTTCCAAATGAAATTTCTTACTATACTATGTTCATTCTTAAACAGGTCTCAGTATCCCCTCTTTGCTTTATATATCCAGTCAAATATTCACTGGGTAAGAGGGAGGAATATTTCTCTGGTGGGAAGTTCTCATTTTGTAACAATTTCTATGATTGTGCTTTTAAAATTGCTATTTTCAGAGACGGCTATTTTAGAGAAAGCTTTTTTCTACTCTTCTACTTGATGATGATCTCCACTGATGAAGACTTTCTGGGGGCAGTCAGTTGGATGAATCTTAATTCACTGATAATACAGACTGCTAATTTTTAAATCAGAATTTTAGCACTCAGTTCTTAACTATTCTATTATACTTTGTAGTTGTCTTTCTCAACCAAGCTTGTAATATCAGCCAAAATTTAATCTTGACCTATTTTTCTAGCTACACCAAGTGACACCAATTGTATGCTTACACTTTCTTAGCTGCATCTTGTTTCAACCTTTTCCTAAGAACAGAAGAGGTGATTAAAATGAGTTACTTTATGATGTCATACACAGATCATGATGCATTGGAGGATAAAGTTCCTACGAACAGAAACTGTAATGAGAGACATGACTTTTTTTTATGTTCTCCTGCATGTTTTCCAATATGAAAGCAAAGAAAAAAAAAAAAAAAGACAAAAAACAAATAAGCAAAAACCATAAAAAAGAAAATATGCTATTTTATAATTAAGAGATAGCTAATATTCTTTTTCCAGGGATCATCTCATTTTTTAGATGGATCTCTGATGTTGAAAATACAAATACATAATAGATGTATGAAATAGCATAAAAAGCCTTCTAATCTCTAATATTCATATTGCATTGATAAGACAATACGCTTTCTTGTCTTTTTTTCTTAGCCAGGGAAAAACATAAAGGAATACCTCAGTGACCCTTGATGACATACACTCAATTTTACTATGTTTTGATACATAATAGTTCTTTGCTGATGTGATTCAGCATGGCTCAAATGAACTGACTGCTCAGATAAATTATCTACTTTAAATCAGTCAATAACCTAGCCTGAAATAGATCATTGCAGTTTCGGTTATCAAGCATCAGAATACTCCATCCCTGTTGCTCTACTCTGTGCCATCTGACTTTATTTAACTTTCCAGCTAATGACTTCAGTTTTTTCTTCCTTTGCCTTTCAGAGGCAGTGCCTCAAGCAGAGACTCTACACAATTATTTCCTCTAAGAACAGAAGGAAACAAGCTCTTTCATCTTTCATAGCTATTTTCTATTTATAGAATCATAGAATCATAGAATCACCAAGGTTAGAAAACATCTTGAAGATCATCCAGTCCAACTGTTGATCTACCACTAATATTTCCCCACTAAACCATGTCCCTTAGTACAATATCTAAACATTTCTTGAGCGCCTTTAGGTACAGTGACTCAGATACCTCCCTGGGCAGTCTGTTGCAGTGCCCTGACTCACAGCTGGCCAGGCAATTTTTATTTTGTTTATTTTATTCAGAGACACCAACATCTTATATAAAACCATGTTTTTATACTTCTTCTTTCTTAAATCCTTTAGGAATACTTAAATACCCCTGTTAGCCAAACTTGAAGTGTTATCTTCAGTTCCGTATTAACCTGAATCTCTTTCTGTCACTGAAGAGTTTTATAACATCTGCAGATTAGTTGCTTAGAATTCTGCTGTAATCTATGTTGACCAGATGGATTATAACTCTCATGATGTCGTGTAGTAGTCTTTTGATTGAAACATGTGAAGATCCATTGGCATCAGTACATTGTGAAAGCTGAAATTCTGACACTGAGCACTGCTTATGAAGAAGTAGATTATGATACAGCTCCTGTGAGACCGTGTGGGATGGCAAATAATCCAATTTGATGTCCAACTAACTCGTAACAAAATATTTAGCTATTTCTGAATCAGTTTTTCTGAACTTTTGATGAGCAAAAACCTCAGTATTTTGGCATTGATTTGGAATGAAAATATGCTTTTCTAAGGGATTAGAAATTCAAATTTTTGCTTATAGTATTCTGGCAGTATAACATGATTCTCCAAGGATTATAAAATAATCGTGAAAGGGCAACCTGGCTCACAGAATTCTTTAGATCATCTTATTTCCTCCTCCATTAACTCAGCATTCTTTATCTTCCTGCTACTATTTAAGTGCGGATTTTTGCAGGTGTCAATAGTTATGCCTTTATCCTTTTCCTGTACCCCTTCAACAAACAAAAATTTGGTCTGTGTACTCTGAAAGTAACAGCCACATTCAAAACACTGTTACAGGAAATTACCAGTATGGATGGAGAATATGTATTTTTTCCTATTTGAAAGATATGAAGGACCAAACAATTAAAAGCTTCTATTTTTCTTTTGCTTGCTAACCAATAACTCTTAGTGGGATACTGAACTTCTGCAGTAACTCCTAATCAAAATGATAAATGAGCTACTGCAAATAAATAAATAAATAAATAAATTAGAACTGCATAATCACAGAGAAAGGGCCCAAAAAGGTCTGCTGTAGGATAATCACTGTCAAATAATGATAACTATTGCTGTCAGCAAATAACACTAACAGCTCCTGTTTAATGGATGCTAACATGAAGAAGAGTGCTGCTCTGCAGAGATAAAAATGCTCAACACTTGCACTTGTACAGTGTATAGTTCTGTTTTTCCAACTGGACTGCAATTTGAAGTTTTGGCTGTCAGGCCAGATCTTAGCTTAAAGGGATTAAGGTTTCTGACCTTTCTATGTAGTTTTCTATGGTTTGGTTTAAGAAAGGAGGAAAAAATCTCTAGAATCATAACTATTGTTGTTTCACTCAAAAGTTTTAGGTATAACATAGAAGAAACTTTGTATGGAATTTAGGAAAAAAATTACCTTTAATCCCAGTAAATAATTAGGAATCTATTGATTCCATCATTTAATGCCTGTAATTTTAAATGTTTTTATCCAGATTCTGTTCAAAAAAATGTTATTCGTCAGCTTCTCTTGGCCACCCCTTTCATCCCTTTGTAGGTAACTGTAACTAAATTCAACAAACAATTTCAAGTCTGAAATATAGTAATTAACTACCAATGTCATGCAGAGAAACAAGCAGAATGTGCACCAAAGTAGTTCTTCACTGAAAAAAAGATGATGAAGGATATTTGTCGAAGACACCAAAGGATATGCATGAGGAAGGAATTAACCACATA
Source organism: Lagopus muta (assembly GCF_023343835.1). Lineage (NCBI taxonomy): Eukaryota > Metazoa > Chordata > Aves > Galliformes > Phasianidae > Lagopus > Lagopus muta. Next base: position 37,975,667 of record NC_064434.1, on the reverse strand, counting down.
AAGCTTTTTTTAAAATTCACACTTTCATTACATGTTGTCTTATTGTAAGAACTGGGTACAGAGCCATGAAATACTACTGTGTGCATGTGTACTGAGATCAGGCCTCACGCTGGTCCTATAAAGAGATTTAAAGATGGACTCTGGTTTCTGGGACAGCACTTAGAAACTTGTCGTATAAAGTTATCTTAGTTTGCTTTGCACAGTTCTCCAAAGCCAAGGAGTGGGGCAGGAAGTGTTGCGCTGCATGTCTTGTCAGTGGCAGGGCATAACCTGGGGAAGGAGAGAGGGAAGCAGGTTGTGACAGCAAGTGCACTCCACTGCAAGGTCTCACAGTTTTCTCATGAGTGTCAAAAAGGCTGATTAAACTCGATAACTTTTAACCTCATCCAGCTAATGATTTTCATGTTAATTTTACTGTAAAGAAGGAGGTAAATCACTGCTTGGCACTGGCTCTCCTTTCACACCAGCTGCCCAAGAGGATGGCAGCTGCTTATCTGCTATGGTCTCAGGATCTTGGGGTTAAAGCATTTCTGAGGCTCATTGTAAAAGCATCACTGTAAAAGAAAAACCCTCTGAGGTGCTTTATTCTCTTGTCTTCACGGACAGCACATCTCTATAACAGTGAGCTACAGGTATATCATTCCTGTATCAAGCAACACAGATGGGAATAGGATCAAAATTAGAGTCCCTTTTCTAAAGAAACAGCCATCTGCAGATCCTATCCACAAGGAATGAGAGAAATGCACAAAATCCTCTATGTCAATTTCTTCCACTCTCCTGTTTGTGTCTTCCTGTATGGAAATCAACACATATTCTGTTTCCCTCTCTGTTATTATATGTAAAGCAATCAGGACTCCATCTAGTAAAAAACTCATTTTAGTTTGGGTTAATAGCACTCAGTAAATCAGATCCTTGATTCTGCTTTTGCCTTTTACCCTGGCAAAGGGCAACAAGAACATAATTGAATCTTTTTATTTGCTTCCATTAGAAGGGAAGCCTTTGAAATATCAATAAATGCGGTATGTTGTTATTGTTTTTAAATAGAATTGCACTTATTTTCACATTTTTTACCTGTGTAGCTGACCTAGATTTTTGGCAAATTATTGTTGTTGTTGTTATTGTTACTTTTTTCCCACTTCAGGTTTACATTAAGGAAGTAATAGAGCTCAGATTTTCTTTATAGTCTGGATAGTAAATGTTTTAGCTCATTTTTCTAATTTCCTGTCCTTTTTGGCATTTTCAGTAAGAAGAGAGAAGGTATTTGCAGAGTTAGCCAATTTTTTTTTTTTTTTTTCCTCTTTCCTGCTAAGTCCACACACATAAAAGAGTGTGAAAATTCTCTACACATAGTGAGATGGTGGATGCACTCCTAAGTATTTAATAGTCTAAGTTATATAAAGCAGCCTTGTGTTTTGTTTTGTTTTTTTTGTTTGTTTGTTTGTTGGTTTTATTTTTAATGTTAATGCTTTGATGGGAAATGCAAGGTTCTGCATCTAGAGTGAAAAAGCTACACACTCCAAGGCACTCTGGGTCTGACCTGCTGGAAAGCTGCTCTCCAGAGAAGATCACAGGATCACAGAATTGTAGGGGTTGGAAGGGACCTCTAGAGATCATCGAGTCCAACCCCCCTGCCAAAGCAGGTTCCCTACAGCAGGTTGCACAGGTAGGCATCCAGGCAGGTCTTGAACATCTCCAGAGAAGGAGACTCCACCACCTCCCTGGGCAGCCTGTTCCAGTGCTCCGTCACCTCACTGTAAAGAAGTTCTTGCGCACATTTGTGCGGAACTTCCTATGCTGCAGTTTCCAGCCGTTTCCCCTTGTCCTGTCTCCACTCACCACTGAAAACAGTCTGGCCTCGCCATTCTGCCCCCCACACCTCAGATATTTATAGACCTGGATCAGGTCCCCTCTCAGTCTCCTTTTCTCAAGGCTGAACAGACCCAGTTCACTCAGCCTTTCTTCATAGGAGAGATGCTCCAGGCCCTTCACCATCTTCGTGGCCCTCCGCTAGACTCTTTCCAAGAGATCCCTGTTAAGATGTTAGGGATCCTTCTGAACAACAAGTTGAACAAAGCATAGAGACCCAACAGCTTCTGCACTGCCAGAAGGTAGAAGTAGGTGACCCTTCTCATCTACTCAGCACTGCTGAAATACCTGTGAGGTGCTGATCCAACTGGTCTTGTCTTCCCAGTATAAGTGAACAAGAGAGAATCCAGCAAAGGGCCAGAAAGAGGACTAAGAGATTGGAGAACATCGCCTGTGAGGAAAAGCTGAGAGAGGAAAAACTGTTCATCCTGGAGGAGACTCAGGAGAGATCTGATCAAGGTGTATAAAGCACTGATGGAAGCAGATAAAGACAGACTGTTATTATAATGCCCATAGGCAAAGCAAGAGGCAATGGGCACAACCTGAAATATAGGAAATTCAATTTATATGTAAGAAAAATCTTTTTCACTGTAACTGTAAATGTGACTGGCAATCAAAGTGTGCCACTTTTTTCAGTGGACCTTTTAACTGTGCAGATAAAGCACAAAGGAACAAGCATAGCTATTTCAGGGATTTCTTAGGGGAAGACTTCAGTTGTATGACCAGGAACAAGGCTATGATAATTACAGAAAAAGAACAAAACACTCTTCAATAAAAAACCTATGATGGAGAACAATTATTCTGCAAGCATGGTCAGTGGACATGAACACTTTTTAGCGTAACTGCTTGTGTACCTGAATAGTGTCTTTGCATGTTGTATATTCTTTTCCTCTGCTGCATTTAGCTGTGCTTGAGCATGCTTTCAGGAACTGTTTATATCAGTATTTAAACTGGCCATGGAGAGGATGCCAGAGCCCCATTTTTTGATCCAATCATGTAGCTCCCTCATTCCCATGTGGTGCCATTGGTGCTTGGAAGCTGCATGTAAAACAACATTATGTAGCTGGCTTTCCCCATGATAACATCTTACATAAACATAGTCTAAGTAAGATCAGTGCACTGAACTGGCTCCTTGGTTTCATAAATGCCAGTGTAAGGGCCAGGAAGACAAGACAAGAAAACAGGTGCTGCAGCTTGCTGATTGAAATCAGCAGGAATTGCACTCACATATCCTTTAAAGTCACGTTCAGCTGTATGTCAAGAAACAATAAGAGTTTGACATCAGAAAAGACTGAGCAGACAGGGAGATTGACTTATGATATAAAGACAATCACAGTGGTTCTTACAAACTGTCACTGTCTGCTGGTATAAGAATGAAGCAGGTCTTGTTTCTCTCCAGCTCTGACCTTTTCTTTTCATGCCTTGCCCTTCCTTGCCTTTCTGCTTTACCAGCCAACCGTATTCCATAGTCCTCTTGCAAAGCCTATACTGCACTTGATATCTAAGCCATTGCTTATATGCATTTTGAAATAAACTTTAATGCAATGCAAACAAAGTTTTATTCCTATTTCATGAGATAAGTAACTTTTTTTTTTTTTGGTGGGGGGGAGGGGGGGAGGGAGACAACGACAAAGGGGGAGGAGGGTGAAGGGGGTTGTGGGGTGAGCATTTATTAATACTACCCAGGAAGGGTAGTACTGAAGGAATAAGCAGTGAACTCACATATGCATTTCCCAGATACTTCTTTATTTTTCATCTTCTGTATCTCCACAATGCAGAATCCTTCCTACTGTAAAGCAAGCTGGACTTGAATTTTACTGTGGAGTCCGTGGTTAGTACAGAATACATGCATTAAGATTACTGTTGCAGAGAGTGGCAAGTATAAACAAAGTTTTTACTGTTGCACAGTGAAAGGATACAGTCTCTTCTATCTCTTTTGTGCTAAATTACCCCAATCATGGCTCCACAGTGAGTAACATTAGTTTTCTTTGCTGGTAATAGAAGAATCCCTCATGAAAGCACTCATGCTTGGATGTAATGGATGTAATTCTTTGTTTTGACATCTAATAAATGGTGATGTTCAATGCAGTGGAGTCACAAATGGGACGTGTCTCCTCTACTTGGCCAGGACCTCCTCCAAACATGTGAGATGTGATGTATCTGAGCTTTTACCCTCCAAGAGGTTGGGCGCAAACTTGCCTCTGAGTTCAAATATTTTCATGTATAGATACATAGTTTAATACAAACAGACAATATAACATAAGTCTCTTTTCCTTTGAAGAAGAAACTGAAGACTGGTTGAATCATCATGCAAAGGAAGAACCTCAACTCAGGGTCTGGTTGTTAGGAGTGAAAAAATCCTAATAGCAACGTAATGATTAACAGAAAACTATGACAGGAACTCACAGTACCTGCCTAAAGAGGAGAGATTTGAGGCTGGGTTAGGCCTGGTGTCAAAGCATGCAGCAAGAAAAAGGCATATGAGAAGTGAAGAAAAGTATAATTTAATTCATTCTTCACCAGACCTACACGGAAAGCTAAAACATAGTAAGAAAAACTTTTGAGGTTGGATGTCTTCCACTCCTTCTTTCTTGGAAAGAAAATGAAGATACTATCTAGAGCCTTATCAAAACAGCTCAGGTTACTAGTGTCTATGTGCATCCATAAGCAGATATAGAATACTGTGTGTATTTGGGGGAAGAGCTATTGGCATATGCATGCTGAAATATGCATGTGCACAGACTTATGTACAAACACAGCATGTTTTTCTGTGCCGTGTATGAAATTATGATTAAGAGCAGCAAACAACATATGGTCTTATTCTCTTTTAGTCTCATATTTGACATTTTGAAAATTTATGATTTGTCTTTCTGTTGAATTTAACATTCCTAATAGCTCTGCATTTAATATTGAAGTGCTTAAGAACATACACTAGTGATCCTCTCATTGTATTTCCAGGCAAAGTTTGATCTAAAAATTCTGATTTTCAATCATGTGAAATTAGGAGCAAGGAACAAAATTTGATTTGCCATTCATGATCAGAGGAAGCAGAATTGTGAGCAATGAGATGTATCCTTATCCCTAATAAATTCTCAAGTTATATGCTTTCATCTGGATTCTGCTTATGTTTTGTTGAAAACAGCTTACAAGGCATTTATACAGATGAATATCTGCAACTCAAGGGTCAGAAAAGTGTAAATTTTTAAGCTTCACAATGTGATGATTCAATTTAAACTAGAATTAAACATTTAACATATTATATACAATCTTAGCACATGTTTTTCTTCACACAGAAGTGTTACTCCTTCTAGGAGGTTCTCTCTTCTGTCTGTTTTTTCTTTCTTTTTCTGTCAGGCAGTAAGGTCATTCCCCCTTGGTGTTCAATTCAGAGTCTCCTCTTACCTCTTCTGACCCAGAAATTATGCTTTACTGCTGGATTATGGGTTTAGTGAGATGTCGGCTTCTTAAGTTTGTACTAAACAGTCAGAAAAAAGAGCTAGTTCAACACAAGAACAGAAGAATCAGATACAAACTTTTTTTTCTTTTTTTTTTTTTTTTTTTTTTTTTTTTTTTTTTTTTTAACACTCACTGATACAGTGATGCCTAAATGTTTTTTGAATTATTCTTTCAACTGAAGTTCAGAGGAAACTGTGGTATAGGTTTAAAGAGTCATTCCTGACAAATGGCTTTCACCTGGAAATTTGCAAGTTGTTGCTAAGTTACTTACATGGCACAATGAGGTATTCACTGGTAGATTCTAGTTCAAGGAAAATGGACTACTCCAAAAAATTGATTTCTCTGAAAAAATGGATTTCTCTGAAGCTATCTATTACTTTTTTTGCAACAAATTATGACTTTCTTTCCAATAAGAGAAAAGAAAAAAAAAAAGAGCTATTTGAAATATACGTAAATCTTCATTTGTGCTTACTTTTGTTTTTTTTTTTGTTTTACTTTTTGTTTTTTTTTTTTTTTGTTTGTTTGTTTGTTTGTTTTTCCTCAACTATACTGAGTTCTTCTCTGTCTGATGAAGGCTTATCTATTTACAACTCTAAAAATTTAGAAATTTTATTTCCCCACTGACATACAGTGAAACAAACAAACAAACAAACAAACAAACAAAAAACATGTTAACATAGAAAGGAATAAATGCATAAACTTCCATTTTATCTTGCTGGTGTCAAGGCACAGTTAGAGATGGTAGAGGGTAGGGAGCCAAGAATGAACTCAGCACGGATGTCACTCTCACTGATGGAACACTGTCCTACTGTGTCTGAGCAAGGTGTGTCAGGGTTGGATGCTGCTAACAGAGTCTATTGAGAGCTCTCAACATAACAAGCAAAGAAGAAGCTCCAAGGTGCACTGAGGAAGTCCAAATGGGAACAGGAGATGAGGCAATAGATAGGACTGGTGACAGAGGTACACTGTATGGCCGAAGGATCTATTCTAGAAGCAATTTACCTACACCATCTGGCCTGTGATTATCCAGAGTGCAGGGCCAGACACAGTCTGATACTTGCATGACTTTGCTATGGCCAAGGGTGATGGTTCTAGGTGGAGCAAAAATGAGGATACTGGGCCTATGAGTGGGGAGAGGTGTCGAGTGAGGCTGATCATAGACAAAAAGGCCATCTGTGCCTTTAGTATGCTGTTAGCTTACTGCAGGCCCTGAGTTCTTAAAAATCTTGTACAGAATTATGACTCTTCTGAAAGGAAAATGAAATCTCTTTCACTGCCTTATTGACCTAAAAATGTATTCATTAGTTTTGCTTCTTAAGCATTGTTCTAGTGAGGGGAGAGTCTTAAGCTTCCCAATCACACTGTTTACGATAAAGGCTACAGAGTTGCTTCTGGCAATGATACATACATTCATACACTTCCTATGTATTTACTCTGGAGGACTGTTCATCTTATTAGGACCAGATCTGAAGAGCTGCTGCTCAGAAACTGGTGTTTGAGCTATTTTTGTAACAAGGCATTTTACAAAACTAGCTTTAAATGGATTAACCATCCTGTAAGCAGGAGCACATGCCCTACACTCATGGAGCTCATGTCCCAATTTAGAATCATCAGTCTAGTTCCTTTATTTTGAGTGCTCTTTGAACCAAAGTATGGTAAGTAGGGGACAATCTGGAGAGGTGCTTCAAAAATATTCTCTTAATCTACGCTGTAATGCTAACATAGACCATCCTTATCTTTCCCCAACTAGTTTTCTTTCTGGCAATTTCCTCATGGAGGAGAACTGATAAGGCTTTTAGCAGATTCTGTACCTTCTGTTAGCTCTATTCTGTAGCTTCCAGCTTACTTCTATCTTTTAAAAGTCAGAAAGTTCACAGAGAGCACCTTAAAAACTGTTGCTTAAAAGATAACAGTGTAAATTCTGAGGCATCTTGCACTTGCCCAGCAATGCTAGAAAAGCAGTCAGTAATCACAGAAAGAAGCAAAACTACATAGCAGCTCTGCAATACGGTAAGGACAATGAGAGACATAAGTGCTGTCTGTACCTTGATATAGATTCAACTGCTACTACCTTCAAATATTGTAAGCACATGCTCAACTCTACTTGTTCACAACCTATGAATTTATTAATGTATTCAAATATAGCCAATGACCTTCTGTGACAGATGGTGAATCATGTCTTACTTCCAGTGCATAAATTAACATTTTTAAAGACTTTTTAAAAACACTGTTGACTTTAACAAGTGAAACATAATAACAAGGATTCACAGAAATCAGATACGGTAAATTTGGATATGTTGAAACTTCATTATCTGAGGAAAAATATAGCATTAATGTGCCATTAACAAGGACATAGCAAGCTGCCATTTGTTTTAAAATGATGTATGGCTTATGATGCTGAAGCTGCCATCACAGACAAGTCACGATTTACCTTGAAGATGATTTATGAATCATGACTTGAAGAAAATATTTCTCTCACACAGCTTGCTGGAAGCCAGACTCCTTGGCATTTGCTTTCCTCAGAAAGGTTTCTCAATGGCCCCAAAATTTTGACCTAAAACCTCCTAAATTCTCTTTCATTGATTTAATTTATATATATATATATATATATATATATATATATATATATATATATATATATATACATACATATATATATATGTACATACCAGCATCTATGCATTCTTTTAGCCCGTATTTCTCATACCATGTTTAAGCAATATTTTGAAAATATTGTCATACAGTCTAGATAAGCTGTAGATAACTGGGAGGACCTTATGTTGCACATCTGAACTTGTCTGTGTAGTAGAATATCTGATAAACAACTAGAAATGTAAATGTCTTGCAGTGTCTTGCAGCATTTTCTCCACCTTGGAAAATACTGCATTTATGCAATTAGAACAATGCACACTGACTGAGCCCTAAGCAACTGTTGAAACCACAGGGCACAAGTGTTACATACTATGGATATGTAATGTCTTTTCTCCTTTTATATTGTATGTGGGATAATGCATATCATTGTCATCCCTCACACTGAAACACCAGCCTGCTAATTTTGAACGCCAGCAGGATCAGAGAACAACAAAATGTACATTCTTGCCCTTCTCTCACTGCTTTTTCAGCTGCAGGTGGGAGGACCTTTCTGTTGGATACAAAGATGTTGCTTGGTGAGATTTGGAACATTTTTTTTTTTTCAACTGCTTTGTCTGAGTCACTGGAATACTTGCATGAGCTGGTGATGTGTGAAGCCTAGAGGAAGCACAAAGGATATTAAATATTGTTCTATTTAAACATAAGCAAGTCAGACAAAAAATATTTTTGGATGAATGCAAAATCTTTCAGCCCCTCTTTTTGTTCTATATACAAAATTAGAAAATTCAAATTATGACAATGAGCTTGGAGATCTCATTACATTGCAGAGCAAGAAATCCCAGTAGAAATAGAGTATACTGTACATTGCAGATAAGATGTAGAGCCACAAGAAATCCTCATAAACTCCTGCATTCCTTTTCCTCTGTAAAATAAATGTATGTACACTAAGATGTCAGGATGCTAACAAGGAATGGACTAGATCTGACTGAAGGCCGTTTGGAAGTAAACATGAAGTAATGGCAGAATATGTAAAGACTTTTGTGGATTATAGTGTAATTAAAATAAGGAGATCTAGAAGTAATTAACTAGTAAGCTGCAGATCTGCTTTGAAGAAAGAAAAGTCATATATTCATCTCATAATCACATGGATACCACACGGAAATTAATTACCATGTAATTATACGATCAGTATTTACTGTATTTAAATAGTATTTGTGCCTTTTTAATTTGAATTGCCACTTTAATTTTAAAATATTAAATTACTAAACCTCCTGTGACTGTGATCTAAATCTAGAGTAGTAATCTCTGTGTGTGGTAAAGCGTGTAAGAAAAAAGCCACTGAATGGTGAATGACCTAGTTCACTTTCTATATACACAAGACAGAATTTCACAGTCTGTCTCTCTTTATGATTCTTTTTTTTTCATATTCTTGTTAAAAAAATTCTTTTTTGACAGAGATAGAGGTTTGATCTAGCTCAATCAAAGAGAGCAATTAAATATATGCTCAAACCCAGCTCATCTGCTGGAAGACAGGAGGTTTAGAAAATGCCTTACGGTCAGGGCACAATTCACCACTCTGTTACACAGAGGTAATTCATGGCCATTTGCTTACATTTTCTCAGAGGTAGAACAGAAATTTTCATCACTGTTGGCAAAAATGAATATGCTGCACTAAAAAGGAGGTTCATGTTTTCGCTGGCCCAAGGCAACTCCTGGTGAAGGAACAATGGGAGCAGAAAACAAGAGACAAAGAGGGAAAGAGCTAAGGAAGAAGTCTTGGTGTAACTGGCTTGCCATTCTAGTTGTGACAAGAAGGATGGAAAAGATAGAGCACAGGACTCAAAGCTTTTACAAGAGATCAGTGCACCAAGAACTGGCCTTCATATTCCATACATGGCAGCAGGAAAACAAGTGGATTTTTTAGGGTACTGCAGCAGTTATTGTGAGTGGTGAGCCACATTCAACCCAGCATTCTCAGCAGCCCAGGGCACAGAATCACAGAATTGTGGGGGTTGGAGGGAACTTCTAAAGACTACCTAGTCCAACAACCCTGCTAAAGCAGGTTCCCTAGGTTGTACGGGATAATGTCTAGGCAGTTGTCATGTTTTTATGAGTTTTTGTTATTGGCATTATAGCATCATGTAGTACACTGGAAATTAAAAAGTTAATGCACCAGTTCTGTGGATTGTCAGTATTTCTGGGTGTCTGGTTGTAGGAAGAGAACCCTGTGTTCCATTTTGTTCCTGTTGCTCCTTGTTCTATCACTGAGCACCATCTAAAAGAACCTGGCCCCATCCACTCAACACTTGTCATTTAGATATTTAGGAGCATTGATAAGATCCCTTTTCAGACTTCTCCAGGCCTTCCCTTATAAAGGAGATGTTCCAGGACATCATTGTCTTTGCAGTCCTCTGCTGAACTCTCCCAAGTAGTTCCTGATCTGTCCTGAATTGAGGAGCCCAGATCTGAACAAATTACTCCAGATGTGGCCTCACCAGGTATCAGTGGTTTATGGGCTGGTTCGGTCTGGTTTCGTGATTAGCGGGGTGGAGGGATTTCGCAAAATCCACGCTTCTAGAAAAGGGAAACAGGGGACCCTGAAATAATTTAAGAAAACAGTGGCAACGATCTGAGGAGAAAGCAAACTAATTTACTAAGTATGGTATTGGAATGCAAGATAACACACCATAATACAATATAATTAGAATTGAAGCTAATAAATCAAATATAATGAGAAAGAGAATGTCTGAAAGGTGGATAGGCCTCACCATAACACTGAGGTGAGATGTGCAATCTGGTTGAGTAGCAGGGAGACAGGAGGAGAGCAGATGAAGAAGAACTGATGAAGAAGAGCACAGCAGGTAACCTTGCCAGGAGTTCTATCTCCTCTCTGACTGCAAAGCCCCTTGGGGAATGTACTTCTCTTCCAGACACGTACCCAGGATTTGAGCATTAACAGTTAAACTCCCAGTGCACTACATGATGTTATGATGTGGAATAGCGATAACCAAAAATCATAAAACCATGACACCAGGGAGGAGTAGAAGTATAGGCTTACCTACTGGCTTACCTACTGGCCACATTCTTTTTAATGAACCCCGGGATGCCATTGGACTTCTTGGCCACAAAGGCACAGTGCTGGCTCATGGCCAACCTGTTACCTAATAGGATGGATACCCAGGTCCTTCTCCACAGAGCTCCTCCCAGAAGGTCATCCGCTAACCTGTACTGATGCATGCCGTTATTCCTTCCCAGGTGTACGACTCCAAACTTGTCCTTGTTGAATCTGATCAGCTTCCTTTTCGCCCAACTCTTTAGCCTGTCCAGGTCTTGTTGAATGGGAGCACAGCCTTCTGGTGTGTCAACCACTCCTCCCAGCTTTGTATCATCAGTAAACTTGCTGAGGGTTAATTCTATCCCTTTATCCAGGTCATCAGTGGCAATGTTAAACAAGACTGGACCCAGCACAGACCTGTGTGGAACATCACTAGCTACAGGCCTCCAATAAGACTCTATGCCACTGATCACAAGTCCCTAAGCTCTGCCAGTCAGCCAGTTCTAAGTTCACCTCACTATCCACAATTTATGAATTGAACATGAATTTACTGAATATGAACATTCCGCATCTAACACATACTTTCCAAGCTTCATTGCAAGGAGGTGGTTGTAGGAGGTGGTATCAAAAGCCTAGCTGAAGTCAAGGTACACAACATCCACTGCTTTTCCTTCATCTGCTCAGCCAATGATTACATCAAAGAAAGTTACTATACTGATCAAGCATGACTTCCCCTTGGTGAATGCATATTTAATACTTCTAATAACATTCTTCTCTTCCACTTGCTTGGATATATCACCCAGTATATGCTGCTCCATCACTTTCGAACAGACAGAGGTGAGGCTAGCTAGCCTGTAGTTTTCCAGCTCCTCCTTGCCCTTCTTGAACACTGAAGTGACATTAGCTTTCCTCCAGTCCTCAGACACCTCTCTCAATTCCATGACCCTTCAGTGATAACAGAGAGTAGTTCAGCAATCAGTTCTGCCAGCTCCCTCAGCACTAGTAGTGCATCCCATTGGGGTCCATAAATTTGTATACACTGAGTTTGCCTAAGTGGTCTCTAACCACACCCTACTCTACCAAAGGGAGAGTCTTCTCTCCCCATACTCTCTCTCTTACCTCCAGGGTCTGGAATTTCTGAGAGCCGGTCTTAGCAGTAGAGGCTGAAGCAAAGAAGTCTTTCAGTGATTATGTTTTCTCTATTACCAGGGCACCCACCTCATTCAGCAGCAGGCTCTCATTCTCCCTATTTTTTTCTCTTTAAAGAAGCCCCTTTTGTTGTCCTTGACCTCTCTGAGCAGATTTAATTCCAAGTGGGCCTTACCCAACACAGATGTACGTAAGATCCTGGCTGCTGGCATCTCACCATGCCTTAACTTTGGAAAAACAGATTGCTTCTGGGGTTAAGAAGAAAAACTAGTTTATTTTGTTTTCAATGTCACTGTGATTTAGTTACTGTAGGAATTTGTTTATGACAAGAGTATCTGCACTACAATAACTACTCTGAGCCCACCAGCTATCACTGATATTTTTCAACATTCATTCACTCATCAACACCTTGCATGTTTGGACTTTTCCTGCCCCCCCCCCCCCCCCCCCCCCAAAAAAAAAAAAAACCACAAAAAAAATTGAAAATTAATGCAATAGCAGCAGGGACCTAATCATTAACTTTGATCTAATCAAAATGAATGAACAGATTTTGAAAGGTCTATAACAGAGCATCTGAGAATTTATACAACTTCCTCCTGCTCTTTGACTTGTTTTATATATATATGCACAAATGCTACATTTCATCTGTTCTCTGCATATAAGGACACTTGCATAATGTTCCACGCAGGTGAAATTTGGATAACTGCACACAAGATAAGACAAAAAAGAATTGGATATACACTTTTCCAAAACCCTGAAGCAGAAATGTAAAGATGTACATCACTGATTGTCCCTCTGAGGCAACATGTTGTTACTCTCACCTTCCTTTGACATCTACATGAACCTGAACAAGATACACAGAAGGGTGAATAAGATATACAGAAAATCCAAACTCAAATCTATGTGATATAGCTCAGTACTCTTAAACTCTCTTGATACTGGAAACTGAAATTCCAGATTAGGATATGAAATTGTTCTACTTTCTATAACTGTGAAATCCAAGGCCAGAGAGGACTGTTATTTTCTAGAGGTAGCTAGAAATAATACATTATCCTTGAAGTTCTACCACAGTACAGTTGTCTTCACATTTTTTCTATTCAAAACTTGCATTTTTCTCTATTGTATCTTTTCCTTGGACATATCTTTGGAGCATTTTTTTCCTCTGTTTGGTTGCAGTATGTGGAAGTAGCTATGTGAATGGTATTATTCATTATCCTTTGAATAGCTCATGAAGACATCTATTCAAATTCATAAGAAGGTCATCATTTTTGTGCTGACAGCATGAAAGAAGGTACAGTGCTGGGCAAGAAAGCTAAACTTTGTATAGATATTCTTGGTTTCAAGTTAAAAAAAAAAAGAAAGAATGAAATAACAACCCCTAAACAATTCTGAATGTATGAATACAAAGTGTCTGGCTATAGAATTGAGTTAAGGATATAAAAATTTAAAGTGAAATTCTCTTTTTCAACTCTGTGTTGTGCAGTCTCCGCTCCACATTCAATGCTTTCCTGTCAAAAAAGTTTCATTTTTTTATGTTGGCAACTAACAAGAATGATAGACCAAATCTTCATAGAAAATCAATAACTTTACTTAGATTAGACCAATAATTAATTATTTTACTTACTGTTGTGGTCCCAAACTCTCCTAGCTCTCAGCTCTTACTGTTTAAATAAGCACTTTGTGTGCCCCCTCCTTTGCTTTTAACCATTTTAATTATTCTATATTCTGAAATTCTAAGCTTCTAAAGCCACTGATTTACATGCTGCCTTTACATGTTGCACAAAATAATGTTATGTTGAAAAAATAATGCCACTTCTTAATCATCATTAGAGTGAGAATGTGTTCTAATTGCCCCTAACCATCAATGATAAGAATTCTTTGAAATAACTTTGTGACTTTTAAATATAAACACTTGTTTACTCAAAAAGTAGTTTGGGATTATTCAGAATGATGGTTTCTATCGGAGTCCTTGCATTTGGGGATAATTTGATCACCTAATTCCATTTATCACAAGCTGATTATAAGGCAGAGGCTGTCCACAATCTTCTGAATGAATTTTTGGAGGACAATATCAAAGGTCAATTTAGGGTGCTACATTTATCCTTTAGTTATACTGATACAAATCTGAAGAGATTGCAGTCTGAGGAGTTGCTGTAGATTTACAGCAGTACAAAGAGAGTACAAAGAGAGCTGAGGGGTAGGATGCATCTGTAATTGTACATTTATGTTAATGCATTTGTCATATGGATTATACTATCAACCAGCATAGAATGAACTAACAGATGTGGAGCTCTTACTACTTTTAGGTCTTTTACTGTTTATCACAGCTCAGCTCGCAGCACAGTTTGGTTTCTCATCTCTGAATACTGGAAAAAAAAGATTTTTTTTTGGTATATCATATTTTCAAACTATCACTTAAAAATGAAATGTGATTAAGCATATAGGTTGAGACAAGCAAAACAGTGAGGGCAGGTGTCGTGTTTTGGTATTCTTGGTCAATTAAATCCATACTTGCGATGGTGAAATAATCCTATATGATCTGGCTTTCAAACACTGAAAAGCCCTGAAACCTATTTAGAGTTGATACGTAATGCCGAAAACACTTCCTGGAACCCAGCCATATCGTAAGTGAGCAGCAGAAAGCAATGTGCTTTTTCAGGCTCGTATACAAGCTCTTGTGCAGTAACACTAACTTCACACTGCTTTGCCTGAGTTCTCTAATACTCACTAAAGCATCTACATGACTGGCAGGATTACTAGGTGGAGTTGGACCTTGAGGGAGGACAACTACCATAACTGAGTATCTCTGAAAACCAGGACACTTAGCTCCTAATAATTCCTGATGTTAAATCTAATATTAAAATAAAACTATTGTTGCAGTCTTTTGGAAACTTTAGTTCAAGTATTGTACTCCTAATTTTGCTTGGTTTCTATTTTGTCTTCCAGGCTTCCTGAATGCAGGAACCACAGGTCATAAAAATACCATCTGCTGGGATGAAGAGACAGCCTACATAATTTCTGAGAAGACAGCACAGCTACTGCCAGTACAGCAACTGTGTCTTATGCTGTATAATGTTTTGCAATTAAGAGTATGCACTTGAAAATGCTGTATTGCCTTCTGGTGGCTTTTCCACAGATAGGGTAAGAGATAGCTTTTACATACAATTACAGAAAGTTTTGCACTTCAAGTGGTTTTGAAGACTTCTGTTTTGGGAACTGAAAGTCAGAATTGTATTCATTATATGTTCTTGATGCAGATTTTTTGTACCCTTTCTTTGATGCTCCTTAAAAATTTAAACAAAGTCACAATAGCAGAATTAAATCACAGAGGAAGACAATATTAATACTAAGAAAAAATACGTATGCAGTGGCACTCAGGATAATATTGTTGCCAAAGCATGTGTTCTAATTTGAAATAGAAGCATTGCACATTTATTAACCTAATAATAACATTAACAGCTACATTGACTGCATGAACAGCACTGACACTCAAAACCTCATCTGTAGGGGACATGATATGCCACAGAGAGAAAATGTAAAATACTTCTATGGCATCACAGAAAGAGTCAGCATAAGACAGCATTTTTCATCTCCAAAACTCTTCATAAACAATAACAGGCATGTAAATATCACTACCCTACCCCCATTTCTATAAATGAGGAGAATATAATTACTTTGACATTGCCATGAATCGTTCTGAGAAATTTCAGGACTGCTCAGATTCTGTTTCTGTGCTCTTGACAAAAATATCAAACAGACTAATATGCCATTCTCTCAAACAATTATTTCAAGATACAATCTACTTTTATTGGATGATGTGAGTTACAAAAAACTGCGAACATGAGATAGGACATGTAATATGTGATATTCATGCACATACAGAACCAAGGGAGAAAGAATTACATGTGCAAATTATGAGCTCCTTATCAGAAGTTTAAATTTCATACAGATACCTTTATACAAACAGTAATATTTAACTTCACATTTATTTAGTCAGTTGCAATTAAAATAATTAGAAGTGTGAGACACATATCATTTTTAATCTAGTGCTAACAACATTACTGCACTGGTAAAAACACATAGTATCACAACAGAGAAACTGACCCCTAAAGAACAGATTAATAGCTGTATTTATAATTTATTTACATATACAGGCACGATCTCTAACCTTGTTGTCTCTTCAGAATGTGGCCAGTGTATCTCACACTGCAATACACTTAGGTTAAAAAGCTGGAAAAAGCAAGAACATCTTGATGCAATCACTTCATGTTATAATTGTTTCACCTTTTCTAATAATGAGTCATGCAATGATTATTAGTTGAATAATGAATATTATTAAATCTTAGATGAACTTTTTTAACTAGCCAAATACATAACAGCTAGATTGAGAATTTTGATGTAACATAGTATCTGTTATTAATTTATGAATTCCAATCAGTGAAAATTACAGTAGCATGAAGTTCCTCTTGAATAATCTGCTGACTTTATTGCTTTATTCCAGGCCACATATATGGGTAAATTCCGAAAGTTGAGTTAAGGTTGTTTTGGAAGTGGAGATACTAAGATGAAATAACTTTCTCTGTAGAACTGTGGTTGATTCCAGAAGAAACTTTACTGCAATAACAAGTTGTGTGTTTTGAGTGAAAAGACAAATGGCTAAAAAAACCTGTAACATGCTGAGCATGTTTAAATATTTTGTTAGCTAAGTGGAGAGCTTCATAAGCAGGAAAGGCTGAGGTTGATTTCATTAAGACACAATTAGAAGTCATGGCAGGTTCACTTGAAAGCATCATGTCTCCAAGGGCAGTTCTGTCTTCTGTCTGTGTCTTTACTCTCTTTTAGCAAAGACACAATACTTGTCATGACCTGATGAGAAAAGGAAAAGATTTAAAAACATGACTGTTTGACATGACTGTAAGTGATGGGACTTCTTATTCTTTGAAGGCTTTTTTTTCTTGTGTTTAGATCAGAGTGCAATATGTAAAGAGATTACAGTTTGGCACGGTTAAGGCCTAAAGTTTTAGTGACATTAGTGTTGGAAGCCCATAGAAGTAATCAGACTAAAAGTCAGTCACTCAGGTCATGATGTGTTCTGATATACAAAGAAAAAGAAAGTAAGCTTCAAAGATTTTTAAGGCTTTAAGATGATTTATGGGTGTCATTTACATAACCATCTTCATATTCAATCCAGCCAAACCAGTTATTAAAAAATAAGTGAAAAAAGGGAGAAAATGATCAAAAGCAGTATTTACACCCTTAGATATGCAGTAACTTCATATATTTCATCAGTGAGGTTCTGATATATTTTAAAATAATGTGATTCAGTACAACAGTGAGGAATTTTATGATTACAAAGACCTAAAAGTTGTGGTAAAATTGTTTTTTCTGTCTTCTTTCTAGTAAAATACAGTTGCTTTTGAGTATATACAAATAGATATTAAAAAGATCCACCAAAACTTTGACCCATATCACAAATTTATGCGTATGCGTATTTATGCGTAACTATTCCATTAATATGGCAGCAGATTGTTTTCAATGCAGATGTTTGTATCTATAAAGAAGTTCCACAAAAAATTCCATAATAGAAATTAATGTATAGCAAAATATAAGAAAGCCTGCAGTTGCTCTTTCTTCTTTCAGCCAAGATGTATCATGCTGTAATATAAATATCTGATATGAATACAGGATTTACATGGTAGAGCACAGAAGTTAACATGCTTGACCAGATCAGTAAATTGACTACTTAGTCCATTGGCTTACTTACACTGGGGACTTCAGTGAGACATGAAAATAGTCAAAGGGGAAAACAATGCCTCAAAAAAAGCCTTCCTTTACTTCCCATCCATGCTTTTTAATCCTCTTTAAAATATATACCTTTACTTGCTGAACTTTAACGTGGAATTTTGTATTTAATGGATGTTTAAGTATAAATGTGTGGCTTCATGTATAACTTTTCAGGACTGCATAACATTTAATGTCTGCGTGCCTAATCCCATTTATTTTCTAATCTTTTAGCCTCAACTTGAAGCCAGCACAGAAAATTCCTCAGAATAACTTAGATACATTTACGTTATGCCTCAGCTGATGGTTTCAGGAGTACTATGATACAATGATACTTCATTTTCCCATAATTTTCCTGCTTGAATATGGTTCAGTTTTGTATCAGGTAGAGATGAAGCTCTTGTAGGAAGGGCCAGCTTATCTCCCTGACAAGCATGTCAGTAATGTTATATAACAGGAAGAGCAGACAAAATAAATCAAAGGTGGAGTCAAGAGTCACAAGTTCCATCCATGTGCTAAATAAATCTGTACCACATTTCACAAATTCTGCTGGCTTCTGAGAAATGTTCTGCAAGAATGGTTCTGTGGGTAAGGAAGATGGATGAATGCAAATGTGGACATCAGCCTGGCCTTAGAATACTTCTTACCCACTGCTGTAGAGACAACTGCTGTATTTGACTAGGATTCATACTAAGCAGATACAATTTTTTTTTTTCTTAGGAAACTTGACTGCAATGCAAGTCTACATTTGCACACGTAAAACTCTGCATGACAGCTTTAGCATTAATCTTGAGCCCAAGGGAGGTTTTAAAATATCAGTGAAAGCCTGCAGCCTGACATCCTGACTTACCTTGTTAGGCTATAAATGTGTCTATATATTCTTTCACATATTTTTACTCATTCTGCCTGTTCTTTAAGCCAAAAGATACCAGCCAGCTTTAAACTGAAGGCACCATGCTTTGAGTAAGCCTTGCTTAGAGCATAGTGTTGCCTAATGAAGCTGTGCTGTGTGTGGATGAGACCTTGATTGCATCCAGACAGTTCAGAGTGCAAGCACAGGCTCAAAGGATCAGGCAGGTCCTGAAATGAGGCAAATTATGAGCTCTTCAGTGAAAACCTGAATAGCTACTTCCTCAATTTTGAGAGCAAGAGTAAGACCAAACTGTGATTGAGGAAAGTAAGCCAAAGCCAGTTGTGAAACCAAGTTGTGGAGTGCTTGTGTGTAAGCCCAGTGCTGCATCCTATTGTATCAATTCAGCATAAAGCGATGATGAGAATTTGCTTTGACAAATGACACTTCTGAATGATCTTTAAAATGCTTAGACTCCCCAGTTGTTTTAATGCGGAAGGTATACTTGTGTACCAGTGCTGAATGAATATATTTGTCTTTGTGCACATGTGTTATGCATGCATGCAATTATGTTTGTGTGTGCATACATTTGTTTTTATTCATAGGTGCTCTAGCAGAAAAATAATGAGTGCATTAGAAATAACAGAGAAGAAGTTGACATAGATACTGGAGGCAGAAGGCAGCATGCTTTTAAGAGTGTCAAGTGAAAGTAAGTCTAGTTTCCTGATATAAATTTTGATGAACAGCTCGTGGTTTGCATTTCAGTTTTCATACTTATATAATCCATTAGATATTCTCTTACTTCAGGCAGAAATCATGTGACAAGAAATTCTGAAATTCTTATTCTTTAGCCAAGCAAGACTGTCAGAGAGATCAATTACTCCTAAGAGGATTCAGCCCTACAAAACATGCTTGTTATCTGTTGTTTTCCACAAATGCTGTAGGATATTAATATGCTGAATGCAAATTTCAGGCATGTTTAAGTCTTGCTGTGCAAAGAAGTACAGCAGAGGGGGATTAGACTTTTGATGACAAGGCCTCATGTATGCATGCCTCTCTGCTCACCACACTGCGTGAGCACAGGGCAGCTGATGGAGCAGTGTAAGAAGAGTCTCTGTGATTGACGTGCTGGATTGGTTGTATTTTCCCATAGCACGTCAATCACCAAGGACTGATTCTCTGAGTCTCGAGATTTAGACCATTTAGCTCTTGGGGCATGCTGCTGGCTGACCGTGGCTTGTCAGAAATCAGCTTTGCCCTTAAAAACAGCGGCTTTTCTTAAAGTGAAAGAAATACTGTTGATAACAGAGTAACATTTGGAAGTGCTGTAAATAGCTCAGCTCTGTTAAACTCAGTGGAATTTGACTGCTATCACCAGTTCACAATTTTGATAATATTCTGTCAGGAATGAGCCTTGAGGATCAGCCATAGTGAGTTCATTGTTGCTGTTATTTTCTCTTAGGTTTCACAGCAGGGAGAAATGAGTGTGAAATCTTGTTAGCTATCTGAAGACCATCTGTATTTCCTAATGAATGCTGCACTCCTCTTGGAACCGTGAAATATGTAATATATTGTGTTGATTCAAAAACAAATTGTGTGGAATTTAAACTTTACACATACACTGAGCATTCTTTTATTTAGGAGATTCTCCTGTGAAATTTACCAATGTGACATTAATCATGTAGCAGCTGCTACAAGGAAGAGCTTTTAGAAGTCTTGGCTTTAAGTCTTGCATCGAAGTAATTACTTAGTGACAATAGCACTTGATTCTACCCAGTAAGGAATTCTGAATTTTAGTTCATTACTTTTTATGATGACTATGTCCTTTAGTGTAAATCTTTCATTGGTTTTAAGCAGGCTATCTATACTAGAGCTATAAAACACAAGGATGGGGGAGGAAGAATTATATGTACAACCTAACAGAAATGAATGCTTCCCCTTTCAAATCCTTTGAGGAAACCTTCAAATAGTACAAAACGTTAATGCAGCATAGCAGTAAAATATTCAGCTGAGTTTCACAAATGAAGATGGGTATTTCGTAAGTGTCCCAGAAGAGCTATGAAATGTCAAATCTTATAAGCCATTAAGTACCAGGCTGCTTAGATCCTGAATGCAGAATTGGTGTGGTTTAATTTTTGCACTGTCATTAATACAATGATGCAACATATTGAGGTTTCATAGAGCCTGTTAAAAAGCAAGATGGCATAAAGTGTGGTTGGGGAATAAGAGACAGGTTGTATCAGAGAATCTCCACTGCTCTCACTTAGCAAAATAATTGACACTTTATTATGTCAGTAATGTAGGATCTGAGACAGGTTCACAGCTTCGGAGAACAGATACCACAGCCAAATCACAGCCTCACTCAGTGTTGGAAAAGGAGATGAGCATAAAACAGCCACATACCACTGGCTGATGCTGGTTTCCAAGAAAGGAATATTTGTGCTACTGAGCAGAAAGAGACCTCTTGTGCATTTTCCCACATACCCTTGCTTGAACAATGAGGAACCAGGACTGAGAAAAGGGCTACATATCATACCTGCACTGTGAGCCTGGTAGCCTCAGAGGAAAAGAACCCTTTGATAAGTCCAATTCAATTCTTTGCCATATGTACCTAACACTTGCTTGACCTAATCCACTCATTACTTGATGAAATAGGATGGTATAATTTAGCTTTATAAGTTCATGGCTTTATGAGAACGACCAGCTATAAATCAAGTATGGGAAAGAAAATCTTATATAAAGTAAGGATTATAATAAAAACTGCTAGGGATCATTAAATTCAGGCATTGTTACTGCTCTACCTACGAATACTGAAATTAAACATCTGCTCAAATTTAAAACATTAAATGGACTCAAACTAAATACTTATGTTAAATGGTCCCAAATTAAATGTGCTTGCATACACAACATTAAGTTTGGGCATAAAAAGTTTGCAATACCAGCACTGCATTGGTGAATACAAACAGCTGCTTTTATTTTTGACTTTATCTTATATTATTAAGTGAAACTCTTCCTACTCATTTGTATTCCTGGATGTGGCATCATACCTTGAAGCAACTGTCCCATTTGCATCTACATAAATAAATGTGGAGAACATGGCATCTTTCTGCAGTATATGTGCATAACACATTTAATTTTTGAAAAGCCCTTATACCATTTTATCCTCAAGAAGCAGATGTCCAGCTGAGAAACCTCTTCAGAGATGCTCCCTTGTTAAAGCACCACAGAGAATGATAAAGGAAAGTAGCTAGGGGTTCCCTATTTAGCTGTTTAATACTAATAATCAACAAACAAAGCACTCAATAAAGCTGTCGCAAGAACTAAATATCATGTGCATACCTTGAGTTGTCTTTGTTGTCATGGTGCCTTTGTGGAAATAAACGCTGTTTCCTACTGCAGTAGTGTAGATTTGAGAATTTCAGCACCACATAAAAGCTGTATTCGGTGTGGAGGCATTCTTTTCACTTAACACAGTCATCTTCTGTTCTTACTGTTCTCATGCTTGATCTCATCTCTGTGATGAAAAGGGATGGGGACTGGAAAGGGGCAAAAGGAAGATCTCATATTTAAGTGGACAACTCAGACAACACAAAAGGGCAAATTTTTGTTAGGGAATGAAGATACTGCTTGTAGGGAGAAGTGGATGAAGGGAGCTTGAGAATGACTTGCTCCTTGGTAAGAAGAAAGGTTATATAAGAACGTGCACTTTAGGGAAAGGATACTGGCTCACCTCTCCAGGAACTACCTCAGCTTTGGGTGGCAGTACACTTGGGTCTCTCACTGGAAGCTGGGAATTGAAATGCTGCGGTGGCTCCAAAGCAGAGCAGGGTCTGCTCAGTAACTGTCCTGCTGATTGTGCCATTTAACATAGCTGGTGGCAGACAAGAGATGCCTTGCCAAAACTTTGTTAAGTGTGTATGCCTCTGTTATGACTTTACCCAAAAAGAAAACTACAGCATTAGACATTTTCATCTGCTGGGCAGTCCCTGGATTGCTCTTATACACAACTTTTCAACTAGCTCTGGGGCTGTTTTTCAGTATTGGGAGTTAATTTACCCCGTGTCTCCCTGCAATTTCCTGCCAGTGTTTAAAGGAGCACTTTTGAAGAAAATCCAAATGCTTTCTGTGGCTTTACTTTTCATCATATATGCCAGTGTGCATGGATTAAGGTGTTAAGTGAAATCCTGTGTAGATGAGAGTTCTGTTTTTACTCACCAACAATGTGTATGACATTGGAGACTATTTAAACCGGGTAATTGTGTTCTGAGGTGTTGTTTAGACCATACATCCTTTTCTTGTAATATATGCATTATTAAATTCAATAACGTTCAGTACTTAGGATAGAGAGGATTAACTGCAGGATTTGTAACTGCAAGCAAGAAGCAGCCAGGTGTGGTGTATGTCTGTGGGTAATGAAAATGAAACTGAAAGGAGCAACTGGTAATGATGGAATTTCATGCAGAATCAGAAAACAATATAAAATGAGGTCTTGAGCTTTCTGTCTGAATTACCCTCTCCTTTTCATTGTTTGGACGTAGCTATGGAGCCTTCAGTACTGCTTATTTCAGCATGCACCTTTCTGCACCTCCACAGGCATGCCAGCAGAGAGATGGAATGACTTATTTTCACATGCAAGCAAGGATTTCATTTTGTGAGCTGTGTCCTTAAGAGGACAAGTGTACAGTATTAGCTACTGCAAACCAGGAACTGCAAAAACAGCACCAGTGATTTAAAAATAAAATAAAATGAAATAAAATAAAATAAAATAAAATAAAATAAAATAAATTACTAATTCTAGAGACAGAGCAACATTAACACTACTATGAAGTTTCTTTTCCTTTCCTGGGCAGGAAGACATTGTGGTTTCTGTTATTTGATCTTGGAGGAGCCTGAGTGCCCTCAGCTTTGACTAATTTCAAAAAGAGATATAGGCGTATAATACTTGTCCTTTTAAGAATCTATTTTTAACAATTCCTAGTAACAATTCACATTTTTGAAATGAAACAGGACAGGAAAAGTCATTCTGCTTTAACCTGAAAGCTAAGAGTTATTCAGAACTGTTGCTGTTCTCAAGGCTACCTCTACAGGTAAGTCGATTTAGACGTTAAACCCTCTGTAATTCTTCTGCCCATAAGAAGGTGACACTCTAATATACTGATTAATTTGATATTTTTGCTCATGACTCACAACAATGTAAAGTCAAGCAGGTTTTAGATGTCATGTTTTATTCACATAAACCAACCTTTAGAATAACAAAAAAAAAAAAAAAAAAAAAAATTCTCTTAAAGCAAGAAATATTTAAATTAGAAGCAGCTGTAACTGTAGATTTTTTTTTTTCAAACAGAATAATTAGGGATTATAATGTTATTTATTTTAACCTGGTTGAAATTATCTTTTCTCAGTACATTTACTTTAATTCAAGGAACCCAACGAGAACAAAAAATGAAATTCGAGTGCACATGAGAGAGTATAGCTTTACACTAAATTCAGAGCACTGGGAATGGCATGGAAATCATCTCTGCAGGAAGAGTTCTCCATAATTTAAAAGTGAAGTACAGAAAAAATCAGCTACCATGTGTTTACTGCCTCATATGCTATGTGAAGGACATTATTACTGATACTTTATACTAATACTTCAAAATGAACATTTTCTGTATGGCTTGCATATGTTTGCATTTTTATAAGTCTAGGAGAAATTTACAAATTGTGGATGGATTTGTACCCATTCAACTTTGTGTCATAGAATCATCGAATGGTCTGGGTTGAAAAGGACCACAATGATCATCGAGTTTCAACCCTCCTCCTATGTGCAGGGTCACCAACCACCAGACCAGGCTGCCCAGAGCCACATCCAGCCTAGCCTTGAATGCTTCCAGGGATGTGGCATCCACAACCTCCTTGGGCAACCTGTTCCAGTGTGTCACCACTTCCTCCTAATATCTAACCTAAACCTCCCCTGTCTTAGTTTAAAACCATTCCCCCTTGTCCTATCACTATCAATCCACGTAAACAGTCGTATCCCAAACATTTTTTTAGAGATACGGCCAATATAAGAACAACTCAGCAAGAAAAAACATTCTTGGACAGACTTGATTTTGCCTCACAGAAATTGCACAGCAAGATAGCTAGGTGTATTTTTCATCACCACTAATTTGTCTGAATTTAAGTTTTGAAAATTGACTGGGTACTGATAAGAAAATGAACTTGAAAGTTTGGATAATAATATTAGGTTGGCTTTTATCACTCATGATACAGCAGAGGGAGAAGTGAATACTCCAAAACTCAGAGCAAATTCTGAAAGAAGTATTTTCTAGTTCCAAGCATCAGAGCAGTGTACATGAACTAGCACAATGCCCTCCTGCAATTATAATACTATGTCTAGTAATAGTACACTTTGACTTTCAAATTTCATGCTGCACTTTTCAGTCTGAGATCCTAAGCGAACTCCAAACCACATTTTGTTTGTGACATGACTCAATATCAAGGAAAAATACACATGAAACGCCTCATTGTGCAGTATCTTCTCATAGTACAGCCTTATTTTACCACCACCGAGGTAAATGTGAATTCTCTTAGTTTCCACATTGCCCTCAGGTGGAATTCCTTCACTTCGGCCATCAAAACTAAATAGTAAAAACTTGTTTGCACCTTAATTCTTCCCCATGCATCAGAACATTAATATCCCTGAAGCAGATCTTCATAGAATCATAGTACATCCTGAGTTGGAGGGGACTCACAAGAAACATTGAGTCCAATTCCTACCTTCACACAGCACCATGTAAAATTCAAACCTTATGTTTGAGAGCATTGTCCAAACGCTTCTCAAACTCCAGCAGCAGGGTCATGACCACTGCTCTGGATAGCCCACTGTCCTTTGCTAAGCTTCACCCTGACCCTCTCCTGGTAGAGCTCGAGTCCTGACACTGTCCAGGGAGATCAGTGCTCCCCTCATGAGGAGCTGCAGGCAACCATGAGGCCTCCCCTCAGCCTTCTTTACTTTGAGCTGAACAAACCAAGAGACCTCAGATGCCTCTCATACATGTCATGCTCTAGACCCCTCACCATCTTTGCAGCCCTCCAAGTTTTATGTCCTCTTATAGTGCTGCATCCCAAACAGCAGAGCACTCAAGGTGAAGTCACATCAGTCTTTCTCTCATATTTATTTCATGCTTTACTCACATCATAATCCCTTTCTCTACTTTTCTACTCATTAATCTTCACTGCACACTACAACACTGCTTTGATCATTCACCTCTGAAAAGTCTGTGCAAGTTGAAATGATGATATGTCATTCTGGACTTCCAGGTAGGATTTTCTTCCTCTAACTTAATTGCCTAGCAATTGTATATTTAGACTTTGAGCCATTCTTTTAAACTTAATTTGCAGTCAGTGGAGAGAAACAGGTATCTTCAAGAATTCTATCTATGTAAAATACATACCTTTTTAATCATTCCTCAGGGGTGTTTGAAAAGAGAAAGCCTGGGTGAAATGCCCTTCATGTAAAGCTACAATTCCAGCTTTATGACATCTAAAATTATGTGTGATGAAGGAACGTTACCAAAAACCTATTTGTTCCTTAACTACCCATTCAATTTGGGAGGCCAATGTTTCCAGTAAATTTCCAAATTATCACCTTCTATTTTATCTTCTAAGCCAAATCAGTTTTTGTAATGATATTTTCAGCCAATTTTGCTCCAGTATATTGAGAACACAGGCAGTGAAAATCACATCAGATAGCACAACTGAGGATGTATTATAATAGTAAGGTTTTTGCTGTCTAATAACAGGAATGTATCAGACAGAAAAAGTGATCTCTTTAGGGTCACTCATGATCTACTCAGCTGTTGAGTGTTTACATTGCTTTTGACCTGTTTTTTTGTTTGTTTGTTTAATATATATATATATTTGATTTCAGTAATAGTTGATGTTTAAATACTCTTAGAAATTTTGTGCACAGAACAAATTCATGGAATAGTAAGTATTCATATAAGTATTGTTTATTTCTTCAATAGAAACACAACTAGGAACACAAAAGCATTTCTTATTTTCTTGAAACATTTATTTCTTTTAATTCATTTCTTAATGTATATTTTTTCTAGCTGAACTGACAATCTGAACATTGTTTCAGACATATCTAAAAAAGGTCTAAACTGCTTTATGCTTCTCTATTATATGCCTCTGTTTGAACCTGTCCAGGTTCTAAGAAACTTTTACACAGTAAATACCAAATCCTTAGTGCTGCTTCACTCTGCTTACAGTTTTTCTAAACCAAACTACCAATTAAAAGCCCACAGATCATTCAGTTTCCTGCTTCGCTGCAATGACACTGCAATTTGTGTGTTCCCATACTGAACCCTTGCCTCTCTTCATGTGCAAGTGCAGGGAGCTGGTGCTGAGCTGTGGTGCTATGAAAGAGATTTCTCTCCACCTACAACTGTGCCTTGTAAACTCAAGGCTGAGAGACAATGTGATAGATAGAACTGTTTTCTTGCTACATAATGGGACATTAGCAAAGATCATCTTACATTAGGTAGTTGAAGCCATTCAACCTTACTCATGTTTCTGCTACAAACACACTTTTGAAAACTACACAGACTTTGGATCTATCCATATGCTCTTTATCAGCAGGAATGTTTCCCTGTCTGGAAAAAAATATGACAGGTGATACAGGTGATTACAACTCTGTTGCATCCCTCCCATCACTCAGAATTACCAGCTTCATATGTTCATATCCTTGGCTGAAGAAGGGCCAGAATATTCATCAGCTCACAAGACAGGCCCTTTGATGCACATCCACAATGAATACAGCATCCATTTCAGTTCACCACATTATTTGACAAACAACCTGCAAGACAAATTGTTTTAGTTTTTCAGTCTTAGATGCTGTTGAGTTTTATCTGTGAAAAACTGCTGTATTTAACAATATAGCAGTAAATATTAATGTAACCCAAGAGAGGAACCAGATTGCATTATTTTTGTCTGTCCTAGCTGCTTAGCTTTCTTGAAGAGCCAGTTAATTCACCACATCAAATGGTATGAACACAACATAAGAAATGGGATTTTTAGTTAGGGAGGACAGTTCAGGTTTGGTTCCTCAGTCTTTTTTTTTTTTTTTTTTTTTTTTTTTTTTTTTTTTGACACTGTTAAAATAGCCTCATCAATGATTCGAATCAAGAATAAAGAATAAGCTTATAAAATCTGTAGATGATGCTGAGCTGAACAATTTGAAAGCACTTTGGAAGAATAAGAAAGATTGCAATTCAAAGGCTCTTGATAAACTTAAGGAATAATATGAATTCAGAGAGACGAAATTCACTAAAGACAAGCGCATAGTTCATCATTTAGGAAAGCAAAATCAAAGGTGGAAGTACAAAATGAGTTGTAACTGAGTTGTCAAAGATACTGCAGTGAGGAGTGCAGCAGATCACAAATGAAACACAAATCCCTGCTGGGATGTTATAACGAAAAAAAAGAATATCTCACTCTGTGGTATATTAGCAGGAATAGAATACAAAGGAAACAATTACTTCTGTTAGATACTCCTGAAAAACTGGAAATCAGGCAATACATTTAAAGGAGCATAAAATTAGAGACAGACCAGGGAAATGAAACAAAATGCAATTCTGAAGAATTTGGTCCTAGTTAATTCAAAAAAGAGAAGAGGTGGGAACATAACGTGGACACTAAAATATTAGTGTAAGGGTATTATCTATAGATACCTGGAGTAAGAAGATGGTTATTTTGCAGCAAGGAAGATTCTAGAATAATGGATAATGAGAAATGTCAGTCTTCTTAAACAGTGGCCATTTTATCTCTTATTTAATGTGATTTTTTTTGTTGTTGTTATAGTGATGAACATAGATCCTCTTAACAGGAGAGATGATGCAAGTACAAACAAATAAATTTATTTGTTCTAGTCATTATTTACTGTGGGATTTTGCCAAGGTGACTCACTTCTTTTCGAAATACTTGAAGAATGAAACAGATGGGAAAGGACTTCATGGTGCTATACATCTATGCACTTATAATATAACCTACCACACTGTTCTGTCAAAAAAGGGACACTGTTCTGCATGTGTACAGATTCAGTTCTACTCACAGTGCAACCCTTATTAGAGTTTTTTATAGGCTTGATAAGTAGATGCATCATCAATTCAAAATCAGTAAAAAATTTAGGAAGCAAAAACTAAGACCAAAAGACATGCTGACAATTTTAAAGCAAAATAGAATGAAATTAGTGTAGTGGTTTCACGCCAGTTGATAGCTGATGTCCACCAGGCCACTCTCACTGTTCCTCCTCAGAAGGCTAAAAGGAAGTAAACACGATGAAAAAAGCTCATGGGTTGAGATAAGGACAGGGAGATCACTCACTGATCACCATCATAGGCAAAACACATCCAGCATAAGGGAGATTAATGCAATTTATTGCTAACAACCCACTAGATTAGTAAGAACAAAAAACAAACTAAGAACACCCACTCTCCTTCTACAAGGAAACACGGAATAGTGACTGCGTTCAGTCCGTAACTGACTTCGCCCCTGCAGCTCCTCCGCAGTCACTCTGCCCCTGCTCCACGCGGGTCCCTCTCACAACATCCTCCCCAACTGAGGCCACGTGTCCTTCCCACACGCTGCAGCTCTCCCAGCACCGCCCCAACACGGCTCCGTAGCGCCGGGTCCACCCTTCGGGCACCGCTCCACTCTGGTCCCCGTGACCACAGCTCCCCCGGCCCTCCTGCCCCACAGCATGCGCTGCGGGGGGAACGGCCCGCTCCTCCGTGGGCCTCTCCCGGGCCGCAGGGAGCCGCTGCCCGGAGCTCCTCCCGCGCCGAACTCGGCACCCGCGGGGCCGTTCTCTCCCATGTCGGCTCCCCTCTCCCGGCTGCTGTCGCACGGCGGTTCGTCCCTTCCTTCCGTCCGCTCTCGCAGAGCGCACCCGGCGTCGCTCACGGCTCAGCTCTGGCAGATACAATTCTGTTGCAGTAACATAAGATCTATTTGGGAAAAAAAAAAAAAATAAAATAAAATCAAGCAAATGTATTTCTGCCCTCAGAATCACTTCAATGTTTACGAGCAGTGTAAATTGAATGTTGCCATAGAAGGGCCTTGCTAATATATCATGTTTCTGCCAGAAAAGGAAGGAAGAAGGGTGTGATCTGGGACAGAGAGTAGCTTAAATGAAAATAAAAAATATGTACTTTTAATTCACACCATGTTATATATGAGATGTTGTTGTCTACCTGCTGTGAGACTGATTCAGAACAACTTGAGATATTGAAAATAATCCAACCCAGTGTCACCTGGCCTTTTTTTGTTTGTTTGTTTGTTTGTTTGTTTTTTGGAAGGTCCATTGTTCTTTTAGCAAGCTCTACCCAACTCTCAGCATATTTATGTGGAAAATGTGTTGTGATACAGGTTTCTTTCATAATCTGTTATGAATTTATAAAAGAATATTGAGCCAGTGAAGAGTTTTGAGTAGACGATCTTTATGTATCTGTTTGTTTGTGAAAAATAGAACATTAAAAAAAAAAAGGTAGTGTGGTCATAAACACCTTGGTATTGCAGTGTCTTACAAGGATGTCTTAACTTCTTCCAGGCTTCACTTTCTTCTCTCAAAGCTACTAAGAAACAGAATGAAACAATGCATGCTACAATATTACAGTGCTGTTGTAATGTTGCAATACTGTTGTAAACTACAGTTTTCATAAATTTTGTCTAAGAAGTATACATTTTTGAAACATCTTCTGCTTAATTAATTTTCTAACTTCCTCTTTAAGAGTGAAGTGTGATATGTGAAATAATAGGTGAATTTAGTTGAGCTTTCATTCAGTTTTCCTTGCAAATGTGCAAATGCCCATTTCATTCCTTTCATGAAGGATATCTGAGCTGACATGATATAAACATATCCAGTCCTCACTTGATTCATTAAAAGAATGCATTCTTAGATTTAAGGAATGTCAACAGATGTTTATGAACAGAGCAAATCCTGCTTCCTTTCATTATTTATTCCAATTCTATATGAACAACTTCTCACCTTCTATTTCAATTATATGAAGAGTATCCTTTCTGAAAAGGAAAACTGTCTCTGAATAGATTCTGTATGATGGGATACAATGAACAAACTTTTTAATTGAGAGCTACCTATTCTGTAAATATCTGAAAGGTTGAAATCACTCTTACACTGCTGAACTCTGGAGGACTTTCACAGTAATCGAGGGAAGGCAGGACAAAATTTGGTTTTGAATGTGGTTCACACTTTATGTAAGATCAGTTGAAGAATTTTGTTTTCATTATGAAGAAGTCGCCACTAAAAAGGGTGAATTCACAGTACATATGGGGTTATCACCATGTTGTCCATTGATCATGTAATTAACTGAATTAAAACAGCAAAAGATATTTCCTAAATAAATTCATGGCTCTTTCAAGGTATAATGGTTGCTATCCCTAGTGAATATGACAGTATCACTTTTAGATGGTGATATGTGATAATGTTCTGGTTCATGAGAAGGGCGTGGATCAAGAATTTAACTATGTAATACTGAACGTTTAAATATGCAGTAATCTGTAACCGCATTTATACTAGTGAAATATGTATGGCCATATGTACCAGCCAGTATCCACACTAGTCTAGTCAAGTCTATTCTCCAGATCTGAGTAGTCTCATATTAAGTGCCTTTTGGCATGAGATGACTTCTGAAATGTGCAGGAGAGATACTGGGAGTACAGTAGTTGGCCTGAAATGTAAATGGTACCAGGGATCACTCTAACCATTTAATAATGTAGATCAGATTACCATGTTGGTGCATGTTGGTAAGATGTAGTCTTATATATCCATTTCCCATATGCCGGCATCTACATTTGCAGACCTGGCTCATAGTCTCACTGGAGCCCGATCTCAGAGAGATTTGAATATTCCCCCCTTTAAGGACAGGCAAGGAGGGCAGTTCAGTGGGGCTGAAGGTGAGAGTGCATAAACCCATCAATATCGGGTCTCCAGGCATTCACTAAAGAGAACTGAAACGTGTCTGTTTTTTTATAGAGAAATATGGTATTAAAACATCTGCTTGTGCTTCCATGCATAATGTCATGATGCCAACGTTAGCACAGTGAATTAGCTTTATCCACATGTTGCTGCCTCTGAGGTGTGTAGCTGACTTCAGTGTAGCTGGGCATGCTGTTTAACACTTCTGTGAGCTAATGCAGGTATAGCTAGATAAGCTTTCAGTTAACTCTCACAGCAGATTTCCTTTGAGAGAAATGATGGCATCAGACAGTCTGCCACCTGCTGCTATATCCAACTTGCATGCCATTGAGATTGCCTGAAGAATGCATGTAGACTGGTAAATACCTAAGAAAGGGATTTTAAAAGTTGGCCAGTGAACACAATGCTGGCATTGATCTCCAGGAATGAAAAGGTGCAGGTCAGATTTCAGATGCTAAGAAGGAAAGTTACCCATGATACTTCTGTATGAGGACATAAGGATCAGAATGAGTTAGACCTGGACTCCATCTAGCCCAGTGATCTTTCTCCAAGAGCAGGCACAAGCAGATGCCTGCATGCAGAGTGCAGTAGGCTGCCTAAAATTGTTTTCTTTGATGACGATTTTGCTGCATGCTTATTTGTCAACAGCTTGTATTATAATGAACAGATGGTGAGTAAATGTTCTTGAGGTAAAAACTCTCACCAGTCATTCTCATGTTTAAAAAATGTTATGTGAACACTTGGGAAATATTGTCTTTGTAGGTGAGGCAAGAAGACAAACTTTGCAGGAAAGGAACTTCCTCTGATTCTTACAAAATAAGGAGTCTGAGGAAGAAGAAAGTTTGAAATGGGACTGAAAGCAAAGCAGTAGTTGTTTTAGCACAGAAGCTGGCTTCGTCTTTCTTGTTTCTTCATGAAAGATGAAAGGTTGTGCTTGTGTTCTCTTAGGGTATGTAACTAGCAGATATTTATATTGCTGCATGGTGGAAGTAGCTACGTATCAGAATGACTTATTTTAGACTTTTCCTAAGGATACGTCTCTACCTTGTGTTTCACTGCTTGGCTGTATCTTTCACACTCAATAATTTATCAGCTTATGTGCTGATGTGAATATGATACATTCACATAAGGCTCACGGAAATGGGCAACAGGATAGTTCAAAGTGTCCTGTAAATTCTCCCTTCTGAAGGAAAATCTGACATCTGAATGCAGCCCTCCAGAGACTCCAGGGAATCACAAGAGAGAGCTATTATGAATGTCCCAGTTATGAGAAAAACTTTAATCAGATATCATACCAAATTATATGCCAGAGAACCCAGCTACAGGACCTGAATTCATAAAAGTGAGCTTAATTCCTCCTTCTGCTGAAGGATCTTAAAAGAATTAAATGTGTTAAGAGGGCTGGTTTTGAACTTCACTGAATGAGTGTTTTGGAGAGGCATTGTTGTGTTTAGGAAAGAGTGAGAATAAGGTGCATGTTGTCTAGGTAAAAACCGGTGGTGCAGAGGGATGTTTCAAGATTTTTTTTAAAACTGGAATACATCATGAAGCAAAAGCCACAGAAGTAATTAGCTTGGAGGAGAGGAGAAAGCTTATTAAGCACGTTTTCTATCTTGGGGAGTGTCGTATCATAGAATACGGATATTACCACAAGTATTAGAACAATGCAATCAACAATGCCTTGAAATTAATGTTTCTGGACTTCACAAGCAATTTCAATTATATTATGCTAATATGTTAGATTGGGAAAACAAGAGTTATATAAGGCTTTTAGATAACATTAGGGTGGTGAGCTGGTAAATGAATTAAGGGAATTCTCCTGTAGTGGGGAAGAAAAACAACTGAGAAACAGTTAAAGGAGGAGAACTGGGAGATATACTCAAGCTGAAGCAATCAGCTATTGGAAGAACAATAAAAAAATAAGGACAAAGACATCACCAATAAAGAGCTCTTTGGGGTGGGGGCTGGAAGGCAGATGGTAAAGGAATCAATCACTTTAGAGAAGCTTTCTCTAAAAGCATCTTTAAAAGTCTCTGAGGCTGGTACTACCATGCATTTCAAATAGCGTGTAGAAGTCTGGTCACTCAGATTCTGAAGGGTAAATTGCTTCTGACAACTGAAAATATCAGGGCATGGCAAAACTGTGATGGGAAAAGCAAAAGAAAAAGCAAACTAAAAATGTATGCAACAATATGAAAACACATAATGAAGCTAAAGGGAGAGAGAAAGGAAAGGAAGCTTAAGGGAGAGAGAAAACAGTTTCTTCCCTTTTAAACTGAAGAACAGGACTCTCAGGTCACAAGATGATATGGGCTTCAGTGAGTAGGAATACATTACCTATCGAAGCAATATGATTCTAAGCAGCAAAACTGCTTCCTAATTTTAAGCTAAAGTATGAAAAAAAGTATGATCAGGATTATTGAGAATGGCTACTCCTGAGATTTCTGTTCCACAACATGTTCTTTCTTGTCCTGTATTAAGTCCTAGCTATCAAGTTGACTGTGATGTAGAAAAAAGACTGGAAGCTACAAAGTAGAAAAATAATGGGTCTAGCAGATCCCTTGCAAAAGTGCAATGGCTGGAGGTGAGCTAGCACAGGTACGGGTGGATGGTTACATTGATGTACAGCCATGCTGTGCAATGGCTGAGCTAGTTCATTCTGCTTGTGACTGTACTGTGCTGTGCAGACACTCTGAGTACCTGAAGTGGGCTATGCCATTCATAAACTGTGCCTCCTTTCCTTGGTGTAGGGGGTTGAAAACATGCTTTTTTACATGACATACCAATTTGTCTGGAAATTAAAGGCCCAAATTTAGCAAACATTTGTGCAGATTATTTTCTTAATTAAGGAAGGAGTATTACAGCCTTTTAGGTCAATAGTTAGCATGATTGAGGAAAAACAGCTTTTAAAATGCTGAAAATCAGATCTATTTTGTTAACTCTTTGGTCTCTTTGGTTGAATGGAAGAAGTGAGAATTATTATCTTTGTAGTGCACATTCCTGCATATTTTTTCTGATAAGAAAGGGATTGTGAGCTCTGTTTTCATTTGTAAATATGAATTTGAGCCTTATAAAAAAAGGTAAAAGAACTCTATCTTGCTCTACAATATATGTATCTCACAATGAAAAGCATTCATCTCAAATACAAACTAAAATGTAACGCATCAGAGACATGTAAAATCACATGTAAAAAGATAAAGGTTTTGGTTCTGCAATTTTTTATTTTTTTGTGAGAGATTTTGATAATATTAAGTGCCACTGCTTTCAGAGCTAGTGAGAAAGAGGATACCTTTTAATATCGAACAAATGGAAGATGAAAGAATTTTTCAGACATCCAGCATGAAAGACAGAAAAAAAAAGACGGAGACAAAGGAAGCTGTACTTTTGAACATGCTCTCTTGTTGACCCAGATATTGTATGGCTGATGAGTGGTCTTCAGGCACAGGCCAGCTTATAGGCAGCGTTGTCTTGTTCTCAGAACTGCTGGGAAATACATCTATGCTTTTTTATTGCTGGGCAGGTTGTCCAGGGTGCTGGAGAGCTCTGAGAGTCAGTATGGTGTAACAGAATGGCAGCTTTTCCAGTAAGCTGGGTAGTTCTGTGGTCCTGGTAGTTCCAGGACACGCTTAACTGGTAATGATGCAGGACATGAGCTGTGCAGGTGGACATCACTGTAGTAAATTTTATGGCATGTCCAACTGCTTTGTTTTTCTGTTAATCATGAAATCTTGGATAACAGCTTACTACATGGTTATCCTGTGATATTGGTCTGTTTTGAGCTCAAGGCTGAGTTTAGTACAGTACAACCGTATGGCAGCTTGGAGCAATACTGGAATAAAAGGTTTCCAAGGTAAAACTGCAATTCTGGATGAGACTGATACATGCAATTGATTGCATTACAATGTATTTGCTTGACGAACAGAACCAATTAAAAAGCACCTGATAGTCCATGTACCTTACATTTAATATCTGTGCTTACCAGTGAATTAAATCTAGTTAAATGACATTGAGAGGGAGGAGGTGTTGGAGTATAGGGCTCACTAGCTCAAGAGCACAGGGGCTTGAATCTTTCTATCTGGGTATATTTCTTCTGTCAAAATAAACAGAATGTGAAAATATAAATTCAGTTTAGAAGGAGAGGATATGATATGGGTGAGGATGCCAAACTGACATAAGGAGGAGAAGATGTCAGCAAATGCCAGAAACTGTGATGCTGCTGAAAAACAAGACTGAGTTCAAAGTGAACTCTGTAACTTGAAGGAATGAGCCTCAAATATGACAATGATCTATTAAATGATTGCTTCTACTGAAGGAATAACGTAATTATGATATATCAGGGAGGCTGTGATTATCTAGAAATAATTTTGACTTGTTTTCAACAACTCTTCCATTTTGATTAACCATATCCCATTGTGTGTGTGCTCTTCACACATGACAGAATTTAGACGACAGTGGCCAAGTGAAGACTGAAAACGCAGTTGATGACATTTTCCTCATTCAAGAATCCTGTCATTGAAAAATAGCCTCTACTGGGAAAGAACATTGAAATTAACATGAAGTTTCTCAAATTTATCTTAATATTATTCTAGCTATTACTGAAATATTGACGTTATTTTAAGTTTTTGATAAGGGCAAAATTTTGGGAATAATGTTGATCTTTCATAAATCTGTCAGCTGGAACATCAACAAGAACTATTTTTTTACTGAAAAAATTAGACCTAATTTTTGGCTTTCAACACAAGCAACTCTGTATTCTTTCTGTTTTCTGATTCATTGTACATCAGAATAAATTGCAATTAAAATTGTTACTAAACTGCAAGTTAATGTTCTTTTTAGTGTGATCTTAGGACTGAAGAGAAAGACAGACTAGGTGCACTGAGCTGCTTCTCAGACTACTTTTTTTAACTTGTGACTCCTTCTCATGTAGTGGGAACTTATTCATTGCACCTCTACACACCTACATGCAGCCATCTGCTCTGAGATATCTTAAGCTACAGCCAGGTATTCTGCCTAAAGGCTTGTTGTTCTATCTAAAGATTTTATTGGAATTAAAATATGCATTGAGACAATATTACATCTGAAAAGAAGCTGCAATCTAATGAGTGTGAGAATTGACGTGGGGTATTTTACAACATGCAGTCAGAATGCAAGCAGCTGATGGACCCATAAGTGCTGTAACTATTTGTCTTTACCTTCTGTATCAGCCTTGCTGGGAAGTGCTAGCCTTTTCTTAGACTCACACTAGCTTCATCTTCAGTTCAGTGCATTGTTTCGTGCCAAAGTATGAGCCTGTGTAAAGCTAGCACGGGGTTATTGCTTGTATCACTGCATGCGAAAGTGATGCCCACAGTCTTATGGTCACAGATATGGATTCGACTTCTGAACAACCCCTACTGTATCTCCTGTGCATGACTGTTTCTTTTAGCTTTCATTTCAGTGCTGTGCTTCCAGAAGCCAATCATTAAGTCAGCTGCCTCTGACATTCAGGGATAGAGATCTGGCTTCCTAAATACACAATACTTTATGTCCAATAAGGCAGTGTATCCAGGGAGTTTGTAAGTTAAAGGGAAATATAGTTCTGTTTTAAAAATAGAAAGCTGTATTTGCTGTCCTAGCCTGACTTTCTGCTGTGGCATTTGAATGCAAGAAAGGGAAATTAGGGGGAGAGAATAAATGAAATATGGTGGAGGCTTGTTTCCTATGTAGTACTGTTAAAAACTGGTTTATCCCTGCACTTGTCATGGGCAAGTTCAAGATAACGATAAGTTTGATATGAGCAAATTACATAAGTGAAAGAATTTTTTAAAGAATGTATCCAGATTAGCAAATCCACTTGCTTAGGTGGAAAGCAAGTTACCTCTCTAATGGGAGGGAGAAGGATTTTCTAAGACCTTAACTACAAGCTGCTCTGTAGCCTAACATAATATTCTGATCTGCTTTGTGATCAGTGGGACCAAATGCTCTGTTTTACTGGGAAAACCTTATTAATTATGATATTTATTTCAGTGGTAGCTATTTAGAAAAAAACTTTTTTTTTTTATTGCATACATACTTGAAAATAAAACTGACACCATTGTGTTAACCACTTGCTATTGTAGAGATACAGTTAAGCTCTGCAAATATAGGATATTTTTACAGTGAAGCAATGAAATATGAACACACTAATGATTACTGATCATACTCTAAGAACTTCTAAAGATAATTTGTTTTGTAAGATTAAATAGACATAATAAAGCCCATATTCAAGTAGAAAACATCTACTTTCAGGAAAATCAAAGGATTGCTCTAATAGTGTGCTTAACTATGTTGCAATAGCAAGGCAAAATAACCTCAGTTGTAGCACCATACTGATTCAGCGTTGTTGCTTGCTGTACTCAGCAAAATCATACAGTAGTCCATATGAATTCAGTCTGACTCTGTGCATTTGCAAGGATTTCTAGTGTAACAATTTAAAAAAAGCAAAATTCTGTTTGTGAAACAGAAGTAATAAGAATGACAAGCAACAGTCTGTAGATCCAGCCCTTGATAAAATCCACAACAAGGAAAAGGAATGGTATTAGACCTACAAAATAATGATCAAAGACTGTAGTACACTTAGAAGATTTTCTTTTATTTTAAATATACCGAATACAGTAATTTATTAGGCTTATTTAGAGCACTATTATTTACATAATTCAGTGTTTATGCTTTGGGGAGAATTCCAGTGCTCAATAGATAAGAGTCAGTGAGCTGCTTGTTCACCATGTCAGAGTTCAGAGAGATTAATTTCACATAAATGATGGATGTCCTTGAAGT
Organism: Lagopus muta; assembly: GCF_023343835.1. Classification (NCBI taxonomy): domain Eukaryota; kingdom Metazoa; phylum Chordata; class Aves; order Galliformes; family Phasianidae; genus Lagopus; species Lagopus muta. Next base: position 37,937,141 of record NC_064434.1, on the reverse strand, counting down.
GGTTACAGTTACCTGAAGCTTCATACAGTAGGTGTCTCCTGACTGCTGTTAAACTGTGTTTAAGATTCTGAGCATAGTTATAGGTAATCAGAAGAAAGCTTAACAACAACATCAAATTAAAAATATACTGAAAAGCATCAGTGGTTAAACCTCTACATTTTTCAGATGCACCTCAGGGTGATGAGATTATTCAAAGGGAACAAAGAAATAGTTTGGTAGAATCTCTGTTATAAATGTCATGGGCCAAAATATATAATCACTAATAAATAAAAAATACAGTTTTTTACAAGATTTCCTTTAACATGGCATCTTAAAATGTGCCTGAAGGTAAGAATGGTTTTCATAATTTTATTAAAATCCAGTTTTCCATGGTTATCATTTCTTACACATGAATTTATGCATTATATATAGTATATAAAACACATATAATATTAAGTTTTCTGTACAAGGAACACCATTAGTTGAAAACATGAAGAAAGGATTCATATCACATCCCATACAATGCTACATGTGTACTCTCCAATATACAAGAAAGGGACTTGATCTTGTCTTGATCTTGCACTAAAACAACAAACGTGGTCCCATGTTTCTACATACATAACTTACTGTCTTTCTTGGGACACAGTACTGAGTACAACAGTCAATGATCCTGTGTTAAGATGACTGATTCCCAAAGTGGATTTGAATCAGGACAGGCAGCTTGAAGGGTTTTCTCCTAATTCTTATCCATATATTTTGGTGTTCAAGTTCATGCCATATTATCAAAGTGTTCGACTATGGCACCCTGTACCATTTCACCAGTGTACAGAAAGACAGAATGAAAATACAGCTCATAACTCTCAGGCATTTATCTCAGTGAATGTAACATTATCAACATTATTGCGACCATTGTTTATTGACAGTGTGCTTGCTTGCTTCAATAAAACATTTTAGATTTCAGCAGCATTACAATTTGGCAAATAATAAGTTTCTGAATTAACCTTGTTACGGTTTTGAACCTCTGGCACATTTTAGACACCCACTCACCTATTTAAATAATATTTTAAAGCAAAATTAATGTTTGATAAAAATAACAGTTGTTTTGTAAATGTGGAAAAATATTCTACAAAAAATAAGTATAAAAGTGATACCAGATTTATGAATATGTATCATATATAAACAAGTCCAGATGACTAATCTGTGTATTAGAAATGACCCTTGGTAGGCTGTGTCACAACAGTACATCACATTTTTCACAGTTTACAATAATACAGTTGGATTCACTATGTGATGACACCTTATATAAGAAAAATAGTATTTTACAAACTATACATTTGGCATCTATTTTTAGATTTTTTTTCTCTGTTTCTTTTTCAGTTCCTTTTTTCTTTTTTTCTTTTTTCTTTTCTTACAAAATAGTGCAAAATTACAGTGCGGTAGTAGAAGATTTGCAAATCCTAATAAAAAGTCATTATATTTAACTGCTTTTTTCATTCAGTGGAAACGGTTGGCACATTAGGATTTTGTGTAGATGGAAAATCTTCTCACTTTATTGTCTTCAATTTCTTCTTTGTATCTTTAAAACATTAACTTGCAGCAAGGAAGTTAACTTTCCATACTTTTAACTCTTGTCTAACATATGCATTACAAAAGAAAATAGAAAAGGAAAATTTAGAGTTTAGGGTTAAATTATTTGCTAGACAGCATTTATGAGACTGGCTTTTTATACCACACTATAAAGAAAAGAATTGATTGGAGTATTTTTATCTGGTGACTACTGAAGTGGTTAGTTACATATAGCAAATTTATCCCAATTTCATATATGTGAGCACTGATTTATGGTATATCTTTCAAATTTTACAATCATGCATGTCCCTATATATCAATCCAAACTGGTATCAAGTCAAGGGGATAAGATTTCTTCAAAGCCTATTTTCCATTGGAGTAATTCATATAAAGACTAAGCAACAATTGCTTTTTCTGCCAATTTGCAATGATTAGATTATTTTCTTATTAAGTATTTACTTAGGAATGTTAATGAAGAGTTCTTCCAGGTATGAATACTTCATTTGTCCAGACAGGCACAGTGCTTCAAAAAAAGCCAATGTTCTTGAGGACAGCAGAGACTTCTGTGCAATCATAAGCAGGCATGGTGCTGGCTGCAGGACTAAGAGCATCCTGGGCCATCCTGTCTGCGTGCTGAGAAATGCACAAAGATGTCAAATGAGTATCATTTTAGTTCTTTGGCTCCTTGACTGAAAGTAGGAATGAGAAACCCTACTGAGATAACAGTATCATCTGCTAGAGTTTTCCAAATAACTGCCTGCATCAACCTTCTCATAATTTAGGCTATTAACCTGGAGGTGAAAGACTGTTTGCTACACGACCAAATCTCTGAACTGCACAGAAACTCTTGGTTTCAGTTAATTGCATGGAGAATATAATGACATAAAAGATTCTCAATTAATTACCTTTCTGATGGAGTAATTAATGGACTTTTTCCAGTATTGAAACCACAGGATGATGTCTCTAGACTTCATTATTTCTTATGAGTTTATGGTTTTATTATCTGTATCACTTACAGTATTTGTGGCATGAATTAAAATTACTATTGCATGTTTTATTACATCAACTTATTGGCACTTCTGTAATATTAATGAACATATCTAACCAGTATGAATGTTGCTCTGAATGTAGTCTACAGCACTGGAAGTAATTATTCAAATATTAAAAGGGAACCATTCATGAATAAGAAGTTTTTATTCCAGCCATTCCACTCTACACTCAATCCTGTATTACCATATGGGAATCTTCCAAAGCAGCTGCTAACTCCAGAGGGAGGTTTCCTTAAGCAAGGAGTAAAAGTTAAAGCGGAAACATCTATTCTGTATGAATTATACCAACTGAAGTCTAACACTTAAAAATTGTGTATGTTAGAAAAAAAAAAACACAAAAAAACCTGAAACCACAATGGAATTGTTAGCCAGTATTAATTAGAAAGCCCATCAACTGTCAGATAATCACCTCTTTTTGGTGAAAAGATTCTCTTTTTTGTAGCATACTGGTTTTCACTAAGGAAGCACCTGAATATTTGACTAACTGACTTTGACTAACTGAAAATTAACTGTTTGATTTAAATAGATCAGAATCTTCCCTCTCAGCCTCCACAGACACACTGATGCCCTCTGTCTCTCCTAAACAGTGGACACCTTGTTACCAGTTTGCACACATGGCTGTTCACTCACAGAGTCCCATCTAGTCCGAACAAAATGTTTTCCTCCAAGAGGAAAATCGTGTATGGCTTATACTGATCCTTCTAGGACACTCAGTCTGAGTTAACTGGATGCAGACATGATCAGATTTTTTGCTTTCTTCCTAGGGCAATTGTCTAAATGCTATCTCATCTCCTCTCAGCTCTGTTTCTCACACCCAAGTTCACTCACAGCAGAAGGAGGGTGCTCTGCTGAGTAGATGGCATGAGGCAGTGGTGGCACATGCTGTGTTCTGAATCAGAAGAGTGGGGACTAAGTTGAATGAATTAACACTAAGCCAAAATTAGTCCAAAGAGTATTCAGCTTGGAGTAGCAAGACTAATCATGGGGTAGACACATGGATTCAATAAGGAGCATAGAAGTTGGCCTCTGCTATACACTGTGATTTTTTGCACAACTCCCAAAGCCAGTAACAATATAACGTTAAAAGCTCCGGTGCATTAAGCCAGTTAAGATGCTCTTAAATTTAAGCATGTGCTCAAGTCTCCAGTCCATATGCATGTGCTTAAAGTCCTTCCTGAACTAGGATAAAAAAAGCATTGTCACATAAGAAAAGGATTCATTTCAAAATTGAAAAAAAAAAAAAAAAAAAGATGATAAGAATGAAATTCTTCATGTTGGACTAGAAATATGACTAGCTTACTGACAGACTTCATCCTTCCACCCCAAATGTTATCTTTTATATAATATGAGACAGAATACAATACCAACAGGAGTGACATTCTTGAATAATCAGCAACAGTTATTGGTTATTTAACTGATGCTTGTCTGATGAGAAATGGGAGAAAATTATATGGCATGTTTTTTATATTCAGGTTGAGAAACAAACATGAATAGCTAGAACCAGTAACTGGATGTTTTTCATGCTCAGCAGTGCTCACAGGCAGCATTCAGTCTGTATGAACTTTGCAACTCTGTATTTTGCTGCTCTCTTTGTCCATCTTTCATTTTATTTGATATGTTTCCTAAAAGACAAATATGTTGATGGTTATTTCTTGGACAATCTGTGGGCAAACTCGGATATCAAAAGGCATTCAAAGAAATTCACAACCAGGATTTTCTAAGGAAGGAGATCTCCTGTTGAGCAGGAGCTTCTATGGTCATTGAGTGTCGGTAAAATTAAAACAAATGTCTATTTTAGGAAGATCTGCTGCCAGTTCATCTGATGCCTGTTCACATTCAGTGGGATAGGAATGTATTTGCTATTAGTATTTTTTCTGTTTTATGTCTTATTTTCCACACTGACAAGGACAGTAATGTTCATAGCTCATTGTATGACAGAGCACCTAAAAACATCCAAAAGAAAGCATTATAAAATACTCTCTGTCTTTAAAGAAGTAACTTGTGACAAGTAAACAAGTAATTGTGCCACTGGATTACTGTGGGCTGGAAAATAAACACACTAACTGAAGTAAAATTGTTGAGAAAACACTAAGAATTGGTTCAATTTCTCATCTTTCGTTTCTTCTTAGTTGTATAATTACCTTCTTCTGCCAGCAGTATCGAGGCATAAATAATACCTTCTTTTCATAGAACAGACAGAATCTTTAAGGTCATCATCTAGTTCCAACCCTCTGCTATAGACAGAGACACCTCCCTCTAGATCAGGTTGTTCACAGCTCCATCCAGCCTGGCCTTGAATGCTTCCAGGAAAGGGGCATTCACAGCCTCATGGGCAACCTGTTCCAGTGCCTCACCGTCCTCACAGTAAAGAATTTCTTCCTAATATCTAGCCTAAATCTACGTTCTTCCAGTTTAGAGCCATTTCCCCTCATCCTGTTGCTACATGTCCTTTTAAAAAAATCCCTCCCCAGCTTTCCTGCAGGCCCTCTTCAGGTACTGGAAGGCCACTGTAAGATCTCCTTGGAGCATCTCTTCTCAAGGCTGAAGAACCCCAGCTCTCTTAGCCTGTCCCTTTAGGGGAGGTGCTTTAGACTTCTGATCATCATCTTTGTGGCCCTCTTCTGGACCTGCTCCAACAGCTCAGTGTCCTTATTGTACTGGGGGCACCAGAACTGGATGCGGTACTCCATGTGGACTATTTTAACTAATTCAATATTATTTTCCCTTCCCTAATCACTTGTTTTTCCCCATTCTACTTCATAGTGACGTACAATTTGAACATATAATGCTAATTATTCAGGTAGGATTGCTCACTGAAGAAGCACAGAATAAGACCAATGTCTAATGTTATAGAGACTGAAATAAATCTGCCATGAACTAGGAACTTAGGAATACGTATCTAGGCAGACTGTCTTTCTGCATGCATGAAGTCCGTATGATTTACATTCATCGCCTCACACCATTTACCACCTAGGCTGTACATGATGCTGCAACTTCTCTCAGTGTGTCTTACTGCATTCAGCACTGCTTAAATCTTGGTGATACCTGTAGATCCCACTAAAATCTTCATAAAATGGCTGGATCGTTTACATACAGTCAACATGCTTCAGGAATGTCACTGTAGTACTAGAGCCTTGTCTATAGCTTAGGATTTAATCATGATTCTTTGTCACTTCAATATAAAATAGATTTCTCTCTTGTCTTATTAATCTTTGAAACAATTTGATCAGTGCATCCTGAAGGCAACATATACAAACTTGAGTGGAGTTTCTATTAAGTACTCTGTTTCCATTTCCAGCAAAAAGCTTTCACATACCCTAGAACTCAGCTCAAGAATTGCCCGACTGAATGGATCCAGTGCTCACAAAGGTCAACATTATTTACAATATTAACACTTTGCATATATTTCAAAACTTTCCAGTGTATACATCTGCCCTGGTTTCAGCAGGGATAATTTTCTTTCTAACAGTACAGTGCTGTGGTTTGGATCTTAGATGAGAATAATGTCTTAGTTGTAGCTGAGCATTTCTTGCACTGAATCAAAGACATTTCAACTTGTCATGCTTCTGGTTGCTATATGCCATATTAATGGTGTTACAATAAGAATCACCCAAACTAATGAAGAATGAATTCTGATGATTCTGAAATTCTGATTCTTTAGTTGATGATGAGTAGTTCTTATAATAAGTCAAGCACTCTTCAACTGCTTGTGGTGTCCTGAGAGCAAGTAGGCAGGTGTCACAAGAAGCTGGGATGGGACAGAATCAGAACAGCTTATCCAAACTGTACAAAGGAGTATTCCATACCGTATGACACTGTGATGAACAATAAAACTGGGGGAGTTGGCTGAGAGTGGCACTGGGCTTAGGGACTGCTTGGGTGTTGGTTGGCAAATGGTGAGCAATCACTTTGTGCATCACTTGTTTTGTATATTCTTTTATTGTTTTTATTTTATCTTCCTTTTCTGTCATGTTAAACTGTATGTATCTCAACCCATGAGTTTCAGCTTTTATTCTGATTGCCTCTCCCATCTCACTTAGAGGGGAATGAGGGAACAACTGTGTGGTGGTTATCTGTCTGCTAGGTTAAACCACAATACCAATAGATTTTCATAGTAACAAGTAACATTTTTAGTCATTTCTTTACTGTGTTCAATATTTAATTGAGTAAGAGCTGAGATGCTGGATCTTCAAGCTAAGGAATCGGTCTCATCTGAATAAGGCCTTGTAACACCCAGTACAACTCCTGCTGTCTGGTGTGAGGAATGAAGTAAGGGACTGTGGATGTTCACAAAAGGGTGAATATACTTCTAGTGAGGTCAGTGCAAAAAAAAAAAAAAAAAAAAAAAAATCTTAATTCCATCATCAAGGAGATCAGGTTACCTAGCCACATCAATAGCATTTTCAGCAGCTGAGAACTTCACAATCCTCCTGAAAACTAAAGGTATGAAGAAATAGAAAGGTTTTGTTCGTGTAGCCACTTGCCTTCAAAATGACATGAATGCAATTCACATTACATATATGTAATACACTTTGTTTGCTGAAGACTGTTTTTCCTTCTATTGCATTAATTTGTAACGTAAAATCATCCTGTTTCCTTCTGGAATGCTGGTGAATCTGGAAGGCTCACGTATCTTGTAAATAAGCTTTTCAAGACAGCAATAAACAAAATAAATAAACAGCTTTTGAAGCCATGGGGAGGAACACAAGTTTTTTCTGTAACATTTCCAAAGGAGTTTCTCAGTTTATAAGTTTAACTATATTTCCATTACAGCCTTCCATGTTTGTTTTCCAGTCTGAGTTAAAAGAAGTGTCTCACAGATCACATTATTTTTTGCTAAATTTTATCATTGCATATCCCTTAATCTCTTCATCAGAGTTGTTGTCTTCAGGTTTAATGTTACATGTTCGATCAATTATGTTGCTTGAATAAAGTCTTCTACATCACATAAGCTGGAGTTTTTCACTAACTTTTATAATCTTTTCATCTTTTGATTTTTTTTAATAGTTTCTTTTACCATGCTTTACTTTAGTAGCAGAATGCATATTTGTTCACAGTAAATGAAAATGCACCTTCATCCTTCAACATTTTTACACCTCATTTCATTTTACTTATGGATAGTCTTAAAAGTTTAAAGTCAATATTCACCTGTTAACTATTGGAATAATGTACTAGTCTACTGTGTGATGTTTACCAGTGAATTTGTAACTTTTAACATTTATTTCAATTACTTTTAAACCCTTTCTCTAGCTTAAAGAAAAGAGTGAACATATCCAGTGTAGTTTTAAACATATAAAAAAAAACAGACATATGATTCTGCAGCTGACTGCAACTCATTAGTAAGAGCAATGTGTAATATTTTGGCATGAAAAAAAAA